>NW_027254440.1:0-300000 GCF_044704955.1 Pristiophorus japonicus | reverse complement strand
AACTGTCCGTCCCCAAACCGTCCGTGCCCAAACTGTCCGTCCCCAAACCGTCCGTGACCAGTGCACAAACCGGCTGTGCCAAACCGCCCATGTCCAGTACCCAAACTCTCCGTGCCCAAACCATCCGTGCCCCGTGCCCAAACCGTCCGTGTCTAAACCGTCCGTGCTCCGTGCCCAAACCATCCGTGTCCAAACCGCCCATGCCCAGTGCCCAAACCGTACTTGCCCAAACCGTCCGTGTCTAAACCGTCCGTGCTCCGTGCCCAAACCGTCCGTGCCCAAACCGTCCGTACCTAAACCATCCGTGCCTTAAACCGTCCGTGCCCAGTGCCCAAACAGATGCCGTGCCCAAACCATCCGTGCCTAAACCATCCGTGCCGAGTGTCCAAACCGTCCGTACCTAAACCATCCGTGCCCAGTGCCCAAACCGTCCGTGCCCAGTGCCGAAACCGTCCGTGCCCAGTGCCCAAACCGTCCGTGCCCAGTGCCGAAACCGTCCGTGTCCAAACCGTCCATGCCCAGTGCCCAAACCGTCCGTGTCCAAACCGTCCGTACCTAAACCATCCGTGCTCAGTGCCCAAACCGTCCATGCTCAGTGCCCAAACCGTCCATGCTCAGTGCCCAAACCGTCCGTGCTCAGTGCCCAAACCGTCCGTGCTCAGTGCCCAAACCGTCCATGCTCAGTGCCCAAACCTTCCGTGCTCAGTGCCCAAACCGTCCGTGCTCAGTGCCCAAACCGTCCATGCTCAGTGCCCAAACCTTCCGTGCTCAGTGCCCAAACCGTCCGTGCTCAGTGCCCAAACCGTCCTGCCCAGTGCCCAAACCGTCCGTGCTCAGTGCCCAAACCGTCCATGCTCAGTGCCCAAACCGTCCGTGCTCAGTGCCCAAACCGTCCATGCTCAGTGCCCAAACCGTCCGTGCTCAGTGCCCAAACCGTCCATGCTCAGTGCCCAAACCGTCCGTGCTCAGTGCCCAAACCGTCCGTGCTCAGTGCACAAACCGTCCGTGCCCAGTGCCCAAACCGTCCATGCCCAGTGCCCAAACCGTCCGTGCTCAGTGCCCAAACCGTCCGTGCTCAGTGCCCAAACCGTCCGTGCCCAGTGCACAAACCGTCCGTGCCCAGTGCCCAAACCGTCCATGCTCAGTGCCCAAACCGTCCGTGCTCAGTGCCCAAACCGTCCATACCCAGTGCCCAAACCGTCCGTGCCCAGTGCCCAAACCGTCCGTGCCCAGTGCCCAAACCGTCCGTGCTCAGTGCCCAAACCGTCCATGCCCAGTGCCCAAACCGTCCGTGCTCAGTGCCCAAACCGTCCGTGCCCAGTGCCCAAACCATCCGTGTCCAAACCGTCTGTGCCCAGTGCCCAAACCGTCCGTGTCCAAACCGTCCATGCCCAGTGCCCAAACCGTCCGTGCTCAGTGCCCAAACCGTCCGTGCCCAGTGCCCAAACCATCCGTGTCCAAACCGTCCGTGCTCAGTGCCCAAACCGTCCATGCTCAGTGTCCAAACCGTCCATGCTCAGTGCCCAAACCGTCCGTGCTCAGTGCCCAAACCGTCCATGCTCAGTGCCCAAACCGTCCATGCTCAGTGCCCAAACCGTCTGTGCTCAGTGCCCAAACCGTCCATGCTCAGTGCCCAAACCGTCCGTGCTCAGTGCCCAAACCGTCCGTGCTCAGTGCCCAAACCGTCCATGCTCAGTGCCCAAACCGTCCGTGCTCAGTGCCCAAACCGTCTGTGCTCAGTGCCCAAACCGTCTGTGCTCAGTGCCCAAACCGTCCGTGCTCAGTGCCCAAAGCGTCTGTGCTCAGTGCCCAAACCGTCCGTGCTCAGTGCACAAACCATCCGTGTCCAAACCGTCCGTACCTAAACCATCCGTGCTCAGTGCCCAAACTGTCCGTGCTCAGTGCCCAAACCGTCCATGCTCAGTGCCCAAACCGTCCATGCTCAGTGCCCAAACCGTCCATGCTCAGTGCCCAAACCGTCTGTGCTCAGTGCCCAAACCGTCCGTGCTCAGTGCCCAAACCGTCCATGCTCAGTGCCCAAACCCTCCGTGCCCAGTGCCCAAACCGTCCATGCTCAGTGCCCAAACCGTCCGTGCTCAGTGCCCAAACCGTCCATGCCCAGTGCCCAAACCGTCCGTGCTCAGTGCCCAAACCGTCCGTGCCCAGTGCCCAAACCATCCGTGTCCAAACCGTCTGTGCCCAGTGCCCAAACCGTCCGTGCCCAAACCGTCCGTGCCCAGTGCCCAAACCGTCCGTGCCCAACTGTCTGTGACCAAACTGTCCATCCCCAAACCGTCCATGACCAAACCGTCCATGCCCAGTGCCCAAACCGTCCGTGCCCAACTGAACGTGACCAAACCGGCCGTCCCCAAACCGGCCGTCCCCAAACCGTCCGTGTCCAAACCGTCCGTACCCAAACCGTCCGTGTCCAAACCGTCCGTGCTCAGTGCCCAAACCGTCCGTGCTCAGTGCCCAAACCGTCCGTGCTCAGTGCCCAAACCGTCCATGCTCAGTGCACAAACCGTCCATGCTCAGTGCCCAAACCGTCCGTGCTCAGTGCCCAAACCGTCCGTGCTCAGTGCACAAACCGTCCGTGCTCAGTGCACAAACCGTCCGTGCTCAGTGCCCAAACCGTCCGTGCTCAGTGCCCAAACCGTCCGTGCTCAGTGCACAAACCGTCCATGCTCAGTGCCCAAACCGTCCGTGCTCAGTGCCCAAACCGTCCGTGCTCAGTGTCCAAACCGTCCGTGCTCAGTGCCCAAACAGTCCGTGCTCAGTGCCCAAACCGTCCGTGCTCAGTGCCCAAACCGTCCGTGCTCAGTGCCCAAACCGTCCGTGCCCAGTGCCCAAACCGTCCGTGCCCAGTGCCCAAACCGTCCTTGCTCAGTGCCCAAACCGTCCGTGCTCAGTGCCCAAACCGTCCATGCTCAGTGCCCAAACCGTCCGTGCTCAGTGCCCAAACCGTCCATGCCCAGTGCCCAAACCGTCCGTGCCCAGTGCCCAAACCGTCCGTGCCCAGTGCCCAAACCGTCCGTGCTCAGTGCCCAAACCGTCCATGCCCAGTGCCCAAACCGTCCGTGCTCAGTGCCCAAACCGTCCGTGCCCAGTGCCCAAACCATCCGTGTCCAAACCGTCTGTGCCCAGTGCCCAAACCGTCCGTGTCCAAACCGTCCGTGCCCAGTGCCCAAACCGTCCGTGCCCAACTGTCTGTGACCAAACTGTCCATCCCCAAACCATCCATGACCAAACCGTCCATGCCCAGTGCCCAAACCGTCCGTGCCCAACTGTCCGTGACCAAACCGGCCGTCCCCAAACCGGCCGTCCCCAAACCGGCCGTCCCCAAACCGTCCGTCCCCAAACCGTCCGTGTCCAAACCGTCCGTGTCCAAACTGTCCGTGCCCAAACTGTCCCTCCCCAAACCGGCCGTGTCCAAACTGTCCATCCCCAAACCGGCCGTGTCCAAACTGTCCGTCCCCAAACCGGCCGTGTCCAAACCGTCCGTACCCAAACCATCCGTGCCCAAACTGTCCGTGTCCAAACTGTCCGTCCCCAAACTGTCCGTGCCCAAACTGTCCGCACCCAAACGGTCCGTCCCCAATCTGTCCGTCCCCAAACTGTCCGTGTCCAAACTGTCCGTCCCCAAACTGTCCGTGTCCAAACCGTCCGTCCCCAAACTGTCCGTCCCCAAACTGTCCGTCCCCAAACTGTCCGTGTCCAAACTGTCCGTCCCCAAACTGTCCGTCCCCAAACTGTCCGTCCCCAAACTGTCCGTGCCCAAACTGTCCGTCCCCAAACTGTCCGTGCCCAAACTGTCCGTCCCCAAACTGTCCGTCCCCAAACTGTCCGTGTCCAAACTGTCCGTGCCCAAACTGTCCGTCGCCAAACTGTCCGTCCCCAAACTGTCCGTCCCCAAACTGTCCGTGTCCAAACTGTCCGTCCCCAAACTGTCCGTGTCCAAACTGTCCGTGCCCAAACCGTCCGTGTCCAAACTGTCCGTGCCCAAACTGTCCGTCCCCAAACTGTCCGTCCCCAAACTGTCCGTCCCCAAACTGTCCGTGTCCAAACTGTCCGTGTCCAAACTGTCCGTGCCCAAACTGTCCGTCCCCAAACTGTCCGTCCCCAAACTGTCCGTCCCCAAACTGTCCGTCCCCAAACTGTCCGTCCCCAAACTGTCCGTGCCCAAACTGTCCGTCGCCAAACTGTCCGTGTCCAAACTGTCCGTGTCCAAACTGTCCGTCCCCAAACTGTCCGTCCCCAAACTGTCCGTCCCCAAACTGTCCGTGTCCAAACTGTCCGTGCCCAAACTGTCCGTCGCCAAACTGTCCGTCCCCAAACTGTCCGTGTCCAAACTGTCCGTGTCCAAACTGTCCGTCCCCAAACTGTCCGTGTCCAAACTGTCCGTGCCCAAACCGTCCGTGTCCAAACTGTCCGTGCCCAAACTGTCCGTCCCCAAACTGTCCGTCCCCAAACTGTCCGTCCCCAAACTGTCCGTGTCCAAACTGTCCGTGTCCAAACTGTCCGTGCCCAAACTGTCCGTCCCCAAACTGTCCGTCCCCAAACTGTCCGTCCCCAAACTGTCCGTCCCCAAACTGTCCGTCCCCAAACTGTCCGTCCCCAAACTGTCCGTGTCCAAACTGTCCGTGCCCAAACTGTCCGTCGCCAAACTGTCCGTGTCCAAACTGTCCGTGTCCAAACTGTCCGTCCCCAAACTGTCCGTGTCCAAACTGTCCGTGCCCAAACCGTCCGTGTCCAAACCGTCCGTGCCCAAACTGTCCGTCCCCAAACTGTCCGTCCCCAAACTGTCCGTCCCCAAACTGTCCGTGCCCAAACTGTCCGTCCCCAAACCGTCCGTGCCCAAACTGTCCGTCCCCAAACTGTCCGTGCCCAAACTGTCCGTGTCCAAACTGTCCGTGCCCAAACTGTCCGTGTCCAAACTGTCCGTCCCCAAACTGTCCTTCCCCAAACTGTCCGTCCCCAAACTGTCCGTGTCCAAACTGTCCGTGCCCAAACTGTCCGTGCCCAAACTGTCCGTGTCCAAACTGTCCGTCCCCAAACCGTCCGTCCCCAAACCGTCCGTGCCCAAACTGTCCGTCCCCAAACTGTCCGTGTCCAAACTGTCCGTCCCCAAACTGTCCGTGTCCAAACTGTCCGTCCCCAAACTGTCCGTCCCCAAACTGTCCGTCCCCAAACTGTCCGTGCCCAAACCGTCCGTGTCCAAACCGTCCGTGTCCAAACCGTCCGTGTCCAAACTGTCCGTGCCCAAACTGTCCGTCCCCAAACTGTCCGTCCCCAAACTGTCCGTGTCCAAAGCGTCCGTCCCCAAACTGTCCGTCCCCAAACTGTCCGTGCCCAAACTGTCCGTGCCCAAACTGTCCGTCCCCAAACTGTCCGTGCCCAAACTGTCCGTCCCCAAACTGTCCGTCCCCAAACTGTCCGTCCCCAAACTGTCCGTGTCCAAACTGTCCGTCCCCAAACTGTCTGTCCCCAAACTGTCCGTGCCCAAACTGTCCGTCCCCAAACTGTCCGTCCCCAAACTGTCCGTGTCCAAACTGTCCGTCCCCAAACTGTCCGTCCCCAAACTGTCCGTGCCCAAACTGTCCGTCCCCAAACTGTCCGTCCCCAAACTGTCCGTGTCCAAACTGTCCGTGCCCAAACTGTCCGTGTCCAAACTGTCCGTCCCCAAACTGTCCGTGTCCAAACTGTCCGTGCCCAAACCGTCCGTGTCCAAACTGTCCGTGCCCAAACTGTCCGTCCCCAAACTGTCCGTCCCCAAACTGTCCGTGTCCAAACTGTCCGTGTCCAAACTGTCCGTGCCCAAACTGTCCGTCCCCAAACTGTCCGTCCCCAAACTGTCCGTGTCCAAACTGTCCGTGTCCAAACTGTCCGTGCCCAAACTGTCCGTGCCCAAACTGTCCGTCGCCAAACTGTCCGTGTCCAAACTGTCCGTCCCCAAACTGTCCGTGTCCAAACTGTCCGTCCCCAAACTGTCCGTGTCCAAACTGTCCGTGCCCAAACCGTCCGTGTCCAAACTGTCCGTGTCCAAACTGTCCGTGTCCAAACTGTCCGTCCCCAAACTGTCCGTCCCCAAACTGTCCGTGCCCAAACTGCCCGTCCCCAAACCGTCCGTGCCCAAACTGTCCGTCCCCAAACTGTCCGTGCCCAAACTGTCCGTGTCCAAACTGTCCGTCCCCAAACTGTCCTTCCCCAAACTGTCCTTCCCCAAACTGTCCGTCCCCAAACTGTCCGTGTCCAAACTGTCCGTGCCCAAACTGTCCGTGCCCAAACTGTCCGTGTCCAAACTGTCCGTCCCCAAACCGTCCGTCCCCAAACCGTCCGTGCCCAAACTGTCCGTCCCCAAACTGTCCGTGTCCAAACTGTCCGTCCCCAAACTGTCCATGTCCAAACTGTCCGTCCCCAAACTGTCCGTCCCCAAACTGTCCGTCCCCAAACTGTCCGTCCCCAAACTGTCCGTGTCCAAACCGTCCGTGTCCAAACCGTCCGTGTCCAAACTGTCCGTCCCCAAACTGTCCGTCCCCAAACTGTCCGTGTCCAAACCGTCCGTGTCCAAAGCGTCCGTCCCCAAACTGTCCGTCCCCAAACTGTCCGTGCCCAAACTGTCCGTGCCCAAACTGTCCGTCCCCAAACTGTCCGTCCCCAAACTGTCCGTGTCCAAACTGTCCGTGCCCAAACTGTCCGTCCCCAAACTGTCCGTCCCCAAACTGTCCGTCCCCAAACTGTCCGTGTCCAAACTGTCCGTCCCCAAACTGTCCGTGTCCAAACTGTCCGTGCCCAAACCGTCCGTGTCCAAACTGTCCGTGCCCAAACTGTCCGTCCCCAAACTGTCCGTCCCCAAACTGTCCGTGTCCAAACTGTCCGTGTCCAAACTGTCCGTGCCCAAACTGTCCGTGCCCAAACTGTCCGTCCCCAAACTGTCCGTCCCCAAACTGTCCGTGCCCAAACTGTCCGTGCCCAAACTGTCCGTCCCCAAACTGTCCGTCCCTAAACTGTCCGTGTCCAAACTGTCCGTGTCCAAACTGTCCGTGCCCAAACTGTCCGTCCCCAAACTGTCCGTGTCCAAACTGTCCGTGCCCAAACCGTCCGTGTCCAAACTGTCCGTGCCCAAACTGTCCGTCCCCAAACTGTCCGTGTCCAAACTGTCCGTGTCCAAACTGTCCGTGCCCAAACTGTCCGTCCCCAAACTGTCCGTCCCCAAACTGTCCGTGTCCAAACTGTCCGTGTCCAAACTGTCCGTGCCCAAACTGTCCGTGCCCAAACTGTCCGTCGCCAAACTGTCCGTGTCCAAACTGTCCGTCCCCAAACTGTCCGTGTCCAAACTGTCCGTCCCCAAACTGTCCGTGTCCAAACTGTCCGTGCCCAAACCGTCCGTGTCCAAACTGTCCGTGTCCAAACTGTCCGTGCCCAAACTGTCCGTCCCCAAACTGTCCGTCCCCAAACTGTCCGTGCCCAAACTGCCCGTCCCCAAACCGTCCGTGCCCAAACTGTCCGTCCCCAAACTGTCCGTGCCCAAACTGTCCGTGTCCAGACTGTCCGTCCCCAAACTGTCCGTCCCCAAACTGTCCGTGTCCAAACTGTCCGTGTCCAAACTGTCCGTGCCCAAACTGTCCGTGCCCAAACTGTCCGTCGCCAAACTGTCCGTGTCCAAACTGTCCGTGTCCAAACTGTCCGTCCCCAAACTGTCCGTGTCCAAACTGTCCGTGCCCAAACCGTCCGTGTCCAAACCGTCCGTGCCCAAACCGTCCGTCCCCAAACTGTCCGTCCCCAAACTGTCCGTGCCCAAACTGTCCGTCCCCAAACTGTCCGTCCCCAAACTGTCCGTGTCCAAACTGTCCGTGCCCAAACTGTCCGTGCCCAAACTGTCCGTCCCCAAACTGTCCGTGTCCAAACTGTCCGTGCCCAAACTGTCCGTCGCCAAACTGTCCGTGTCCAAACTGTCCGTGTCCAAACTGTCCGTCCCCAAACTGTCCGTGTCCAAACTGTCCGTGCCCAAACCGTCCGTGTCCAAACCGTCCGTGCCCAAACTGTCCGTCCCCAAACTGTCCGTCCCCAAACTGTCCGTCCCCAAACTGTCCGTGCCCAAACTGTCCGTCCCCAAACCGTCCGTGCCCAAACTGTCCGTCCCCAAACTGTCCGTGCCCAAACTGTCCGTGTCCAAACTGTCCGTGCCCAAACTGTCCGTGTCCAAACTGTCCGTCCCCAAACTGTCCTTCCCCAAACTGTCCGTCCCCAAACTGTCCGTGTCCAAACTGTCCGTGCCCAAACTGTCCGTGCCCAAACTGTCCGTGTCCAAACTGTCCGTCCCCAAACCGTCCGTCCCCAAACCGTCCGTGCCCAAACTGTCCGTCCCCAAACTGTCCGTGTCCAAACCGTCCGTGTCCAAACTGTCCGTCCCCAAACTGTCCGTGTCCAAACTGTCCGTCCCCAAACTGTCCGTCCCCAAACTGTCCGTGCCCAAACCGTCCGTGTCCAAACCGTCCGTGTCCAAACCGTCCGTGTCCAAACTGTCCGTGCCCAAACTGTCCGTCCCCAAACTGTCCGTCCCCAAACTGTCCGTGTCCAAAGCGTCCGTCCCCAAACTGTCCGTCCCCAAACTGTCCGTGCCCAAACTGTCCGTGCCCAAACTGTCCGTGCCCAAACTGTCCGTCCCCAAACTGTCCGTGCCCAAACTGTCCGTGCCCAAACCGTCCGTGTCCAAACCGTCCGTGTCCAAACCGTCCGTGTCCAAACTGTCCGTGCCCAAACTGTCCGTCCCCAAACTGTCCGTCCCCAAACTGTCCGTGTCCAAAGCGTCCGTCCCCAAACTGTCCGTCCCCAAACTGTCCGTGCCCAAACTGTCCGTGCCCAAACTGTCCGTCCCCAAACTGTCCGTGCCCAAACTGTCCGTCCCCAAACTGTCCGTCCCCAAACTGTCCGTCCCCAAACTGTCCGTGTCCAAACTGTCCGTCCCCAAACTGTCTGTCCCCAAACTGTCCGTGCCCAAACTGTCCGTCCCCAAACTGTCCGTCCCCAAACTGTCCGTGTCCAAACTGTCCGTCCCCAAACTGTCCGTCCCCAAACTGTCCGTGCCCAAACTGTCCGTCCCCAAACTGTCCGTCCCCAAACTGTCCGTGTCCAAACTGTCCGTGCCCAAACTGTCCGTGTCCAAACTGTCCGTCCCCAAACTGTCCGTGTCCAAACTGTCCGTGCCCAAACCGTCCGTGTCCAAACTGTCCGTGCCCAAACTGTCCGTCCCCAAACTGTCCGTCCCCAAACTGTCCGTGTCCAAACTGTCCGTGTCCAAACTGTCCGTGCCCAAACTGTCCGTCCCCAAACTGTCCGTCCCCAAACTGTCCGTGTCCAAACTGTCCGTGTCCAAACTGTCCGTGCCCAAACTGTCCGTGCCCAAACTGTCCGTCGCCAAACTGTCCGTGTCCAAACTGTCCGTCCCCAAACTGTCCGTGTCCAAACTGTCCGTCCCCAAACTGTCCGTGTCCAAACTGTCCGTGCCCAAACCGTCCGTGTCCAAACTGTCCGTGTCCAAACTGTCCGTGTCCAAACTGTCCGTCCCCAAACTGTCCGTCCCCAAACTGTCCGTGCCCAAACTGCCCGTCCCCAAACCGTCCGTGCCCAAACTGTCCGTCCCCAAACTGTCCGTGCCCAAACTGTCCGTGTCCAAACTGTCCGTCCCCAAACTGTCCTTCCCCAAACTGTCCTTCCCCAAACTGTCCGTCCCCAAACTGTCCGTGTCCAAACTGTCCGTGCCCAAACTGTCCGTGCCCAAACTGTCCGTGTCCAAACTGTCCGTCCCCAAACCGTCCGTCCCCAAACCGTCCGTGCCCAAACTGTCCGTCCCCAAACTGTCCGTGTCCAAACTGTCCGTCCCCAAACTGTCCATGTCCAAACTGTCCGTCCCCAAACTGTCCGTCCCCAAACTGTCCGTCCCCAAACTGTCCGTCCCCAAACTGTCCGTGTCCAAACCGTCCGTGTCCAAACCGTCCGTGTCCAAACTGTCCGTCCCCAAACTGTCCGTCCCCAAACTGTCCGTGTCCAAACCGTCCGTGTCCAAAGCGTCCGTCCCCAAACTGTCCGTCCCCAAACTGTCCGTGCCCAAACTGTCCGTGCCCAAACTGTCCGTCCCCAAACTGTCCGTCCCCAAACTGTCCGTGTCCAAACTGTCCGTGCCCAAACTGTCCGTCCCCAAACTGTCCGTCCCCAAACTGTCCGTCCCCAAACTGTCCGTGTCCAAACTGTCCGTCCCCAAACTGTCCGTGTCCAAACTGTCCGTGCCCAAACCGTCCGTGTCCAAACTGTCCGTGCCCAAACTGTCCGTCCCCAAACTG
Source organism: Pristiophorus japonicus (assembly GCF_044704955.1). NCBI lineage: Eukaryota > Metazoa > Chordata > Chondrichthyes > Pristiophoridae > Pristiophorus > Pristiophorus japonicus. The sequence continues at coordinate 289,663 of NW_027254440.1, read as the reverse complement.
TCCGTCCCCAAACTGTCCGTGTCCAAACTGTCCGTGTCCAAACTGTCCGTGCCCAAACTGTCCGTCCCCAAACTGTCCGTCCCCAAACTGTCCGTGCCCAAACTGTCCGTGCCCAAACTGTCCGTCCCCAAACTGTCCGTCCCTAAACTGTCCGTGTCCAAACTGTCCGTGTCCAAACTGTCCGTGCCCAAACTGTCCGTCCCCAAACTGTCCGTGTCCAAACTGTCCGTGCCCAAACCGTCCGTGTCCAAACTGTCCGTGCCCAAACTGTCCGTCCCCAAACTGTCCGTGTCCAAACTGTCCGTGTCCAAACTGTCCGTGCCCAAACTGTCCGTCCCCAAACTGTCCGTCCCCAAACTGTCCGTGTCCAAACTGTCCGTGTCCAAACTGTCCGTGCCCAAACTGTCCGTGCCCAAACTGTCCGTCGCCAAACTGTCCGTGTCCAAACTGTCCGTCCCCAAACTGTCCGTGTCCAAACTGTCCGTCCCCAAACTGTCCGTGTCCAAACTGTCCGTGCCCAAACCGTCCGTGTCCAAACTGTCCGTGTCCAAACTGTCCGTGCCCAAACTGTCCGTCCCCAAACTGTCCGTCCCCAAACTGTCCGTGCCCAAACTGCCCGTCCCCAAACCGTCCGTGCCCAAACTGTCCGTCCCCAAACTGTCCGTGCCCAAACTGTCCGTGTCCAGACTGTCCGTCCCCAAACTGTCCGTCCCCAAACTGTCCGTGTCCAAACTGTCCGTGTCCAAACTGTCCGTGCCCAAACTGTCCGTGCCCAAACTGTCCGTCGCCAAACTGTCCGTGTCCAAACTGTCCGTGTCCAAACTGTCCGTCCCCAAACTGTCCGTGTCCAAACTGTCCGTGCCCAAACCGTCCGTGTCCAAACCGTCCGTGCCCAAACCGTCCGTCCCCAAACTGTCCGTCCCCAAACTGTCCGTGCCCAAACTGTCCGTCCCCAAACTGTCCGTCCCCAAACTGTCCGTGTCCAAACTGTCCGTGCCCAAACTGTCCGTGCCCAAACTGTCCGTCCCCAAACTGTCCGTGTCCAAACTGTCCGTGCCCAAACTGTCCGTCGCCAAACTGTCCGTGTCCAAACTGTCCGTGTCCAAACTGTCCGTCCCCAAACTGTCCGTGTCCAAACTGTCCGTGCCCAAACCGTCCGTGTCCAAACCGTCCGTGCCCAAACTGTCCGTCCCCAAACTGTCCGTCCCCAAACTGTCCGTCCCCAAACTGTCCGTGCCCAAACTGTCCGTCCCCAAACCGTCCGTGCCCAAACTGTCCGTCCCCAAACTGTCCGTGCCCAAACTGTCCGTGTCCAAACTGTCCGTGCCCAAACTGTCCGTGTCCAAACTGTCCGTCCCCAAACTGTCCTTCCCCAAACTGTCCGTCCCCAAACTGTCCGTGTCCAAACTGTCCGTGCCCAAACTGTCCGTGCCCAAACTGTCCGTGTCCAAACTGTCCGTCCCCAAACCGTCCGTCCCCAAACCGTCCGTGCCCAAACTGTCCGTCCCCAAACTGTCCGTGTCCAAACTGTCCGTCCCCAAACTGTCCGTGTCCAAACTGTCCGTCCCCAAACTGTCCGTCCCCAAACTGTCCGTCCCCAAACTGTCCGTGCCCAAACCGTCCGTGTCCAAACCGTCCGTGTCCAAACCGTCCGTGTCCAAACTGTCCGTGCCCAAACTGTCCGTCCCCAAACTGTCCGTCCCCAAACTGTCCGTGTCCAAAGCGTCCGTCCCCAAACTGTCCGTCCCCAAACTGTCCGTGCCCAAACTGTCCGTGCCCAAACTGTCCGTGCCCAAACTGTCCGTCCCCAAACTGTCCGTGCCCAAACTGTCCGTCCCCAAACTGTCCGTCCCCAAACTGTCCGTCCCCAAACTGTCCGTGTCCAAACTGTCCGTCCCCAAACTGTCTGTCCCCAAACTGTCCGTGCCCAAACTGTCCGTCCCCAAACTGTCCGTCCCCAAACTGTCCGTGTCCAAACTGTCCGTCCCCAAACTGTCCGTCCCCAAACTGTCCGTGCCCAAACTGTCCGTCCCCAAACTGTCCGTCCCCAAACTGTCCGTGTCCAAACTGTCCGTGCCCAAACTGTCCGTGTCCAAACTGTCCGTCCCCAAACTGTCCGTGTCCAAACTGTCCGTGCCCAAACCGTCCGTGTCCAAACTGTCCGTGCCCAAACTGTCCGTCCCCAAACTGTCCGTCCCCAAACTGTCCGTGTCCAAACTGTCCGTGTCCAAACTGTCCGTGCCCAAACTGTCCGTCCCCAAACTGTCCGTCCCCAAACTGTCCGTCCCCAAACTGTCCGTGTCCAAACTGTCCGTGCCCAAACTGTCCGTGCCCAAACTGTCCGTCGCCAAACTGTCCGTGTCCAAACTGTCCGTCCCCAAACTGTCCGTGTCCAAACTGTCCGTCCCCAAACTGTCCGTGTCCAAACTGTCCGTGCCCAAACCGTCCGTGTCCAAACTGTCCGTGTCCAAACTGTCCGTGTCCAAACTGTCCGTCCCCAAACTGTCCGTCCCCAAACTGTCCGTGCCCAAACTGCCCGTCCCCAAACCGTCCGTGCCCAAACTGTCCGTCCCCAAACTGTCCGTGCCCAAACTGTCCGTGTCCAAACTGTCCGTCCCCAAACTGTCCTTCCCCAAACTGTCCTTCCCCAAACTGTCCGTCCCCAAACTGTCCGTGTCCAAACTGTCCGTGCCCAAACTGTCCGTGCCCAAACTGTCCGTGTCCAAACTGTCCGTCCCCAAACCGTCCGTCCCCAAACTGTCCGTCCCCAAACTGTCCGTGTCCAAACTGTCCGTCCCCAAACTGTCCATGTCCAAACTGTCCGTCCCCAAACTGTCCGTCCCCAAACTGTCCGTCCCCAAACTGTCCGTCCCCAAACTGTCCGTCCCCAAACTGTCCGTGTCCAAACCGTCCGTGTCCAAACCGTCCGTGTCCAAACTGTCCGTCCCCAAACTGTCCGTCCCCAAACTGTCCGTGTCCAAACCGTCCGTGTCCAAAGCGTCCGTCCCCAAACTGTCCGTCCCCAAACTGTCCGTGCCCAAACTGTCCGTGCCCAAACTGTCCGTCCCCAAACTGTCCGTCCCCAAACTGTCCGTCCCCAAACTGTCCGTCCCCAAACTGTCCGTGTCCAAACTGTCCGTCCCCAAACTGTCCGTGTCCAAACTGTCCGTGCCCAAACCGTCCGTGTCCAAACTGTCCGTGCCCAAACTGTCCGTCCCCAAACTGTCCGTCCCCAAACTGTCCGTGTCCAAACTGTCCGTGTCCAAACTGTCCGTGCCCAAACTGTCCGTCCCCAAACTGTCCGTCCCCAAACTGTCCGTGCCCAAACTGTCCGTGCCCAAACTGTCCGTCCCCAAACTGTCCGTCCCTAAACTGTCCGTGTCCAAACTGTCCGTGTCCAAACTGTCCGTGCCCAAACTGTCCGTCCCCAAACTGTCCGTGTCCAAACTGTCCGTGCCCAAACCGTCCGTGTCCAAACTGTCCGTGTCCAAACTGTCCGTGCCCAAACTGTCCGTCCCCAAACTGTCCGTCCCCAAACTGTCCGTGTCCAAACTGTCCGTGTCCAAACTGTCCGTGCCCAAACTGTCCGTCCCCAAACTGTCCGTCCCCAAACTGTCCGTGTCCAAACTGTCCGTGTCCAAACTGTCCGTGTCCAAACTGTCCGTGCCCAAACTGTCCGTGCCCAAACTGTCTGTGCCCAAACTGTCCGTGTCCAAACTGTCCGTGCCCAAACCGTCCGTGTCCAAACTGTCCGTGTCCAAACTGTCCGTGCCCAAACTGTCCGTCCCCAAACTGTCCGTCCCCAAACTGTCCGTGCCCAAACTGCCCGTCCCCAAACCGTCCGTGCCCAAACTGTCCGTCCCCAAACTGTCCGTGCCCAAACTGTCCGTGTCCAGACTGTCCGTCCCCAAACTGTCCGTCCCCAAACTGTCCGTGTCCAAACTGTCCGTGTCCAAACTGTCCGTGCCCAAACTGTCCGTGCCCAAACTGTCCGTCGCCAAACTGTCCGTGTCCAAACTGTCCGTGTCCAAACTGTCCGTCCCCAAACTGTCCGTGTCCAAACTGTCCGTGCCCAAACCGTCCGTGTCCAAACCGTCCGTGCCCAAACCGTCCGTCCCCAAACTGTCCGTCCCCAAACTGTCCGTGCCCAAACTGTCCGTCCCCAAACTGTCCGTCCCCAAACTGTCCGTGTCCAAACTGTCCGTGCCCAAACTGTCCGTGCCCAAACTGTCCGTGTCCAAACTGTCCGTCCCCAAACCGTCCGTCCCCAAACCGTCCGTGCCCAAACTGTCCGTCCCCAAACTGTCCGTGTCCAAACTGTCCGTCCCCAAACTGTCCGTGTCCAAACTGTCCGTCCCCAAACTGTCCGTCCCCAAACTGTCCGTCCCCAAACTGTCCGTCCCCAAACTGTCCGTCCCCAAACTGTCCGTGTCCAAACTGTCCGTGTCCAAACTGTCCGTGCCCAAACTGTCCGTGTCCAAACCGTCCGTGTCCAAACCGTCCGTGTCCAAACTGTCCGTCCCCAAACTGTCCGTCCCCAAACTGTCCGTGTCCAAACCGTCCGTGTCCAAAGCGTCCGTCCCCAAACTGTCCGTCCCCAAACTGTCCGTGCCCAAATTGTCCGTGCCCAAACTGTCCGTCCCCAAACTGTCCGTCCCCAAACTGTCCGTGTCCAAACTGTCCGTGCCCAAACTGTCCGTCGCCAAACTGTCCGTCCCCAAACTGTCCGTCCCCAAACTGTCCGTGTCCAAACTGTCCGTCCCCAAACTGTCCGTGTCCAAACTGTCCGTGCCCAAACCGTCCGTGTCCAAACTGTCCGTGCCCAAACTGTCCGTCCCCAAACTGTCCGTCCCCAAACTGTCCGTCCCCAAACTGTCCGTGTCCAAACTGTCCGTGCCCAAACTGTCCGTCCCCAAACTGTCCGTCCCCAAACTGTCCGTCCCCAAACTGTCCGTCCCCAAACTGTCCGTCCCCAAACTGTCCGTCCCCAAACTGTCCGTGTCCAAACTGTCCGTGTCCAAACTGTCCGTGCCCAAACTGTCCGTGCCCAAACTGTCCGTCGCCAAACTGTCCGTGTCCAAACTGTCCGTGTCCAAACTGTCCGTCCCCAAACTGTCCGTGTCCAAACTGTCCGTGCCCAAACCGTCCGTGTCCAAACCGTCCGTGCCCAAACTGTCCGTCCCCAAACTGTCCGTCCCCAAACTGTCCGTCCCCAAACTGTCCGTGCCCAAACTGTCCGTCCCCAAACCGTCCGTGCCCAAACCGTCCGTCCCCAAACTGTCCGTGCCCAAACTGTCCGTGTCCAAACTGTGCGTGCCCAAACTGTCCGTGTCCAAACTGTCCGTCCCCAAACTGTCCTTCCCCAAACTGTCCGTGTCCAAACTGTCCGTGCCCAAACTGTCCGTGCCCAAACTGTCCGTGCCCAAACTGTCCGTGCCCAAACTGTCCGTGTCCAAACTGTCCGTCCCCAAACCGTCCGTCCCCAAACCGTCCGTCCCCAAACCGTCCGTGCCCAAACCGTCCGTCCCCAAACTGTCCGTGTCCAAACCGTCCGTGTCCAAACCGTCCGTGTCCAAACCGTCCGTCCCCAAACTGTCCGTCCCCAAACTGTCCGTGTCCAAACCGTCCGTGTCCAAAGCGTCCGTCCCCAAACCGTCCGTCCCCAAACTGTCCGTGCCCAAACTGTCCGTGCCCAAACTGTCCGTGCCCAAACTGTCCGTCCCCAAACTGTCCGTCCCCAAACTGTCCGTGTCCAAACTGTCCGTCCCCAAACTGTCCGTCCCCAAACTGTCCGTGCCCAAACTGTCCGTGCCCAAACTGTCCGTGCCCAAACTGTCCGTGCCCAAACTGTCCGTGCCCAAACTGTCCGTGCCCAAACTGTCCGTCCCCAAACTGTCCGTGTCCAAACTGTCCGTCCCCAAACTGTCCGTCCCCAAACTGTCCGTCCCCAAACTGTCCGTGTCCAAACTGTCCGTGCCCAAACTGTCCGTCCCCAAACTGTCCGTCCCCAAACTGTCCGTCCCCAAACTGTCCGTGCCCAAACTGTCCGTCCCCAAACTGTCCGTCCCCAAACTGTCCGTGTCCAAACTGTCCGTGCCCAAACTGTCCGTGCCCAAACTGTCCGTCGCCAAACTGTCCGTGTCCAAACTGTCCGTCCCCAAACTGTCCGTGTCCAAACTGTCCGTCCCCAAACTGTCCGTGTCCAAACTGTCCGTGCCCAAACCGTCCGTGTCCAAACTGTCCGTGCCCAAACTGTCCGTCCCCAAACTGTCCGTCCCCAAACTGTCCGTGTCCAAACTGTCCGTGTCCAAACTGTCCGTGTCCAAACTGTCCGTGCCCAAACTGTCCGTCCCCAAACTGTCCGTCCCCAAACTGTCCGTGTCCAAACTGTCCGTGCCCAAACTGTCCGTGCCCAAACTGTCCGTCGCCAAACTGTCCGTGTCCAAACTGTCCGTCCCCAAACTGTCCGTGTCCAAACTGTCCGTGTCCAAACTGTCCGTGCCCAAACCGTCCGTGCCCAAACTGTCCGTGTCCAAACTGTCCGTGCCCAAACTGTCCGTGTCCAAACTGTCCGTCCCCAAACTGTCCTTCCCCAAACTGTCCTTCCCCAAACTGTCCGTCCCCAAACTGTCCGTGTCCAAACTGTCCGTGCCCAAACTGTCCGTGCCCAAACTGTCCGTGTCCAAACTGTCCGTCCCCAAACCGTCCGTCCCCAAACCGTCCGTGCCCAAACTGTCCGTCCCCAAACTGTCCGTGTCCAAACTGTCCGTCCCCAAACTGTCCGTGTCCAAACTGTCCGTCCCCAAACTGTCCGTCCCCAAACTGTCCGTCCCCAAACTGTCCGTGCCCAAACTGTCCGTGTCCAAACCGTCCGTGTCCAAACCGTCCGTGTCCAAACCGTCCGTGCCCAAACTGTCCGTCCCCAAACTGTCCGTCCCCAAACTGTCCGTGTCCAAACCGTCCGTGTCCAAAGCGTCCGTCCCCAAACCGTCCGTCCCCAAACTGTCCGTGCCCAAACTGTCCGTCCCCAAACTGTCCGTCCCCAAACTGTCCGTGTCCAAACTGTCCGTGCCCAAACTGTCCGTGCCCAAACTGTCCGTGCCCAAACTGTCCGTGCCCAAACTGTCCGTCCCCAAACTGTCCGTGTCCAAACTGTCCGTGCCCAAACTGTCCGTGTCCAAACTGTCCGTGTCCAAACTGTCCGTGCCCAAACTGTCCGTGTCCAAACTGTCCGTGTCGAAACTGTCCGTGCCCAAACTGTCCGTCCCCAAACTGTCCGTCCCCAAACTGTCCGTCCCCAAACCGTCCGTCCCCAAACTGTCCGTGTCCAAACTGTCTGTGCCCAAACTGTCCGTGTCCAAACTGTCTGTGCCCAAACTGTCCGTGCCCAAACTGTCCGTCGCCAAACTGTCCGTGTCCAAACTGTCCGTCCCCAAACTGTCCGTGTCCAAACTGTCCGTCCCCAAACTGTCCGTGTCCAAACTGTCCGTGCCCAAACTGTCCGTCGCCAAACTGTCCGTGTCCAAACTGTCCGTCCCCAAACTGTCCGTGCCCAAACTGTCCGTGCCCAAACTGTCCGTCCCCAAACTGTCCGTGCCCAAACTGTCCGTCCCCAAACTGTCCGTCCCCAAACTGTCCGTGCCCAAACTGTCCGTGCCCAAACTGTCCGTCCCCAAACTGTCCGTGCCCAAACTGTCCGTGCCCAAACTGTGCGTGCCCAAACTGTCCGTCGCCAAACTGTCCGTGTCCAAACTGTCCGTCCCCAAACTGTCCGTGTCCAAACTGTCCGTCCCCAAACTGTCCGTGTCCAAACTGTCCGTGCCCAAACCGTCCGTGTCCAAACTGTCCGTGCCCAAACTGTCCGTCCCCAAACTGTCCGTCCCCAAACTGTCCGTGTCCAAACTGTCCGTCCCCAAACTGTCCTTCCCCAAACTGTCCTTCCCCAAACTGTCCTTCCCCAAACTGTCCTTCCCCAAACTGTCCGTCCCCAAACTGTCCGTGTCCAAACTGTCCGTGCCCAAACTGTCCGTGCCCAAACTGTCCGTGCCCAAACTGTCCGTGTCCAAACTGTCCGTCCCCAAACCGTCCGTCCCCAAACCGTCCGTGCCCAAACTGTCCGTGCCCAAACTGTCCGTCCCCAAACTGTCCGTGCCCAAACTGTCCGTGTCCAAACTGTCCGTCCCCAAACTGTCCGTCCCCAAACTGTCCGTCCCCAAACTGTCCGTCCCCAAACTGTCCGTGCCCAAACTGTCCGTGTCCAAACCGTCCGTGTCCAAACCGTCCGTGTCCAAACCGTCCGTGCCCAAACTGTCCGTCCCCAAACTGTCCGTCCCCAAACTGTCCGTGTCCAAACCGTCCGTGTCCAAAGCGTCCGTCCCCAAACTGTCCGTCCCCAAACTGTCCGTCCCCAAACTGTCCGTGCCCAAACTGTCCGTGCCCAAACTGTCCGTCCCCAAACTGTCCGTCCCCAAACTGTCCGTGTCCAAACTGTCCGTCCCCAAACTGTCCGTCCCCAAACTGTCCGTGCCCAAACTGTCCGTGCCCAAACTGTCCGTGCCCAAACTGTCCGTGCCCAAACTGTCCGTCCCCAAACTGTCCGTCCCCAAACTGTCCGTGTCCAAACTGTCCGTGCCCAAACTGTCCGTCCCCAAACTGTCCGTGTCCAAACTGTCCGTGTCCAAACTGTCCGTGCCCAAACTGTCCGTCCCCAAACTGTCCGTCCCCAAACTGTCCGTGTCCAAACTGTCCGTGTCCAAACTGTCCGTGCCCAAACTGTCCGTGCCCAAACTGTCCGTCGCCAAACTGTCCGTGTCCAAACTGTCCGTCCCCAAACTGTCCGTGTCCAAACTGTCCGTCCCCAAACTGTCCGTGTCCAAACTGTCCGTGCCCAAACCGTCCGTGTCCAAACTGTCCGTGTCCAAACTGTCCGTGTCCAAACTGTCCGTGCCCAAACTGTCCGTCCCCAAACTGTCCGTGCCCAAACTGTCCGTGCCCAAACTGCCCGTCCCCAAACCGTCCGTGCCCAAACTGTCCGTCCCCAAACTGTCCGTCCCCAAACTGTCCGTGTCCAAACTGTCCGTGTCCAAACTGTCCGTGCCCAAACTGTCCGTCCCCAAACTGTCCGTCCCCAAACTGTCCGTCCCCAAACTGTCCGTGTCCAAACTGTCCGTGCCCAAACTGTCCGTGCCCAAACTGTCCGTCGCCAAACTGTCCGTGTCCAAACTGTCCGTCCCCAAACTGTCCGTGTCCAAACTGTCCGTCCCCAAACTGTCCGTGTCCAAACTGTCCGTGCCCAAACCGTCCGTGTCCAAACTGTCCGTGTCCAAACTGTCCGTCCCCAAACTGTCCGTGTCCAAACTGTCCGTCCCCAAACTGTCCGTCCCCAAACTGTCCGTGCCCAAACTGCCCGTCCCCAAACCGTCCGTGCCCAAACTGTCCGTCCCCAAACTGTCCGTCCCCAAACTGTCCGTGCCCAAACTGCCCGTCCCCAAACCGTCCGTGCCCAAACTGTCCGTCCCCAAACTGTCCGTGCCCAAACTGTCCGTGTCCAAACTGTCCGTCCCCAAACTGTCCTTCCCCAAACTGTCCTTCCCCAAACTGTCCGTCCCCAAACTGTCCGTGTCCAAACTGTCCGTGCCCAAACTGTCCGTGCCCAAACTGTCCGTGTCCAAACTGTCCGTCCCCAAACCGTCCGTCCCCAAACTGTCCGTCCCCAAACTGTCCGTGTCCAAACTGTCCGTCCCCAAACTGTCCATGTCCAAACTGTCCGTCCCCAAACTGTCCGTCCCCAAACTGTCCGTCCCCAAACTGTCCGTCCCCAAACTGTCCGTGTCCAAACCGTCCGTGTCCAAACCGTCCGTGTCCAAACTGTCCGTCCCCAAACTGTCCGTCCCCAAACTGTCCGTGTCCAAACCGTCCGTGTCCAAAGCGTCCGTCCCCAAACTGTCCGTCCCCAAACTGTCCGTGCCCAAACTGTCCGTGCCCAAACTGTCCGTCCCCAAACTGTCCGTCCCCAAACTGTCCGTGTCCAAACTGTCCGTGCCCAAACTGTCCGTCCCCAAACTGTCCGTCCCCAAACTGTCCGTCCCCAAACTGTCCGTGTCCAAACTGTCCGTCCCCAAACTGTCCGTGTCCAAACTGTCCGTGCCCAAACCGTCCGTGTCCAAACTGTCCGTGCCCAAACTGTCCGTCCCCAAACTGTCCGTCCCCAAACTGTCCGTGTCCAAACTGTCCGTGTCCAAACTGTCCGTGCCCAAACTGTCCGTCCCCAAACTGTCCGTCCCCAAACTGTCCGTGCCCAAACTGTCCGTGCCCAAACTGTCCGTCCCCAAACTGTCCGTCCCTAAACTGTCCGTGTCCAAACTGTCCGTGCCCAAACTGTCCGTCCCCAAACTGTCCGTGTCCAAACTGTCCGTGCCCAAACCGTCCGTGTCCAAACTGTCCGTGTCCAAACTGTCCGTGCCCAAACTGTCCGTCCCCAAACTGTCCGTCCCCAAACTGTCCGTGTCCAAACTGTCCGTGTCCAAACTGTCCGTGCCCAAACTGTCCGTCCCCAAACTGTCCGTCCCCAAACTGTCCGTGTCCAAACTGTCCGTGTCCAAACTGTCCGTGTCCAAACTGTCCGTGCCCAAACTGTCCGTGCCCAAACTGTCTGTGCCCAAACTGTCCGTGTCCAAACTGTCCGTGCCCAAACCGTCCGTGTCCAAACTGTCCGTGTCCAAACTGTCCGTGCCCAAACTGTCCGTCCCCAAACTGTCCGTCCCCAAACTGTCCGTGCCCAAACTGCCCGTCCCCAAACCGTCCGTGCCCAAACTGTCCGTCCCCAAACTGTCCGTGCCCAAACTGTCCGTGTCCAGACTGTCCGTCCCCAAACTGTCCGTCCCCAAACTGTCCGTGTCCAAACTGTCCGTGTCCAAACTGTCCGTGCCCAAACTGTCCGTGCCCAAACTGTCCGTCCCCAAACTGTCCGTGTCCAAACTGTCCGTGCCCAAACCGTCCGTGTCCAAACCGTCCGTGCCCAAACCGTCCGTCCCCAAACTGTCCGTCCCCAAACTGTCCGTGCCCAAACTGTCCGTCCCCAAACTGTCCGTCCCCAAACTGTCCGTGTCCAAACTGTCCGTGCCCAAACTGTCCGTGCCCAAACTGTCCGTGTCCAAACTGTCCGTCCCCAAACCGTCCGTCCCCAAACCGTCCGTGCCCAAACTGTCCGTCCCCAAACTGTCCGTGTCCAAACTGTCCGTCCCCAAACTGTCCGTCCCCAAACTGTCCGTCCCCAAACTGTCCGTCCCCAAACTGTCCGTCCCCAAACTGTCCGTCCCCAAACTGTCCGTCCCCAAACTGTCCGTGTCCAAACTGTCCGTGTCCAAACTGTCCGTGCCCAAACTGTCCGTGTCCAAACCGTCCGTGTCCAAACCGTCCGTGTCCAAACTGTCCGTCCCCAAACTGTCCGTCCCCAAACTGTCCGTGTCCAAACCGTCCGTGTCCAAAGCGTCCGTCCCCAAACTGTCCGTCCCCAAACTGTCCGTGCCCAAATTGTCCGTGCCCAAACTGTCCGTCCCCAAACTGTCCGTCCCCAAACTGTCCGTGTCCAAACTGTCCGTGCCCAAACTGTCCGTCGCCAAACTGTCCGTCCCCAAACTGTCCGTCCCCAAACTGTCCGTGTCCAAACTGTCCGTCCCCAAACTGTCCGTGTCCAAACTGTCCGTGCCCAAACCGTCCGTGTCCAAACTGTCCGTGCCCAAACTGTCCGTCCCCAAACTGTCCGTCCCCAAACTGTCCGTCCCCAAACTGTCCGTGTCCAAACTGTCCGTGCCCAAACTGTCCGTCCCCAAACTGTCCGTCCCCAAACTGTCCGTCCCCAAACTGTCCGTCCCCAAACTGTCCGTCCCCAAACTGTCCGTCCCCAAACTGTCCGTGTCCAAACTGTCCGTGTCCAAACTGTCCGTGCCCAAACTGTCCGTGCCCAAACTGTCCGTCGCCAAACTGTCCGTGTCCAAACTGTCCGTGTCCAAACTGTCCGTCCCCAAACTGTCCGTGTCCAAACTGTCCGTGCCCAAACCGTCCGTGTCCAAACCGTCCGTGCCCAAACTGTCCGTCCCCAAACTGTCCGTCCCCAAACTGTCCGTCCCCAAACTGTCCGTGCCCAAACTGTCCGTCCCCAAACCGTCCGTGCCCAAACCGTCCGTCCCCAAACTGTCCGTGCCCAAACTGTCCGTGTCCAAACTGTGCGTGCCCAAACTGTCCGTGTCCAAACTGTCCGTCCCCAAACTGTCCTTCCCCAAACTGTCCGTGTCCAAACTGTCCGTGCCCAAACTGTCCGTGCCCAAACTGTCCGTGCCCAAACTGTCCGTGCCCAAACTGTCCGTGTCCAAACTGTCCGTCCCCAAACCGTCCGTCCCCAAACCGTCCGTCCCCAAACCGTCCGTGCCCAAACCGTCCGTCCCCAAACTGTCCGTGTCCAAACCGTCCGTGTCCAAACCGTCCGTCCCCAAACTGTCCGTCCCCAAACTGTCCGTGTCCAAACCGTCCGTGTCCAAAGCGTCCGTCCCCAAACTGTCCGTGCCCAAACTGTCCGTGCCCAAACTGTCCGTGCCCAAACTGTCCGTCCCCAAACTGTCCGTCCCCAAACTGTCCGTGTCCAAACTGTCCGTCCCCAAACTGTCCGTGCCCAAACTGTCCGTGCCCAAACTGTCCGTGCCCAAACTGTCCGTGCCCAAACTGTCCGTGCCCAAACTGTCCGTGCCCAAACTGTCCGTCCCCAAACTGTCCGTGTCCAAACTGTCCGTCCCCAAACTGTCCGTCCCCAAACTGTCCGTCCCCAAACTGTCCGTGTCCAAACTGTCCGTGCCCAAACTGTCCGTCCCCAAACTGTCCGTCCCCAAACTGTCCGTCCCCAAACTGTCCGTGCCCAAACTGTCCGTCCCCAAACTGTCCGTCCCCAAACTGTCCGTGTCCAAACTGTCCGTGCCCAAACTGTCCGTGCCCAAACTGTCCGTCGCCAAACTGTCCGTGTCCAAACTGTCCGTCCCCAAACTGTCCGTGTCCAAACTGTCCGTCCCCAAACTGTCCGTGTCCAAACTGTCCGTGCCCAAACCGTCCGTGTCCAAACTGTCCGTGCCCAAACTGTCCGTCCCCAAACTGTCCGTCCCCAAACTGTCCGTGTCCAAACTGTCCGTGTCCAAACTGTCCGTGTCCAAACTGTCCGTGCCCAAACTGTCCGTCCCCAAACTGTCCGTCCCCAAACTGTCCGTGTCCAAACTGTCCGTGCCCAAACTGTCCGTGCCCAAACTGTCCGTCGCCAAACTGTCCGTGTCCAAACTGTCCGTCCCCAAACTGTCCGTGTCCAAACTGTCCGTGTCCAAACTGTCCGTGCCCAAACCGTCCGTGTCCAAACCGTCCGTGTCCAAACTGTCCGTGCCCAAACTGTCCGTCCCCAAACTGTCCGTCCCCAAACTGTCCGTGCCCAAACTGTCCGTCCCCAAACCGTCCGTGCCCAAACTGTCCGTCCCCAAACTGTCCGTGCCCAAACTGTCCGTGTCCAAACTGTCCGTGCCCAAACTGTCCGTGTCCAAACTGTCCGTCCCCAAACTGTCCTTCCCCAAACTGTCCTTCCCCAAACTGTCCGTCCCCAAACTGTCCGTGTCCAAACTGTCCGTGCCCAAACTGTCCGTGCCCAAACTGTCCGTGTCCAAACTGTCCGTCCCCAAACCGTCCGTCCCCAAACCGTCCGTGCCCAAACTGTCCGTCCCCAAACTGTCCGTGTCCAAACTGTCCGTCCCCAAACTGTCCGTGTCCAAACTGTCCGTCCCCAAACTGTCCGTCCCCAAACTGTCCGTCCCCAAACTGTCCGTGCCCAAACTCTCCGTGTCCAAACCGTCCGTGTCCAAACCGTCCGTGTCCAAACCGTCCGTGCCCAAACTGTCCGTCCCCAAACTGTCCGTCCCCAAACTGTCCGTGTCCAAACCGTCCGTGTCCAAAGCGTCCGTCCCCAAACCGTCCGTCCCCAAACTGTCCGTGCCCAAACTGTCCGTCCCCAAACTGTCCGTCCCCAAACTGTCCGTGTCCAAACTGTCCGTGCCCAAACTGTCCGTGCCCAAACTGTCCGTGCCCAAACTGTCCGTCCCCAAACTGTCCGTGTCCAAACTGTCCGTGCCCAAACTGTCCGTGTCCAAACTGTCCGTGTCCAAACTGTCCGTGCCCAAACTGTCCGTGTCCAAACTGTCCGTGTCGAAACTGTCCGTGCCCAAACTGTCCGTCCCCAAACTGTCCGTCCCCAAACTGTCCGTCCCCAAACCGTCCGTCCCCAAACTGTCCGTGTCCAAACTGTCTGTGCCCAAACTGTCCGTGTCCAAACTGTCTGTGCCCAAACTGTCCGTGCCCAAACTGTCCGTCGCCAAACTGTCCGTGTCCAAACTGTCCGTCCCCAAACTGTCCGTGTCCAAACTGTCCGTCCCCAAACTGTCCGTGTCCAAACTGTCCGTGCCCAAACTGTCCGTCGCCAAACTGTCCGTGTCCAAACTGTCCGTCCCCAAACTGTCCGTGCCCAAACTGTCCGTGCCCAAACTGTCCGTCCCCAAACTGTCCGTGCCCAAACTGTCCGTCCCCAAACTGTCCGTCCCCAAACTGTCCGTGCCCAAACTGTCCGTGCCCAAACTGTCCGTCCCCAAACTGTCCGTGCCCAAACTGTCCGTGCCCAAACTGTGCGTGCCCAAACTGTCCGTCGCCAAACTGTCCGTGTCCAAACTGTCCGTCCCCAAACTGTCCGTGTCCAAACTGTCCGTCCCCAAACTGTCCGTGTCCAAACTGTCCGTGCCCAAACCGTCCGTGTCCAAACTGTCCGTGCCCAAACTGTCCGTCCCCAAACTGTCCGTCCCCAAACTGTCCGTGTCCAAACTGTCCGTCCCCAAACTGTCCTTCCCCAAACTGTCCTTCCCCAAACTGTCCTTCCCCAAACTGTCCTTCCCCAAACTGTCCGTCCCCAAACTGTCCGTGTCCAAACTGTCCGTGCCCAAACTGTCCGTGCCCAAACTGTCCGTGCCCAAACTGTCCGTGTCCAAACTGTCCGTCCCCAAACCGTCCGTCCCCAAACTGTCCGTGCCCAAACTGTCCGTGCCCAAACTGTCCGTCCCCAAACTGTCCGTGCCCAAACTGTCCGTGTCCAAACTGTCCGTCCCCAAACTGTCCGTCCCCAAACTGTCCGTCCCCAAACTGTCCGTCCCCAAACTGTCCGTGCCCAAACTGTCCGTGTCCAAACCGTCCGTGTCCAAACCGTCCGTGTCCAAACCGTCCGTGCCCAAACTGTCCGTCCCCAAACTGTCCGTCCCCAAACTGTCCGTGTCCAAACCGTCCGTGTCCAAAGCGTCCGTCCCCAAACTGTCCGTCCCCAAACTGTCCGTGCCCAAACTGTCCGTGCCCAAACTGTCCGTCCCCAAACTGTCCGTCCCCAAACTGTCCGTGTCCAAACTGTCCGTCCCCAAACTGTCCGTCCCCAAACTGTCCGTGCCCAAACTGTCCGTGCCCAAACTGTCCGTGCCCAAACTGTCCGTGCCCAAACTGTCCGTCCCCAAACTGTCCGTCCCCAAACTGTCCGTGTCCAAACTGTCCGTGCCCAAACTGTCCGTCCCCAAACTGTCCGTGTCCAAACTGTCCGTGTCCAAACTGTCCGTGCCCAAACTGTCCGTCCCCAAACTGTCCGTCCCCAAACTGTCCGTGTCCAAACTGTCCGTGTCCAAACTGTCCGTGCCCAAACTGTCCGTGCCCAAACTGTCCGTCGCCAAACTGTCCGTGTCCAAACTGTCCGTCCCCAAACTGTCCGTGTCCAAACTGTCCGTCCCCAAACTGTCCGTGTCCAAACTGTCCGTGCCCAAACCGTCCGTGTCCAAACTGTCCGTGTCCAAACTGTCCGTGTCCAAACTGTCCGTGCCCAAACTGTCCGTCCCCAAACTGTCCGTGCCCAAACTGTCCGTGCCCAAACTGCCCGTCCCCAAACCGTCCGTGCCCAAACTGTCCGTCCCCAAACTGTCCGTGCCCAAACTGTCCGTGTCCAAACTGTCCGTGTCCAAACTGTCCGTGTCCAAACTGTCCGTCCCCAAACTGTCCTTCCCCAAACTGTCCTTCCCCAAACTGTCCGTCCCCAAACTGTCCGTGTCCAAACTGTCCGTGCCCAAACTGTCCGTGTCCAAACTGTCCGTCCCCAAACCGTCCGTCCCCAAACCGTCCGTGCCCAAACTGTCCGTCCCCAAACTGTCCGTGTCCAAACTGTCCGTCCCCAAACTGTCCGTGTCCAAACTGTCCGTCCCCAAACTGTCCGTCCCCAAACTGTCCGTCCCCAAACTGTCCGTGCCCAAACTGTCCGTGTCCAAACCGTCCGTGTCCAAACCGTCCGTGTCCAAACTGTCCGTCCCCAAACTGTCCGTCCCCAAACTGTCCGTGTCCAAACCGTCCGTGTCCAAAGCGTCCGTCCCCAAACTGTCCGTCCCCAAACTGTCCGTGCCCAAACTGTCCGTGCCCAAACTGTCCGTCCCCAAACTGTCCGTCCCCAAACTGTCCGTGTCCAAACTGTCCGTGCCCAAACTGTCCGTCGCCAAACTGTCCGTCCCCAAACTGTCCGTCCCCAAACTGTCCGTGTCCAAACTGTCCGTCCCCAAACTGTCCGTGTCCAAACTGTCCGTGCCCAAACCGTCCGTGTCCAAACCGTCCGTGCCCAAACTGTCCGTCCCCAAACTGTCCGTCCCCAAACTGTCCGTGTCCAAACTGTCCGTGTCCAAACTGTCCGTGCCCAAACTGTCCGTCCCCAAACTGTCCGTCCCCAAACTGTCCGTGCCCAAACTGTCCGTCCCCAAACTGTCCGTCCCCAAACTGTCCGTCCCCAAACTGTCCGTGTCCAAACTGTCCGTGCCCAAACTGTCCGTGCCCAAACTGTCCGTGTCCAAACTGTCCGTGTCCAAATTGTCCGTCCCCAAACTGTCCGTGTCCAAACTGTCCGTGCCCAAACCGTCCGTGTCCAAACCGTCCGTGCCCAAACTGTCCGTCCCCAAACTGTCCGTCCCCAAACTGTCCGTGCCCAAACTGTCCGTCCCCAAACCGTCCGTGCCCAAACTGTCCGTCCCCAAACTGTCCGTGCCCAAACTGTCCGTGTCCAAACTGTGCGTGCCCAAACTGTCCGTGTCCAAACTGTCCGTCCCCAAACTGTCCTTCCCCAAACTGTCCGTCCCCAAACTGTCCGTGTCCAAACTGTCCGTGCCCAAACTGTCCGTGCCCAAACTGTCCGTGCCCAAACTGTCCGTGCCCAAACTGTCCGTGCCCAAACTGTCCGTGTCCAAACTGTCCGTGCCCAAACTGTCCGTGCCCAAACTGTCCGTGCCCAAACCGTCCGTGTCCAAACCGTCCGTGTCCAAACTGTCCGTCCCCAAACTGTCCGTCCCCAAACTGTCCGTGTCCAAACTGTCCGTGCCCAAACTGTCCGTCCCCAAACTGTCCGTCCCCAAACTGTCCGTGCCCAAACTGTCCGTCCCCAAACTGTCCGTCCCCAAACTGTCCGTGTCCAAACTGTCCGTGCCCAAACTGTCCGTGCCCAAACTGTCCGTCGCCAAACTGTCCGTGTCCAAACTGTCCGTCCCCAAACTGTCCGTGTCCAAACTGTCCGTCCCCAAACTGTCCGTGTCCAAACTGTCCGTGCCCAAACCGTCCGTGTCCAAACTGTCCGTGCCCAAACTGTCCGTCCCCAAACTGTCCGTCCCCAAACTGTCCGTGTCCAAACTGTCCGTGTCCAAACTGTCCGTGTCCAAACTGTCCGTGCCCAAACTGTCCGTCCCCAAACTGTCCGTCCCCAAACCGTCCGTGTCCAAACTGTCCGTGTCCAAACTGTCCGTGCCCAAACTGTCCGTGCCCAAACTGTCCGTCGCCAAACTGTCCGTGTCCAAACTGTCCGTCCCCAAACTGTCCGTGTCCAAACTGTCCGTCCCCAAACTGTCCGTGTCCAAACTGTCCGTGCCCAAACCGGCCGTGTCCAAACTGTCCGTGTCCAAACTGTCCGTGTCCAAACTGTCCGTGCCCAAACTGTCCGTCCCCAAACTGTCCGTCCCCAAACTGTCCGTGCCCAAACTGTCCGTCCCCAAACCGTCCGTGCCCAAACTGTCCGTCCCCAAACTGTCCGTGCCCAAACTGTCCGTGTCCAAACTGTCCGTGCCCAAACTGTCCGTGTCCAAACTGTCCGTCCCCAAACTGTCCTTCCCCAAACTGTCCTTCCCCAAACTGTCCGTCCCCAAACTGTCCGTGTCCAAACTGTCCGTGTCCAAACTGTCCGTCCCCAAACCGTCCGTCCCCAAACCGTCCGTGCCCAAACTGTCCGTCCCCAAACTGTCCGTGTCCAAACTGTCCGTCCCCAAACTGTCCGTGTCCAAACCGTCCGTGTCCAAAGCGTCCGTCCCCAAACTGTCCGTCCCCAAACTGTCCGTGCCCAAACTGTCCGTGCCCAAACTGTCCGTCCCCAAACTGTCCGTCCCCAAACTGTCCGTGTCCAAACTGTCCGTGCCCAAACTGTCCGTCGCCAAACTGTCCGTCCCCAAACTGTCCGTCCCCAAACTGTCCGTGTCCAAACTGTCCGTCCCCAAACTGTCCGTGTCCAAACTGTCCGTGCCCAAACCGTCCGTGTCCAAACCGTCCGTGCCCAAACTGTCCGTCCCCAAACTGTCCGTCCCCAAACTGTCCGTGTCCAAACTGTCCGTGTCCAAACTGTCCGTGCCCAAACTGTCCGTCCCCAAACTGTCCGTCCCCAAACTGTCCGTGCCCAAACTGTCCGTCCCCAAACTGTCCGTCCCCAAACTGTCCATCCCCAAACTGTCCGTGTCCAAACTGTCCGTGCCCAAACTGTCCGTGCCCAAACTGTCCGTGTCCAAACTGTCCGTGTCCAAATTGTCCGTCCCCAAACTGTCCGTGTCCAAACTGTCCGTGCCCAAACCGTCCGTGTCCAAACCGTCCGTGCCCAAACTGTCCGTCCCCAAACTGTCCGTCCCCAAACTGTCCGTGCCCAAACTGTCCGTCCCCAAACCGTCCGTGCCCAAACTGTCCGTCCCCAAACTGTCCGTGCCCAAACTGTCCGTGTCCAAACTGTGCGTGCCCAAACTGTCCGTGTCCAAACTGTCCGTCCCCAAACTGTCCTTCCCCAAACTGTCCGTCCCCAAACTGTCCGTGTCCAAACTGTCCGTGCCCAAACTGTCCGTGCCCAAACTGTCCGTGCCCAAACTGTCCGTGCCCAAACTGTCCGTGCCCAAACTGTCCGTGTCCAAACTGTCCGTGCCCAAACTGTCCGTCCCCAAACTGTCCGTCCCCAAACTGTCCGTGCCCAAACTGTCCGTCCCCAAACTGTCCGTCCCCAAACTGTCCGTGTCCAAACTGTCCGTCCCCAAACTGTCCTTCCCCAAACTGTCCGTCCCCAAACTGTCCGTGTCCAAACTGTCCGTGCCCAAACTGTCCGTGCCCAAACTGTCCGTGCCCAAACTGTCCGTGCCCAAACTGTCCGTGCCCAAACTGTCCGTGCCCAAACTGTCCGTGTCCAAACTGTCCGTGCCCAAACTGTCCGTGCCCAAACCGTCCGTGTCCAAACCGTCCGTGTCCAAACTGTCCGTCCCCAAACTGTCCGTCCCCAAACTGTCCGTGTCCAAACTGTCCGTGCCCAAACTGTCCGTCCCCAAACTGTCCGTCCCCAAACTGTCCGTGCCCAAACTGTCCGTCCCCAAACTGTCCGTCCCCAAACTGTCCGTGTCCAAACTGTCCGTGCCCAAACTGTCCGTGCCCAAACTGTCCGTCGCCAAACTGTCCGTGTCCAAACTGTCCGTCCCCAAACTGTCCGTGTCCAAACTGTCCGTCCCCAAACTGTCCGTGTCCAAACTGTCCGTGCCCAAACCGTCCGTGTCCAAACTGTCCGTGCCCAAACTGTCCGTCCCCAAACTGTCCGTCCCCAAACTGTCCGTGTCCAAACTGTCCGTGTCCAAACTGTCCGTGCCCAAACTGTCCGTCCCCAAACTGTCCGTCCCCAAACTGTCCGTGTCCAAACTGTCCGTGTCCAAACTGTCCGTGCCCAAACTGTCCGTGCCCAAACTGTCCGTCGCCAAACTGTCCGTGTCCAAACTGTCCGTCCCCAAACTGTCCGTGTCCAAACTGTCCGTCCCCAAACTGTCCGTGTCCAAACTGTCCGTGCCCAAACCGTCCGTGTCCAAACCGTCCGTGTCC
This sequence comes from Pristiophorus japonicus, assembly GCF_044704955.1. Classification (NCBI taxonomy): domain Eukaryota; kingdom Metazoa; phylum Chordata; class Chondrichthyes; family Pristiophoridae; genus Pristiophorus; species Pristiophorus japonicus. The sequence goes on along the minus strand of NW_027254440.1, from coordinate 269,434 downwards.
AAACTGTCCGTGTCCAAACTGTCCGTGCCCAAACTGTCCGTCCCCAAACTGTCCGTCCCCAAACTGTCCGTGCCCAAACTGTCCGTCCCCAAACCGTCCGTGCCCAAACTGTCCGTCCCCAAACTGTCCGTGCCCAAACTGTCCGTGTCCAAACTGTCCGTGCCCAAACTGTCCGTGTCCAAACTGTCCGTCCCCAAACTGTCCTTCGCCAAACTGTCCTTCCCCAAACTGTCCGTCCCCAAACTGTCCGTGTCCAAACTGTCCGTGTCCAAACTGTCCGTCCCCAAACCGTCCGTCCCCAAACCGTCCGTGCCCAAACTGTCCGTCCCCAAACTGTCCGTGTCCAAACTGTCCGTCCCCAAACTGTCCGTGTCCAAACTGTCCGTCCCCAAACTGTCCGTCCCCAAACTGTCCGTCCCCAAACTGTCCGTCCCCAAACTGTCCGTGCCCAAACTGTCCGTGTCCAAACCGTCCGTGTCCAAACCGTCCGTGTCCAAACCGTCCGTGCCCAAACTGTCCGTCCCCAAACTGTCCGTCCCCAAACTGTCCGTGTCCAAACCGTCCGTGTCCAAAGCGTCCGTCCCCAAACTGTCCGTCCCCAAACTGTCCATGCCCAAACTGTCCGTGCCCAAACTGTCCGTCCCCAAACTGTCCGTCCCCAAACTGTCCGTGTCCAAACTGTCCGTCCCCAAACTGTCCGTCCCCAAACTGTCCGTGTCCAAACTGTCCGTGCCCAAACTGTCCGTCCCCAAACTGTCCGTCCCCAAACTGTCCGTGCCCAAACTGTCCGTCCCCAAACTGTCCGTCCCCAAACTGTCCGTGTCCAAACTGTCCGTGCCCAAACTGTCCGTGCCCAAACTGTCCGTCGCCAAACTGTCCGTGTCAAAACTGTCCGTCCCCAAACTGTCCGTGTCCAAACTGTCCGTCCCCAAACTGTCCGTGTCCAAACTGTCCGTGCCCAAACCGTCCGTGTCCAAACCGTCCGTGCCCAAACTGTCCGTCCCCAAACTGTCCGTCCCCAAACTGTCCGTGTCCAAACTGTCCGTGTCCAAACTGTCCGTGCCCAAACTGTCCGTCCCCAAACTGTCCGTCCCCAAACTGTCCGTGTCCAAACTGTCCGTGTCCAAACTGTCCGTGCCCAAACTGTCCGTGCCCAAACTGTCCGTGCCCAAACTGTCCGTGCCCAAACTGTCCGTCCCCAAACTGTCCGTCCCCAAACTGTCCGTCCCCAAACTGTCCGTGCCCAAACTGTCCGTGTCCAAACTGTCCGTGTCCAAACTGTCCGTGCCCAAACTGTCCGTGTCCAAACTGTCCGTGTCCAAACTGTCCGTGCCCAAACTGTCCGTCCCCAAACTGTCCGTCCCCAAACCGTCCGTCCCCAAACTGTCCGTGTCCAAACTGTCTGTGCCCAAACTGTCCGTGTCCAAACTGTCTGTGCCCAAACTGTCCGTGCCCAAACTGTCCGTCGCCAAACTGTCCGTGTCCAAACTGTCCGTCCCCAAACTGTCCGTGTCCAAACTGTCCGTCCCCAAACTGTCCGTGTCCAAACTGTCCGTCCCCAAACTGTCCGTGTCCAAACTGTCCGTCCCCAAACTGTCCGTCCCCAAACTGTCCGTGTCCAAACTGTCCGTCCCCAAACTGTCCGTCCCCAAACTGTCCGTGTCCAAACCGTCCGTCCCCAAACCGTCCGTCCCCAAACCGTCCGTCCCCAAACCGTCCGTCCCCAAACCGTCCGTCCCCAAACTGTCCGTCCCCAAACTGTCCGTGCCCAAACTGTCCGTGCCCAAACTGTCCGTCCCCAAACTGTCCGTGCCCAAACTGTCCGTGCCCAAACTGTGCGTGCCCAAACTGTCCGTCGCCAAACTGTCCGTGTCCAAACTGTCCGTCCCCAAACTGTCCGTGTCCAAACTGTCCGTCCCCAAACTGTCCGTGTCCAAACTGTCCGTGCCCAAACCGTCCGTGTCCAAACTGTCCGTGTCCAAACTGTCCGTGCCCAAACTGTCCGTCGCCAAACTGTCCGTCCCCAAACTGTCCGTCCCCAAACTGTCCGTGTCCAAACTGTCCGTCCCCAAACTGTCCGTGTCCAAACTGTCCGTGCCCAAACCGTCCGTGTCCAAACCGTCCGTGCCCAAACTGTCCGTCCCCAAACTGTCCGTCCCCAAACTGTCCGTGTCCAAACTGTCCGTGTCCAAACTGTCCGTGCCCAAACTGTCCGTCCCCAAACTGTCCGTCCCCAAACTGTCCGTGCCCAAACTGTCCGTCCCCAAACTGTCCGTCCCCAAACTGTCCGTCCCCAAACTGTCCGTGTCCAAACTGTCCGTGCCCAAACTGTCCGTGCCCAAACTGTCCGTGTCCAAACTGTCCGTGTCCAAATTGTCCGTCCCCAAACTGTCCGTGTCCAAACTGTCCGTGCCCAAACCGTCCGTGTCCAAACCGTCCGTGCCCAAACTGTCCGTCCCCAAACTGTCCGTCCCCAAACTGTCCGTGCCCAAACTGTCCGTCCCCAAACCGTCCGTGCCCAAACTGTCCGTCCCCAAACTGTCCGTGCCCAAACTGTCCGTGTCCAAACTGTGCGTGCCCAAACTGTCCGTGTCCAAACTGTCCGTCCCCAAACTGTCCTTCCCCAAACTGTCCGTCCCCAAACTGTCCGTGTCCAAACTGTCCGTGCCCAAACTGTCCGTGCCCAAACTGTCCGTGCCCAAACTGTCCGTGCCCAAACTGTCCGTGCCCAAACTGTCCGTGTCCAAACTGTCCGTGCCCAAACTGTCCGTGCCCAAACCGTCCGTGTCCAAACCGTCCGTGTCCAAACTGTCCGTCCCCAAACTGTCCGTCCCCAAACTGTCCGTGTCCAAACTGTCCGTGCCCAAACTGTCCGTCCCCAAACTGTCCGTCCCCAAACTGTCCGTGCCCAAACTGTCCGTCCCCAAACTGTCCGTCCCCAAACTGTCCGTGTCCAAACTGTCCGTGCCCAAACTGTCCGTGCCCAAACTGTCCGTCGCCAAACTGTCCGTGTCCAAACTGTCCGTCCCCAAACTGTCCGTGTCCAAACTGTCCGTCCCCAAACTGTCCGTGTCCAAACTGTCCGTGCCCAAACCGTCCGTGTCCAAACTGTCCGTGCCCAAACTGTCCGTCCCCAAACTGTCCGTCCCCAAACTGTCCGTGTCCAAACTGTCCGTGTCCAAACTGTCCGTGTCCAAACTGTCCGTGCCCAAACTGTCCGTCCCCAAACTGTCCGTCCCCAAACCGTCCGTGTCCAAACTGTCCGTGTCCAAACTGTCCGTGCCCAAACTGTCCGTGCCCAAACTGTCCGTCGCCAAACTGTCCGTGTCCAAACTGTCCGTCCCCAAACTGTCCGTGTCCAAACTGTCCGTCCCCAAACTGTCCGTGTCCAAACTGTCCGTGCCCAAACCGTCCGTGTCCAAACTGTCCGTGTCCAAACTGTCCGTGTCCAAACTGTCCGTGCCCAAACTGTCCGTCCCCAAACTGTCCGTCCCCAAACTGTCCGTGCCCAAACTGTCCGTCCCCAAACCGTCCGTGCCCAAACTGTCCGTCCCCAAACTGTCCGTGCCCAAACTGTCCGTGTCCAAACTGTCCGTGCCCAAACTGTCCGTGTCCAAACTGTCCGTCCCCAAACTGTCCTTCCCCAAACTGTCCTTCCCCAAACTGTCCGTCCCCAAACTGTCCGTGTCCAAACTGTCCGTGTCCAAACTGTCCGTCCCCAAACCGTCCGTCCCCAAACCGTCCGTGCCCAAACTGTCCGTCCCCAAACTGTCCGTGTCCAAACTGTCCGTCCCCAAACTGTCCGTGTCCAAACCGTCCGTGTCCAAAGCGTCCGTCCCCAAACTGTCCGTCCCCAAACTGTCCGTGCCCAAACTGTCCGTGCCCAAACTGTCCGTCCCCAAACTGTCCGTCCCCAAACTGTCCGTGTCCAAACTGTCCGTGCCCAAACTGTCCGTCGCCAAACTGTCCGTCCCCAAACTGTCCGTCCCCAAACTGTCCGTGTCCAAACTGTCCGTCCCCAAACTGTCCGTGTCCAAACTGTCCGTGCCCAAACCGTCCGTGTCCAAACCGTCCGTGCCCAAACTGTCCGTCCCCAAACTGTCCGTCCCCAAACTGTCCGTGTCCAAACTGTCCGTGTCCAAACTGTCCGTGCCCAAACTGTCCGTCCCCAAACTGTCCGTCCCCAAACTGTCCGTGCCCAAACTGTCCGTCCCCAAACTGTCCGTCCCCAAACTGTCCATCCCCAAACTGTCCGTGTCCAAACTGTCCGTGCCCAAACTGTCCGTGCCCAAACTGTCCGTGTCCAAACTGTCCGTGTCCAAATTGTCCGTCCCCAAACTGTCCGTGTCCAAACTGTCCGTGCCCAAACCGTCCGTGTCCAAACCGTCCGTGCCCAAACTGTCCGTCCCCAAACTGTCCGTCCCCAAACTGTCCGTGCCCAAACTGTCCGTCCCCAAACCGTCCGTGCCCAAACTGTCCGTCCCCAAACTGTCCGTGCCCAAACTGTCCGTGTCCAAACTGTGCGTGCCCAAACTGTCCGTGTCCAAACTGTCCGTCCCCAAACTGTCCTTCCCCAAACTGTCCGTCCCCAAACTGTCCGTGTCCAAACTGTCCGTGCCCAAACTGTCCGTGCCCAAACTGTCCGTGCCCAAACTGTCCGTGCCCAAACTGTCCGTGCCCAAACTGTCCGTGTCCAAACTGTCCGTGCCCAAACTGTCCGTCCCCAAACTGTCCGTCCCCAAACTGTCCGTGCCCAAACTGTCCGTCCCCAAACTGTCCGTCCCCAAACTGTCCGTGTCCAAACTGTCCGTCCCCAAACTGTCCTTCCCCAAACTGTCCGTCCCCAAACTGTCCGTGTCCAAACTGTCCGTGCCCAAACTGTCCGTGCCCAAACTGTCCGTGCCCAAACTGTCCGTGCCCAAACTGTCCGTGCCCAAACTGTCCGTGCCCAAACTGTCCGTGTCCAAACTGTCCGTGCCCAAACTGTCCGTGCCCAAACCGTCCGTGTCCAAACCGTCCGTGTCCAAACTGTCCGTCCCCAAACTGTCCGTCCCCAAACTGTCCGTGTCCAAACTGTCCGTGCCCAAACTGTCCGTCCCCAAACTGTCCGTCCCCAAACTGTCCGTGCCCAAACTGTCCGTCCCCAAACTGTCCGTCCCCAAACTGTCCGTGTCCAAACTGTCCGTGCCCAAACTGTCCGTGCCCAAACTGTCCGTCGCCAAACTGTCCGTGTCCAAACTGTCCGTCCCCAAACTGTCCGTGTCCAAACTGTCCGTCCCCAAACTGTCCGTGTCCAAACTGTCCGTGCCCAAACCGTCCGTGTCCAAACTGTCCGTGCCCAAACTGTCCGTCCCCAAACTGTCCGTCCCCAAACTGTCCGTGTCCAAACTGTCCGTGTCCAAACTGTCCGTGCCCAAACTGTCCGTCCCCAAACTGTCCGTCCCCAAACTGTCCGTGTCCAAACTGTCCGTGTCCAAACTGTCCGTGCCCAAACTGTCCGTGCCCAAACTGTCCGTCGCCAAACTGTCCGTGTCCAAACTGTCCGTCCCCAAACTGTCCGTGTCCAAACTGTCCGTCCCCAAACTGTCCGTGTCCAAACTGTCCGTGCCCAAACCGTCCGTGTCCAAACCGTCCGTGTCCAAACTGTCCGTGTCCAAACTGTCCGTGCCCAAACTGTCCGTCCCCAAACTGTCCGTCCCCAAACTGTCCGTGCCCAAACTGTCCGTCCCCAAACCGTCCGTGCCCAAACTGTCCGTCCCCAAACTGTCCGTGCCCAAACTGTCCGTGTCCAAACTGTCCGTGCCCAAACTGTCCGTGTCCAAACTGTCCGTCCCCAAACTGTCCTTCGCCAAACTGTCCTTCCCCAAACTGTCCGTCCCCAAACTGTCCGTGTCCAAACTGTCCGTGTCCAAACTGTCCGTCCCCAAACCGTCCGTCCCCAAACCGTCCGTGCCCAAACTGTCCGTCCCCAAACTGTCCGTGTCCAAACTGTCCGTCCCCAAACTGTCCGTGTCCAAACTGTCCGTCCCCAAACTGTCCGTCCCCAAACTGTCCGTCCCCAAACTGTCCGTCCCCAAACTGTCCGTGCCCAAACTGTCCGTGTCCAAACCGTCCGTGTCCAAACCGTCCGTGTCCAAACCGTCCGTGCCCAAACTGTCCGTCCCCAAACTGTCCGTCCCCAAACTGTCCGTGTCCAAACCGTCCGTGTCCAAAGCGTCCGTCCCCAAACTGTCCGTCCCCAAACTGTCCATGCCCAAACTGTCCGTGCCCAAACTGTCCGTCCCCAAACTGTCCGTCCCCAAACTGTCCGTGTCCAAACTGTCCGTCCCCAAACTGTCCGTCCCCAAACTGTCCGTGTCCAAACTGTCCGTGCCCAAACTGTCCGTCCCCAAACTGTCCGTCCCCAAACTGTCCGTGCCCAAACTGTCCGTCCCCAAACTGTCCGTCCCCAAACTGTCCGTGTCCAAACTGTCCGTGCCCAAACTGTCCGTGCCCAAACTGTCCGTCGCCAAACTGTCCGTGTCAAAACTGTCCGTCCCCAAACTGTCCGTGTCCAAACTGTCCGTCCCCAAACTGTCCGTGTCCAAACTGTCCGTGCCCAAACCGTCCGTGTCCAAACCGTCCGTGCCCAAACTGTCCGTCCCCAAACTGTCCGTCCCCAAACTGTCCGTGTCCAAACTGTCCGTGTCCAAACTGTCCGTGCCCAAACTGTCCGTCCCCAAACTGTCCGTCCCCAAACTGTCCGTGTCCAAACTGTCCGTGTCCAAACTGTCCGTGCCCAAACTGTCCGTGCCCAAACTGTCCGTGCCCAAACTGTCCGTGCCCAAACTGTCCGTCCCCAAACTGTCCGTCCCCAAACTGTCCGTCCCCAAACTGTCCGTGCCCAAACTGTCCGTGTCCAAACTGTCCGTGTCCAAACTGTCCGTGCCCAAACTGTCCGTGTCCAAACTGTCCGTGTCCAAACTGTCCGTGCCCAAACTGTCCGTCCCCAAACTGTCCGTCCCCAAACCGTCCGTCCCCAAACTGTCCGTGTCCAAACTGTCTGTGCCCAAACTGTCCGTGTCCAAACTGTCTGTGCCCAAACTGTCCGTGCCCAAACTGTCCGTCGCCAAACTGTCCGTGTCCAAACTGTCCGTCCCCAAACTGTCCGTGTCCAAACTGTCCGTCCCCAAACTGTCCGTGTCCAAACTGTCCGTCCCCAAACTGTCCGTGTCCAAACTGTCCGTCCCCAAACTGTCCGTCCCCAAACTGTCCGTGTCCAAACTGTCCGTCCCCAAACTGTCCGTCCCCAAACTGTCCGTGTCCAAACCGTCCGTCCCCAAACCGTCCGTCCCCAAACCGTCCGTCCCCAAACCGTCCGTCCCCAAACCGTCCGTCCCCAAACTGTCCGTCCCCAAACTGTCCGTGCCCAAACTGTCCGTGCCCAAACTGTCCGTCCCCAAACTGTCCGTGCCCAAACTGTCCGTGCCCAAACTGTGCGTGCCCAAACTGTCCGTCGCCAAACTGTCCGTGTCCAAACTGTCCGTCCCCAAACTGTCCGTGTCCAAACTGTCCGTCCCCAAACTGTCCGTGTCCAAACTGTCCGTGCCCAAACCGTCCGTGTCCAAACTGTCCGTGCCCAAACTGTCCGTCCCCAAACTGTCCGTCCCCAAACTGTCCGTGCCCAAACTGTCCGTCCCCAAACCGTCCGTGCCCAAACTGTCCGTCCCCAAACTGTCCGTGCCCAAACTGTCCGTGTCCAAACTGTCCGTGCCCAAACTGTCCGTGTCCAAACTGTCCGTCCCCAAACTGTCCTTCCCCAAACTGTCCTTCCCCAAACTGTCCGTCCCCAAACTGTCCGTGTCCAAACTGTCCGTGCCCAAACTGTCCGTGTCCAAACTGTCCGTCCCCAAACCGTCCGTCCCCAAACCGTCCGTGCCCAAACTGTCCGTCCCCAAACTGTCCGTGTCCAAACTGTCCGTCCCCAAACTGTCCGTGTCCAAACTGTCCGTCCCCAAACTGTCCGTCCCCAAACTGTCCGTCCCCAAACTGTCCGTCCCCAAACTGTCCGTGCCCAAACTGTCCGTGTCCAAACCGTCCGTGTCCAAACCGTCCGTGTCCAAACCGTCCGTGCCCAAACTGTCCGTCCCCAAACTGTCCGTCCCCAAACTGTCCGTCCCCAAACTGTCCGTCCCCAAACTGTCCGTGCCCAAACTGTCCGTCCCCAAACGGTCCGTCCCCAAACTGTCCGTGTCCAAACTGTCCGTGCCCAAACTGTCCGTGTCCAAACTGTCCGTCCCCAAACCGTCCGTCCCCAAACCGTCCGTGCCCAAACTGTCCGTCCCCAAACTGTCCGTGTCCAAACTGTCCGTCCCCAAACTGTCCGTGTCCAAACTGTCCGTCCCCAAACTGTCCGTGCCCAAACTGTCCGTCCCCAAACCGTCCGTGCCCAAACTGTCCGTCCCCAAACTGTCCGTGCCCAAACTGTCCGTGTCCAAACTGTGCGTGCCCAAACTGTCCGTGTCCAAACTGTCCGTCCCCAAACTGTCCTTCCCCAAACTGTCCGTCCCCAAACTGTCCGTGTCCAAACTGTCCGTGCCCAAACTGTCCGTGCCCAAACTGTCCGTGCCCAAACTGTCCGTGTCCAAACTGTCCGTGCCCAAACTGTCCGTGCCCAAACCGTCCGTGTCCAAACCGTCCGTGTCCAAACCGTCCGTCCCCAAACTGTCCGTCCCCAAACTGTCCGTGTCCAAACTGTCCGTGCCCAAACTGTCCGTCCCCAAACTGTCCGTCCCCAAACTGTCCGTGCCCAAACTGTCCGTCCCCAAACTGTCCGTCCCCAAACTGTCCGTGTCCAAACTGTCCGTGCCCAAACTGTCCGTGCCCAAACTGTCCGTCGCCAAACTGTCCGTGTCCAAACTGTCCGTCCCCAAACTGTCCGTGTCCAAACTGTCCGTCCCCAAACTGTCCGTGTCCAAACTGTCCGTGCCCAAACCGTCCGTGTCCAAACTGTCCGTGCCCAAACTGTCCGTCCCCAAACTGTCCGTCCCCAAACTGTCCGTGTCCAAACTGTCCGTGTCCAAACTGTCCGTGCCCAAACTGTCCGTCCCCAAACTGTCCGTCCCCAAACTGTCCGTGTCCAAACTGTCCGTGTCCAAACTGTCCGTGCCCAAACTGTCCGTGCCCAAACTGTCCGTCGCCAAACTGTCCGTGTCCAAACTGTCCGTCCCCAAACTGTCCGTGTCCAAACTGTCCGTCCCCAAACTGTCCGTGTCCAAACTGTCCGTGCCCAAACCGTCCGTGTCCAAACTGTCCGTGTCCAAACTGTCCGTGTCCAAACTGTCCGTGCCCAAACTGTCCGTCCCCAAACTGTCCGTCCCCAAACTGTCCGTGCCCAAACTGTCCGCCCCCAAACCGTCCGTGCCCAAACTGTCCGTCCCCAAACTGTCCGTGCCCAAACTGTCCGTGTCCAAACTGTCCGTGCCCAAACTGTCCGTGTCCAAACTGTCCGTCCCCAAACTGTCCTTCCCCAAACTGTCCTTCCCCAAACTGTCCGTCCCCAAACTGTCCGTGTCCAAACTGTCCGTGTCCAAACTGTCCGTCCCCAAACCGTCCGTGCCCAAACTGTCCGTCCCCAAACTGTCCGTGTCCAAACTGTCCGTCCCCAAACTGTCCGTGTCCAAACTGTCCGTCCCCAAACTGTCCGTCCCCAAACTGTCCGTCCCCAAACTGTCCGTCCCCAAACTGTCCGTGCCCAAACTGTCCGTGTCCAAACCGTCCGTGTCCAAACCGTCCGTGTCCAAACCGTCCGTGCCCAAACTGTCCGTCCCCAAACTGTCCGTCCCCAAACTGTCCGTGTCCAAACCGTCCGTGTCCAAAGCGTCCGTCCCCAAACTGTCCGTCCCCAAACTGTCCATGCCCAAACTGTCCGTGCCCAAACTGTCCGTCCCCAAACTGTCCGTCCCCAAACTGTCCGTGTCCAAACTGTCCGTGTCCAAACTGTCCGTGCCCAAACTGTCCGTGCCCAAACTGTCCGTGCCCAAACTGTCCGTGCCCAAACTGTCCGTCCCCAAACTGTCCGTCCCCAAACTGTCCGTCCCCAAACTGTCCGTGTCCAAACTGTCCGTGCCCAAACTGTCCGTGTCCAAACTGTCCGTGTCCAAACTGTCCGTGCCCAAACTGTCCGTGTCCAAACTGTCCGTGTCCAAACTGTCCGTGCCCAAACTGTCCGTCCCCAAACTGTCCGTCCCCAAACCGTCCGTCCCCAAACTGTCCGTGTCCAAACTGTCTGTGCCCAAACTGTCCGTGTCCAAACTGTCTGTGCCCAAACTGTCCGTGCCCAAACTGTCCGTCGCCAAACTGTCCGTGTCCAAACTGTCCGTCCCCAAACTGTCCGTGTCCAAACTGTCCGTCCCCAAACTGTCCGTGTCCAAACTGTCCGTCCCCAAACTGTCCGTGTCCAAACTGTCCGTCCCCAAACTGTCCGTCCCCAAACTGTCCGTGTCCAAACTGTCCGTCCCCAAACTGTCCGTCCCCAAACTGTCCGTGTCCAAACCGTCCGTCCCCAAACCGTCCGTCCCCAAACCGTCCGTCCCCAAACCGTCCGTCCCCAAACCGTCCGTCCCCAAACTGTCCGTCCCCAAACTGTCCGTGCCCAAACTGTCCGTGCCCAAACTGTCCGTCCCCAAACTGTCCGTGCCCAAACTGTCCGTGCCCAAACTGTGCGTGCCCAAACTGTCCGTCGCCAAACTGTCCGTGTCCAAACTGTCCGTCCCCAAACTGTCCGTGTCCAAACTGTCCGTCCCCAAACTGTCCGTGTCCAAACTGTCCGTGCCCAAACCGTCCGTGTCCAAACTGTCCGTGCCCAAACTGTCCGTCCCCAAACTGTCCGTCCCCAAACTGTCCGTGCCCAAACTGTCCGTCCCCAAACCGTCCGTGCCCAAACTGTCCGTCCCCAAACTGTCCGTGCCCAAACTGTCCGTGTCCAAACTGTCCGTGCCCAAACTGTCCGTGTCCAAACTGTCCGTCCCCAAACTGTCCTTCCCCAAACTGTCCTTCCCCAAACTGTCCGTCCCCAAACTGTCCGTGTCCAAACTGTCCGTGCCCAAACTGTCCGTGTCCAAACTGTCCGTCCCCAAACCGTCCGTCCCCAAACCGTCCGTGCCCAAACTGTCCGTCCCCAAACTGTCCGTGTCCAAACTGTCCGTCCCCAAACTGTCCGTGTCCAAACTGTCCGTCCCCAAACTGTCCGTCCCCAAACTGTCCGTCCCCAAACTGTCCGTGCCCAAACTGTCCGTGTCCAAACCGTCCGTGTCCAAACCGTCCGTGTCCAAACCGTCCGTGCCCAAACTGTCCGTCCCCAAACTGTCCGTCCCCAAACTGTCCGTGTCCAAACCGTCCGTGTCCAAAGCGTCCGTCCCCAAACTGTCCGTCCCCAAACTGTCCGTGCCCAAACTGTCCGTGCCCAAACTGTCCGTCCCCAAACTGTCCGTCCCCAAACTGTCCGTGTCCAAACTGTCCGTCCCCAAACTGTCCGTCCCCAAACTGTCCGTCCCCAAACTGTCCGTGCCCAAACTGTCCGTGCCCAAACTGTCCGTGCCCAAACTGTCCGTGCCCAAACTGTCCGTCCCCAAACTGTCCGTGTCCAAACCGTCCGTGTCCAAACTGTCCGTCCTCAAACCGGCCGTGTCCAAACCGTCAGTGCCCAAACCGTCCGTGCCCAAACTGTCCGTCCCCAAACTGTCCGTCCCCAAACTGTCCGTCCCCAAACTGTCCGTCCCCAAACTGTCCGTCCCCAAACTGTCCGTGCCCAAACTGTCCGTCCCCAAACGGTCCGTCCCCAAACTGTCCGTGTCCAAACTGTCCGTGCCCAAACTGTCCGTGTCCAAACTGTCCGTCCCCAAACCGTCCGTCCCCAAACAGTCCGTGCCCAAACTGTCCGTCCCCAAACTGTCCGTGTCCAAACTGTCCGTCCCCAAACTGTCCGTGTCCAAACTGTCCGTCCCCAAACTGTCCGTCCCCAAACTGTCCGTCCCCAAACTGTCCGTGCCCAAACTGTCCGTGTCCAAACCGTCCGTGTCCAAACCGTCCGTGTCCAAACCGTCCGTGCCCAAACTGTCCGTCCCCAAACTGTCCGTCCCCAAACTGTCCGTGTCCAAACCGTCCGTGTCCAAAGCGTCCGTCCCCAAACCGTCCGTCCCCAAACTGTCCGTGCCCAAACTGTCCGTGCCCAAACTGTCCGTCCCCAAACTGTCCGTCCCCAAACTGTCCGTGTCCAAACTGTCCGTGTCCAAACTGTCCGTGCCCAAACTGTCCGTGCCCAAACTGTCCGTGCCCAAACTGTCCGTGCCCAAACTGTCCGTCCCCAAACTGTCCGTCCCCAAACTGTCCGTGTCCAAACTGTCCGTGCCCAAACTGTCCGTGTCCAAACTGTCCGTGTCCAAACTGTCCGTGCCCAAACTGTCCGTGTCCAAACTGTCCGTGTCCAAACTGTCCGTGCCCAAACTGTCCGTCCCCAAACTGCCCGTCCCCAAACTGTCCGTGCCCAAACTGTCCGTGTCCAAACTGTCCGTGTCCAAACTGTCCGTGCCCAAACTGTCCGTGCCCAAACTGTCCGTCCCCAAACTGTCCGTGCCCAAACTGTCCGTGTCCAAACTGTCCGTGTCCAAACTGTCCGTCCCCAAACTGTCCGTGTCCAAACTGTCCGTGCCCAAACTGTCCGTGCCCAAACTGTCCGTGCCCAAACTGTCCGTGCCCAAACTGTCCGTGCCCAAACTGTCCGTGCCCAAACTGTCCGTCCCCAAACTGTCCGTGTCCAAACTGTCCGTGCCCAAACTGTCCGTGTCCAAACTGTCCGTGTCCAAACTGTCCGTGCCCAAACTGTCCGTGTCCAAACTGTCCGTGTCCAAACTGTCCGTGCCCAAACTGTCCGTCCCCAAACTGTCCGTCCCCAAACTGTCCGTGCCCAAACTGTCCGTGTCCAAACTGTCCGTGTCCAAACTGTCCGTGTCCAAACTGTCCGTGCCCAAACTGTCCGTCCCCAAACTGTCCGTCCCCAAACTGTCCGTGCCCAAACTGTCCGTGTCCAAACTGTCCGTGTCCAAACTGTCCGTGCCCAAACTGTCCGTCCCCAAACTGTCCGTCCCCAAACTGTCCGTGTCCAAACTGTCTGTGCCCAAACTGTCCGTGTCCAAACTGTCTGTGCCCAAACTGTCCGTGCCCAAACTGTCCGTCGCCAAACTGTCCGTGTCCAAACTGTCCGTCCCCAAACTGTCCGTGTCCAAACTGTCCGTCCCCAAACTGTCCGTGTCCAAACTGTCCGTCCCCAAACTGTCCGTGCCCAAACTGTCCGTCCCCAAACTGTCCGTGTCCAAACTGTCCGTCCCCAAACTGTCCGTGTCCAAACTGTCCGTCCCCAAACTGTCCGTGTCCAAACTGTCCGTCCCCAAACTGTCCGTGTCCAAACTGTCCGTCCCCAAACTGTCCGTGTCCAAACTGTCCGTGTCCAAACCGTCCGTCCCCAAACCGTCCGTCCCCAAACCGTCCGTCCCCAAACTGTCCGTCCCCAAACTGTCCGTGCCCAAACTGTCCGTGCCCAAACTGTCCGTCCCCAAACTGTCCGTGCCCAAACTGTCCGTGCCCAAACTGTGCGTGCCCAAACTGTCCGTCGCCAAACTGTCCGTGTCCAAACTGTCCGTCCCCAAACTGTCCGTGTCCAAACTGTCCGTCCCCAAACTGTCCGTGTCCAAACTGTCCGTGCCCAAACCGTCCGTGTCCAAACTGTCCGTGCCCAAACTGTCCGTCCCCAAACTGTCCGTCCCCAAACTGTCCGTGTCCAAACTGTCCGTCCCCAAACTGTCCTTCCCCAAACTGTCCTTCCCCAAACTGTCCGTCCCCAAACTGTCCGTGTCCAAACTGTCCGTGCCCAAACTGTCCGTGCCCAAACTGTCCGTGCCCAAACTGTCCGTGTCCAAACTGTCCGCCCCCAAACCGTCCGTCCCCAAACCGTCCGTGCCCAAACTGTCCGTGCCCAAACTGTCCGTCCCCAAACTGTCCGTGCCCAAACTGTCCGTGTCCAAACTGTCCGTCCCCAAACTGTCCGTCCCCAAACTGTCCGTCCCCAAACTGTCCGTGCCCAAACTGTCCGTGTCCAAACCGTCCGTGTCCAAACCGTCCGTGTCCAAACCGTCCGTGCCCAAACTGTCCGTCCCCAAACTGTCCGTCCCCAAACTGTCCGTGTCCAAACTGTCCGTCCCCAAACTGTCCGTCCCCAAACTGTCCGTCCCCAAACTGTCCGTGTCCAAACCGTCCGTGTCCAAACCGTCCGTGTCCAAACCGTCCGTGCCCAAACTGTCCGTCCCCAAACTGTCCGTCCCCAAACTGTCCGTGTCCAAACCGTCCGTGTCCAAAGCGTCCGTCCCCAAACTGTCCGTGCCCAAACTGTCCGTGCCCAAACTGTCCGTGCCCAAACTGTCCGTGCCCAAACTGTCCGTCCCCAAACTGTCCGTCCCCAAACTGTCCGTGTCCAAACTGTCCGTCCCCAAACTGTCCGTCCCCAAACTGTCCGTGCCCAAACTGTCCGTGCCCAAACTGTCCGTGCCCAAACTGTCCGTCCCCAAACTGTCCGTCCCCAAACTGTCCGTGTCCAAACTGTCCGTGCCCAAACTGTTGTCCCCAAACTGTCCGTCCCCAAACTGTCCGTGTCCAAACTGTCCGTGTCCAAACTGTCCGTGCCCAAATTGTCCGTCCCCAAACTGTCCGTCCCCAAACTGTCCGTGTCCAAACTGTCCGTGCCCAAACTGTCCGTGCCCAAACTGTCCGTCGCCAAACTGTCCGTGTCCAAACTGTCCGTCCCCAAACTGTCCGTGTCCAAACTGTCCGTCCCCAAACTGTCCGTGTCCAAACTGTCCGTGCCCAAACCGTCCGTGTCCAAACCGTCCGTGTCCAAACTGTCCGTGCCCAAACTGTCCGTCCCCAAACTGTCCGTGCCCAAACTGTCCTTCCCCAAACTGTCCTTCCCCAAACTGTCCGTCCCCAAACTGTCCGTGTCCAAACTGTCCGTGCCCAAACTGTCCGTGTCCAAACTGTCCGTGTCCAAACTGTCCGTGTCCAAACCGTCCGTCCCCAAACCGTCCGTCCCCAAACCGTCCGTGCCCAAACTGTCCGTCCCCAAACTGTCCGTGTCCAAACTGTCCGTCCCCAAACTGTCCGTGTCCAAACTGTCCGTCCCCAAACTGTCCGTCCCCAAACTGTCCGTCCCCAAACTGTCCGTCCCCAAACTGTCCGTGCCCAAACTGTCCGTCCCCAAACTGTCCGTCCCCAAACTGTCCTTCCCCAAACTGTCCGTGTCCAAACTGTCCGTGCCCAAACTGTCCGTGTCCAAACTGTCCGTGTCCAAACTGTCCGTGTCCAAACTGTCCGTGCCCAAACTGTCCGTGTCCAAACTGTCCGTGTCCAAACTGTCCGTGTCCAAACTGTCCGTGCCCAAACTGTCCGTCCCCAGACTGTCCGTCCCCAAACCGTCCGTCCCCAAACTGTCCGTGTCCAAACTGTCTGTGCCCAAATTGTCCGTGTCCAAACTGTCTGTGCCCAAACTTTCCGTGCCCAAACTGTCCGTCGCCAAACTGTCCGTGTCCAAACTGTCCGTCCCCAAACTGTCCGTGTCCAAACTGTCCGTCCCCAAACTGTCCGTGTCCAAACTGTCCGTCCCCAAACTGTCCGTGTCCAAACTGTCCGTCCCCAAACTGTCCGTGTCCAAACTGTCCGTGCCCAAACTGTCCGTGTCCAAACTGTCCGTCCCCAAACTGTCCTTCCCCAAACTGTCCTTCCCCAAACTGTCCGTCCCCAAACTGTCCGTGTCCAAACTGTCCGTGCCCAAACTGTCCGTGTCCAAACTGTCCGTGCCCAAACTGTCCGTCCCCAAACTGTCCGTGTCCAAACTGTCCGTCCCCAAACTGTCCGTGTCCAAACTGTCCGTCCCCAAACTGTCCGTCCCCAAACTGTCCGTCCCCAAACTGTCCGTCCCCAAACTGTCCGTGCCCAAACTGTCCGTGTCCAAACCGTCCGTGTCCAAACCGTCCGTGTCCAAACCGTCCGTGCCCAAACTGTCCGTCCCCAAACTGTCCGTCCCCAAACTGTCCGTGTCCAAAGCGTCCGTCCCCAAACTGTCCGTCCCCAAACTGTCCGTGCCCAAACTGTCCGTGCCCAAACTGTCCGTCCCCAAACTGTCCGTCCCCAAACTGTCCGTGTCCAAACTGTCCGTCCCCAAACTGTCCGTCCCTAAACTGTCCGTCCCCAAACTGTCCGTGCCCAAACTGTCCGTGCCCAAACTGTCCGTCCCCAAACTGTCCGTGTCCAAACCGTCCGTGTCCAAACTGTCCGTCCTCAAACCGGCCGTGTCCAAACCGTCAGTGCCCAAACCGTCCGTGCCCAAACTGTCCGTCCCCAAACTGTCCGTCCCCAAACTGTCCGTCCCAAAACTGTCCGTCCCCAAACTGTCCGTCCCCAAACTGTCCGTCCCCAAACTGTCCGTCCCCAAACTGTCCGTGCCCAAACTGTCCGTCCCCAAACGGTCCGTCCCCAAACTGTCCGTGTCCAAACTGTCCGTGCCCAAACTGTCCGTCCCCAAACTGTCCGTCCCCAAACTGTCCGTCCCCAAACTGTCCGTGCCCAAACTGTCCGTCCCCAAACGGTCCGTCCCCAAACTGTCCGTGTCCAAACTGTCCGTGCCCAAACTGTCCGTGTCCAAACTGTCCGTCCCCAAACCGTCCGTCCCCAAACCGTCCGTGCCCAAACTGTCCGTCCCCAAACTGTCCGTGTCCAAACTGTCCGTCCCCAAACTGTCCGTCCCCAAACTGTCCGTGCCCAAACTGTCCGTGTCCAAACCGTCCGTGTCCAAACCGTCCGTGTCCAAACCGTCCGTGCCCAAACTGTCCGTCCCCAAACTGTCCGTCCCCAAACTGTCCGTGTCCAAACCGTCCGTGTCCAAAGCGTCCGTCCCCAAACCGTCCGTCCCCAAACTGTCCGTGCCCAAACTGTCCGTGCCCAAACTGTCCGTCCCCAAACTGTCCGTCCCCAAACTGTCCGTGTCCAAACTGTCCGTGTCCAAACTGTCCGTGTCCAAACTGTCCGTGCCCAAACTGTCCGTGCCCAAACTGTCCGTGCCCAAACTGTCCGTGCCCAAACTGTCCGTCCCCAAACTGTCCGTCCCCAAACTGTCCGTCCCCAAACTGTCCGTGTCCAAACTGTCCGTGCCCAAACTGTCCGTGTCCAAACTGTCCGTGTCCAAACTGTCCGTGCCCAAACTGTCCGTGTCCAAACTGTCCGTGTCCAAACTGTCCGTGCCCAAACTGTCCGTCCCCAAACTGTCCGTCCCCAAACTGTCCGTGTCCAAACTGTCCGTGTCCAAACTGTCCGTGTCCAAACTGTCCGTGCCCAAACTGTCCGTCCCCAAACTGTCCGTCCCCAAACTGTCCGTGCCCAAACTGTCCGTGTCCAAACTGTCCGTGTCCAAACTGTCCGTGCCCAAACTGTCCGTCCCCAAACTGTCCGTCCCCAAACTGTCCGTGTCCAAACTGTCTGTGCCCAAACTGTCCGTGTCCAAACTGTCTGTGCCCAAACTGTCCGTGCCCAAACTGTCCGTCGCCAAACTGTCCGTGTCCAAACTGTCCGTCCCCAAACTGTCCGTGTCCAAACTGTCCGTCCCCAAACTGTCCGTGTCCAAACTGTCCGTCCCCAAACTGTCCGTGTCCAAACTGTCCGTCCCCAAACTGTCCGTGTCCAAACTGTCCGTCCCCAAACTGTCCGTGTCCAAACTGTCCGTCCCCAAACTGTCCGTGTCCAAACTGTCCGTCCCCAAACTGTCCGTGTCCAAACTGTCCGTCCCCAAACTGTCCGTGTCCAAACTGTCCGTGTCCAAACCGTCCGTCCCCAAACCGTCCGTCCCCAAACCGTCCGTCCCCAAACTGTCCGTCCCCAAACTGTCCGTCCCCAAACTGTCCGTGCCCAAACTGTCCGTGCCCAAACTGTCCGTCCCCAAACTGTCCGTGCCCAAACTGTCCGTGCCCAAACTGTGCGTGCCCAAACTGTCCGTCGCCAAACTGTCCGTGTCCAAACTGTCCGTCCCCAAACTGTCCGTGTCCAAACTGTCCGTCCCCAAACTGTCCGTGTCCAAACTGTCCGTGCCCAAACCGTCCGTGTCCAAACTGTCCGTGCCCAAACTGTCCGTCCCCAAACTGTCCGTCCCCAAACTGTCCGTGTCCAAACTGTCCGTCCCCAAACTGTCCTTCCCCAAACTGTCCTTCCCCAAACTGTCCTTCCCCAAACTGTCCGTCCCCAAACTGTCCGTGTCCAAACTGTCCGTGCCCAAACTGTCCGTGCCCAAACTGTCCGTGCCCAAACTGTCCGTGTCCAAACTGTCCGTCCCCAAACTGTCCGTCCCCAAACCGTCCGTCCCCAAACTGTCCGTGTCCAAACTGTCTGTGCCCAAACTGTCCGTGTCCAAACTGTCTGTGCCCAAACTGTCCGTGCCCAAACTGTCCGTCGCCAAACTGTCCGTGTCCAAACTGTCCGTCCCCAAACTGTCCGTGTCCAAACTGTCCGTCCCCAAACTGTCCGTGTCCAAACTGTCCGTCCCCAAACTGTCCGTGTCCAAACTGTCCGTCCCCAAACTGTCCGTCCCCAAACTGTCCGTGTCCAAACTGTCCGTCCCCAAACTGTCCGTCCCCAAACTGTCCGTGTCCAAACCGTCCGTCCCCAAACCGTCCGTCCCCAAACCGTCCGTCCCCAAACCGTCCGTCCCCAAACCGTCCGTCCCCAAACCGTCCGTCCCCAAACTGTCCGTGCCCAAACTGTCCGTGCCCAAACTGTCCGTCCCCAAACTGTCCGTGCCCAAACTGTCCGTGCCCAAACTGTGCGTGCCCAAACTGTCCGTCGCCAAACTGTCCGTGTCCAAACTGTCCGTCCCCAAACTGTCCGTGTCCAAACTGTCCGTCCCCAAACTGTCCGTGTCCAAACTGTCCGTGCCCAAACCGTCCGTGTCCAAACTGTCCGTGCCCAAACTGTCCGTCCCCAAACTGTCCGTCCCCAAACTGTCCGTGCCCAAACTGTCCGTCCCCAAACCGTCCGTGCCCAAACTGTCCGTCCCCAAACTGTCCGTGCCCAAACTGTCCGTGTCCAAACTGTCCGTGCCCAAACTGTCCGTGTCCAAACTGTCCGTCCCCAAACTGTCCTTCCCCAAACTGTCCTTCCCCAAACTGTCCGTCCCCAAACTGTCCGTGTCCAAACTGTCCGTGCCCAAACTGTCCGTGTCCAAACTGTCCGTCCCCAAACCGTCCGTCCCCAAACCGTCCGTGCCCAAACTGTCCGTCCCCAAACTGTCCGTGTCCAAACTGTCCGTCCCCAAACTGTCCGTGTCCAAACTGTCCGTCCCCAAACTGTCCGTCCCCAAACTGTCCGTCCCCAAACTGTCCGTCCCCAAACTGTCCGTGCCCAAACTGTCCGTGTCCAAACCGTCCGTGTCCAAACCGTCCGTGTCCAAACCGTCCGTGCCCAAACTGTCCGTCCCCAAACTGTCCGTCCCCAAACTGTCCGTGTCCAAACCGTCCGTGTCCAAAGCGTCCGTCCCCAAACTGTCCGTCCCCAAACTGTCCGTGCCCAAACTGTCCGTGCCCAAACTGTCCGTCCCCAAACTGTCCGTCCCCAAACTGTCCGTGTCCAAACTGTCCGTCCCCAAACTGTCCGTCCCCAAACTGTCCGTCCCCAAACTGTCCGTGCCCAAACTGTCCGTGCCCAAACTGTCCGTGCCCAAACTGTCCGTGCCCAAACTGTCCGTCCCCAAACTGTCCGTGTCCAAACCGTCCGTGTCCAAACTGTCCGTCCTCAAACCGGCCGTGTCCAAACCGTCAGTGCCCAAACCGTCCGTGCCCAAACTGTCCGTCCCCAAACTGTCCGTCCCCAAACTGTCCGTCCCCAAACTGTCCGTCCCCAAACTGTCCGTCCCCAAACTGTCCGTGCCCAAACTGTCCGTCCCCAAACGGTCCGTCCCCAAACTGTCCGTGTCCAAACTGTCCGTGCCCAAACTGTCCGTGTCCAAACTGTCCGTCCCCAAACCGTCCGTCCCCAAACAGTCCGTGCCCAAACTGTCCGTCCCCAAACTGTCCGTGTCCAAACTGTCCGTCCCCAAACTGTCCGTGTCCAAACTGTCCGTCCCCAAACTGTCCGTCCCCAAACTGTCCGTCCCCAAACTGTCCGTGCCCAAACTGTCCGTGTCCAAACCGTCCGTGTCCAAACCGTCCGTGTCCAAACCGTCCGTGCCCAAACTGTCCGTCCCCAAACTGTCCGTCCCCAAACTGTCCGTGTCCAAACCGTCCGTGTCCAAAGCGTCCGTCCCCAAACCGTCCGTCCCCAAACTGTCCGTGCCCAAACTGTCCGTGCCCAAACTGTCCGTCCCCAAACTGTCCGTCCCCAAACTGTCCGTGTCCAAACTGTCCGTGTCCAAACTGTCCGTGCCCAAACTGTCCGTGCCCAAACTGTCCGTGCCCAAACTGTCCGTGCCCAAACTGTCCGTCCCCAAACTGTCCGTCCCCAAACTGTCCGTGTCCAAACTGTCCGTGCCCAAACTGTCCGTGTCCAAACTGTCCGTGTCCAAACTGTCCGTGCCCAAACTGTCCGTGTCCAAACTGTCCGTGTCCAAACTGTCCGTGCCCAAACTGTCCGTCCCCAAACTGCCCGTCCCCAAACTGTCCGTGCCCAAACTGTCCGTGTCCAAACTGTCCGTGTCCAAACTGTCCGTGCCCAAACTGTCCGTGCCCAAACTGTCCGTCCCCAAACTGTCCGTGCCCAAACTGTCCGTGTCCAAACTGTCCGTGTCCAAACTGTCCGTCCCCAAACTGTCCGTGTCCAAACTGTCCGTGCCCAAACTGTCCGTGCCCAAACTGTCCGTGCCCAAACTGTCCGTGCCCAAACTGTCCGTGCCCAAACTGTCCGTGCCCAAACTGTCCGTCCCCAAACTGTCCGTGTCCAAACTGTCCGTGCCCAAACTGTCCGTGTCCAAACTGTCCGTGTCCAAACTGTCCGTGCCCAAACTGTCCGTGTCCAAACTGTCCGTGTCCAAACTGTCCGTGCCCAAACTGTCCGTCCCCAAACTGTCCGTCCCCAAACTGTCCGTGCCCAAACTGTCCGTGTCCAAACTGTCCGTGTCCAAACTGTCCGTGTCCAAACTGTCCGTGCCCAAACTGTCCGTCCCCAAACTGTCCGTCCCCAAACTGTCCGTGCCCAAACTGTCCGTGTCCAAACTGTCCGTGTCCAAACTGTCCGTGCCCAAACTGTCCGTCCCCAAACTGTCCGTCCCCAAACTGTCCGTGTCCAAACTGTCTGTGCCCAAACTGTCCGTGTCCAAACTGTCTGTGCCCAAACTGTCCGTGCCCAAACTGTCCGTCGCCAAACTGTCCGTGTCCAAACTGTCCGTCCCCAAACTGTCCGTGTCCAAACTGTCCGTCCCCAAACTGTCCGTGTCCAAACTGTCCGTCCCCAAACTGTCCGTGCCCAAACTGTCCGTCCCCAAACTGTCCGTGTCCAAACTGTCCGTCCCCAAACTGTCCGTGTCCAAACTGTCCGTCCCCAAACTGTCCGTGTCCAAACTGTCCGTCCCCAAACTGTCCGTGTCCAAACTGTCCGTCCCCAAACTGTCCGTGTCCAAACTGTCCGTGTCCAAACCGTCCGTCCCCAAACCGTCCGTCCCCAAACCGTCCGTCCCCAAACTGTCCGTCCCCAAACTGTCCGTGCCCAAACTGTCCGTGCCCAAACTGTCCGTCCCCAAACTGTCCGTGCCCAAACTGTCCGTGCCCAAACTGTGCGTGCCCAAACTGTCCGTCGCCAAACTGTCCGTGTCCAAACTGTCCGTCCCCAAACTGTCCGTGTCCAAACTGTCCGTCCCCAAACTGTCCGTGTCCAAACTGTCCGTGCCCAAACCGTCCGTGTCCAAACTGTCCGTGCCCAAACTGTCCGTCCCCAAACTGTCCGTCCCCAAACTGTCCGTGTCCAAACTGTCCGTCCCCAAACTGTCCTTCCCCAAACTGTCCTTCCCCAAACTGTCCGTCCCCAAACTGTCCGTGTCCAAACTGTCCGTGCCCAAACTGTCCGTGCCCAAACTGTCCGTGCCCAAACTGTCCGTGTCCAAACTGTCCGCCCCCAAACCGTCCGTCCCCAAACCGTCCGTGCCCAAACTGTCCGTGCCCAAACTGTCCGTCCCCAAACTGTCCGTGCCCAAACTGTCCGTGTCCAAACTGTCCGTCCCCAAACTGTCCGTCCCCAAACTGTCCGTCCCCAAACTGTCCGTGCCCAAACTGTCCGTGTCCAAACCGTCCGTGTCCAAACCGTCCGTGTCCAAACCGTCCGTGCCCAAACTGTCCGTCCCCAAACTGTCCGTCCCCAAACTGTCCGTGTCCAAACTGTCCGTCCCCAAACTGTCCGTCCCCAAACTGTCCGTGTCCAAACCGTCCGTGTCCAAACCGTCCGTGTCCAAACCGTCCGTGCCCAAACTGTCCGTCCCCAAACTGTCCGTCCCCAAACTGTCCGTGTCCAAACCGTCCGTGTCCAAAGCGTCCGTCCCCAAACTGTCCGTGCCCAAACTGTCCGTGCCCAAACTGTCCGTGCCCAAACTGTCCGTGCCCAAACTGTCCGTCCCCAAACTGTCCGTCCCCAAACTGTCCGTGTCCAAACTGTCCGTCCCCAAACTGTCCGTCCCCAAACTGTCCGTGCCCAAACTGTCCGTGCCCAAACTGTTGTCCCCAAACTGTCCGTCCCCAAACTGTCCGTGTCCAAACTGTCCGTGTCCAAACTGTCCGTGCCCAAATTGTCCGTCCCCAAACTGTCCGTCCCCAAACTGTCCGTGTCCAAACTGTCCGTGCCCAAACTGTCCGTGCCCAAACTGTCCGTCGCCAAACTGTCCGTGTCCAAACTGTCCGTCCCCAAACTGTCCGTGTCCAAACTGTCCGTCCCCAAACTGTCCGTGTCCAAACTGTCCGTGCCCAAACCGTCCGTGTCCAAACCGTCCGTGTCCAAACTGTCCGTGCCCAAACTGTCCGTCCCCAAACTGTCCGTGCCCAAACTGTCCTTCCCCAAACTGTCCTTCCCCAAACTGTCCGTCCCCAAACTGTCCGTGTCCAAACTGTCCGTGCCCAAACTGTCCGTGTCCAAACTGTCCGTGTCCAAACTGTCCGTGTCCAAACCGTCCGTCCCCAAACCGTCCGTCCCCAAACCGTCCGTGCCCAAACTGTCCGTCCCCAAACTGTCCGTGTCCAAACTGTCCGTCCCCAAACTGTCCGTGTCCAAACTGTCCGTCCCCAAACTGTCCGTCCCCAAACTGTCCGTCCCCAAACTGTCCGTCCCCAAACTGTCCGTGCCCAAACTGTCCGTCCCCAAACTGTCCGTCCCCAAACTGTCCTTCCCCAAACTGTCCGTGTCCAAACTGTCCGTGCCCAAACTGTCCGTGTCCAAACTGTCCGTGTCCAAACTGTCCGTGTCCAAACTGTCCGTGCCCAAACTGTCCGTGTCCAAACTGTCCGTGTCCAAACTGTCCGTGTCCAAACTGTCCGTGCCCAAACTGTCCGTCCCCAGACTGTCCGTCCCCAAACCGTCCGTCCCCAAACTGTCCGTGTCCAAACTGTCTGTGCCCAAACTGTCCGTGTCCAAACTGTCTGTGCCCAAACTTTCCGTGCCCAAACTGTCCGTCGCCAAACTGTCCGTGTCCAAACTGTCCGTCCCCAAACTGTCCGTGTCCAAACTGTCCGTCCCCAAACTGTCCGTGTCCAAACTGTCCGTCCCCAAACTGTCCGTGTCCAAACTGTCCGTCCCCAAACTGTCCGTGTCCAAACTGTCCGTGCCCAAACTGTCCGTGTCCAAACTGTCCGTCCCCAAACTGTCCTTCCCCAAACTGTCCTTCCCCAAACTGTCCGTCCCCAAACTGTCCGTGTCCAAACTGTCCGTGCCCAAACTGTCCGTGTCCAAACTGTCCGTGCCCAAACTGTCCGTCCCCAAACTGTCCGTGTCCAAACTGTCCGTCCCCAAACTGTCCGTGTCCAAACTGTCCGTCCCCAAACTGTCCGTCCCCAAACTGTCCGTCCCCAAACTGTCCGTCCCCAAACTGTCCGTGCCCAAACTGTCCGTGTCCAAACCGTCCGTGTCCAAACCGTCCGTGTCCAAACCGTCCGTGCCCAAACTGTCCGTCCCCAAACTGTCCGTCCCCAAACTGTCCGTGTCCAAAGCGTCCGTCCCCAAACTGTCCGTCCCCAAACTGTCCGTGCCCAAACTGTCCGTGCCCAAACTGTCCGTCCCCAAACTGTCCGTCCCCAAACTGTCCGTGTCCAAACTGTCCGTCCCCAAACTGTCCGTCCCTAAACTGTCCGTCCCCAAACTGTCCGTGCCCAAACTGTCCGTGCCCAAACTGTCCGTGCCCAAACTGTCCGTGCCCAAACTGTCCGTGCCCAAACTGTCCGTCCCCAAACTGTCCGTGTCCAAACCGTCCGTGTCCAAACTGTCCGTCCTCAAACCGGCCGTGTCCAAACCGTCAGTGCCCAAACCGTCCGTGCCCAAACTGTCCGTCCCCAAACTGTCCGTCCCCAAACTGTCCGTCCCAAAACTGTCCGTCCCCAAACTGTCCGTCCCCAAACTGTCCGTCCCCAAACTGTCCGTCCCCAAACTGTCCGTGCCCAAACTGTCCGTCCCCAAACGGTCCGTCCCCAAACTGTCCGTGTCCAAACTGTCCGTGCCCAAACTGTCCGTCCCCAAACTGTCCGTCCCCAAACTGTCCGTCCCCAAACTGTCCGTGCCCAAACTGTCCGTGTCCAAACTGTCCGTCCCCAAACTGTCCGTGTCCAAACTGTCCGTCCCCAAACTGTCCGTGTCCAAACTGTCCGTCCCCAAACTGTCCGTGTCCAAACTGTCCGTCCCCAAACTGTCCGTGTCCAAACTGTCCGTCCCCAAACTGTCCGTGTCCAAACTGTCCGTCCCCAAACTGTCCGTGTCCAAACTGTCCGTGTCCAAACCGTCCGTCCCCAAACCGTCCGTCCCCAAACCGTCCGTCCCCAAACTGTCCGTCCCCAAACTGTCCGTCCCCAAACTGTCCGTGCCCAAACTGTCCGTGCCCAAACTGTCCGTCCCCAAACTGTCCGTGCCCAAACTGTCCGTGCCCAAACTGTGCGTGCCCAAACTGTCCGTCGCCAAACTGTCCGTGTCCAAACTGTCCGTCCCCAAACTGTCCGTGTCCAAACTGTCCGTCCCCAAACTGTCCGTGTCCAAACTGTCCGTGCCCAAACCGTCCGTGTCCAAACTGTCCGTGCCCAAACTGTCCGTCCCCAAACTGTCCGTCCCCAAACTGTCCGTGTCCAAACTGTCCGTCCCCAAACTGTCCTTCCCCAAACTGTCCTTCCCCAAACTGTCCTTCCCCAAACTGTCCGTCCCCAAACTGTCCGTGTCCAAACTGTCCGTGCCCAAACTGTCCGTGCCCAAACTGTCCGTGCCCAAACTGTCCGTGTCCAAACTGTCCGTCCCCAAACCGTCCGTCCCCAAACCGTCCGTGCCCAAACCGTCCGTGCCCAAACTGTCCGTCCCCAAACTGTCCGTGCCCAAACTGTCCGTGTCCAAACTGTCCGTCCCCAAACTGTCCGTCCCCAAACTGTCCGTCCCCAAACTGTCCGTCCCCAAACTGTCCGTGCCCAAACCGTCCGTGTCCAAACCGTCCGTGTCCAAACCGTCCGTGTCCAAACCGTCCGTGCCCAAACTGTCCGTTCCCAAACTGTCCGTCCCCAAACTGTCCGTGTCCAAACTGTCCGTCCCCAAACTGTCCGTCCCCAAACTGTCCGTCCCCAAACTGTCCGTGTCCAAACCGTCCGTGTCCAAACCGTCCGTGTCCAAACCGTCCGTGCCCAAACTGTCCGTCCCCAAACTGTCCGTCCCCAAACTGTCCGTGTCCAAACCGTCCGTGTCCAAAGCGTCCGTCCCCAAACTGTCCGTCCCCAAACTGTCCGTGCCCAAACTGTCCGTGCCCAAACTGTCCGTCCCCAAACTGTCCGTCCCCAAACTGTCCGTGTCCAAACTGTCCGTCCCCAAACTGTCCGTCCCCAAACTGTCCGTGCCCAAACTGTCCGTGCCCAAACTGTCCGTCCCCAAACTGTCCGTGTCCAAACTGTCCGTGCCCAAACTGTCCGTGCCCAAACTGTCCGTCGCCAAACTGTCCGTGTCCAAACTGTCCGTCCCCAAACTGTCCGTGTCCAAACTGTCCGTCCCCAAACTGTCCGTGTCCAAACTGTCCGTGCCAAACCGTCCGTGTCCAAACTGTCCGTGTCCAAACTGTCCGTGCCCAAACTGTCCGTCCCCAAACTGTCCGTCCCCAAACTGTCCGTGCCCAAACTGTCCGTGCCCAAACTGCCCGTCCCCAAACCGTCCGTGCCCAAAGCGTCCGTCCCCAAACTGTCCGTGCCCAAACTGTCCGTGTCCAAACTGTCCGTGTCCAAACTGTCCGTGTCCAAACTGTCCGTCCCCAAACCGTCCGTCCCCAAACCGTCCGTGCCCAAACTGTCCGTCCCCAAACTGTCCGTCCCCAAACTGTCCGTCCCCAAACTGTCCGTGTCCAAACTGTCCGTCCCCAAACTGTCCGTCCCCAAACTGTCCGTCCCCAAACTGTCCGTGCCCAAACTGTCCGTGTCCAAACCGTCCGTGTCCAAACCGTCCGTGTCCAAACTGTCCGTGCCCAAACTGTCCGTGCCCAAACTGTCCGTGTCCAAACTGTCCGTGTCCAAATTGTCCGTCCCCAAACTGTCCGTGTCCAAACTGTCCGTGCCCAAACCGTCCGTGTCCAAACCGTCCGTGCCCAAACTGTCCGTCCCCAAACTGTCCGTCCCCAAACTGTCCGTGCCCAAACTGTCCGTCCCCAAACCGTCCGTGCCCAAACTGTCCGTCCCCAAACTGTCCGTGCCCAAACTGTCCGTGTCCAAACTGTGCGTGCCCAAACTGTCCGTGTCCAAACTGTCCGTCCCCAAACTGTCCTTCCCCAAACTGTCCGTCCCCAAACTGTCCGTGTCCAAACTGTCCGTGCCCAAACTGTCCGTGCCCAAACTGTCCGTGCCCAAACTGTCCGTGCCCAAACTGTCCGTGTCCAAACTGTCCGTGCCCAAACTGTCCGTGCCCAAACCGTCCGTGTCCAAACCGTCCGTGTCCAAACTGTCCGTCCCCAAACTGTCCGTCCCCAAACTGTCCGTGTCCAAACTGTCCGTGTCCAAACTGTCCGTGCCCAAACTGTCCGTCCCCAAACTGTCCGTCCCCAAACTGTCCGTGCCCAAACTGTCCGTCCCCAAACTGTCCGTCCCCAAACTGTCCGTGTCCAAACTGTCCGTGCCCAAACTGTCCGTGCCCAAACTGTCCGTCGCCAAACTGTCCGTGTCCAAACTGTCCGTCCCCAAACTGTCCGTGTCCAAACTGTCCGTCCCCAAACTGTCCGTGTCCAAACTGTCCGTGCCCAAACCGTCCGTGTCCAAACCGTCCGTGCCCAAACTGTCCGTCCCCAAACTGTCCGTCCCCAAACTGTCCGTGCCCAAACTGTCCGTGCCCAAACTGTCCGTCCCCAAACTGTCCGTCCCCAAACTGTCCGTGTCCAAACTGTCCGTGCCCAAACTGTTGTCCCCAAACTGTCCGTCCCCAAACTGTCCGTGTCCAAACTGTCCGTGTCCAAACTGTCCGTGCCCAAATTGTCCGTCCCCAAACTGTCCGTCCCCAAACTGTCCGTGTCCAAACTGTCCGTGCCCAAACTGTCCGTGCCCAAACTGTCCGTCGCCAAACTGTCCGTGTCCAAACTGTCCGTCCCCAAACTGTCCGTGTCCAAACTGTCCGTCCCCAAACTGTCCGTGTCCAAACTGTCCGTGCCCAAACCGTCCGTGTCCAAACCGTCCGTGTCCAAACTGTCCGTGCCCAAACTGTCCGTCCCCAAACTGTCCGTGCCCAAACTGTCCTTCCCCAAACTGTCCTTCCCCAAACTGTCCGTCCCCAAACTGTCCGTGTCCAAACTGTCCGTGCCCAAACTGTCCGTGTCCAAACTGTCCGTGCCCAAACTGTCCGTGTCCAAACTGTCCGTCCCCAAACCGTCCGTCCCCAAACCGTCCGTGCCCAAACCGTCCGTGCCCAAACTGTCCGTCCCCAAACTGTCCGTGCCCAAACTGTCCGTGTCCAAACTGTCCGTCCCCAAACTGTCCGTCCCCAAACTGTCCGTCCCCAAACTGTCCGTCCCCAAACTGTCCGTGCCCAAACCGTCCGTGTCCAAACCGTCCGTGTCCAAACCGTCCGTGTCCAAACCGTCCGTGCCCAAACTGTCCGTTCCCAAACTGTCCGTCCCCAAACTGTCCGTGTCCAAACTGTCCGTCCCCAAACTGTCCGTCCCCAAACTGTCCGTCCCCAAACTGTCCGTCCCCAAACTGTCCGTGTCCAAACCGTCCGTGTCCAAACCGTCCGTGTCCAAACCGTCCGTGCCCAAACTGTCCGTCCCCAAACTGTCCGTCCCCAAACTGTCCGTGTCCAAACCGTCCGTGTCCAAAGCGTCCGTCCCCAAACTGTCCGTCCCCAAACTGTCCGTGCCCAAACTGTCCGTGCCCAAACTGTCCGTCCCCAAACTGTCCGTCCCCAAACTGTCCGTGTCCAAACTGTCCGTCCCCAAACTGTCCGTCCCCAAACTGTCCGTGCCCAAACTGTCCGTGCCCAAACTGTCCGTCCCCAAACTGTCCGTGTCCAAACTGTCCGTGCCCAAACTGTCCGTGCCCAAACTGTCCGTCGCCAAACTGTCCGTGTCCAAACTGTCCGTCCCCAAACTGTCCGTGTCCAAACTGTCCGTCCCCAAACTGTCCGTGTCCAAACTGTCCGTGTCCAAACTGTCCGTGCCCAAACTGTCCGTCCCCAAACTGTCCGTGCCCAAACTGTCCTTCCCCAAACTGTCCTTCCCCAAACTGTCCGTCCCCAAACTGTCCGTGTCCAAACTGTCCGTGCCCAAACTGTCCGTGTCCAAACTGTCCGTGCCCAAACTGTCCGTGTCCAAACTGTCCGTCCCCAAACCGTCCGTCCCCAAACCGTCCGTGCCCAAACCGTCCGTGCCCAAACTGTCCGTCCCCAAACTGTCCGTGCCCAAACTGTCCGTGTCCAAACTGTCCGTCCCCAAACTGTCCGTCCCCAAACTGTCCGTCCCCAAACTGTCCGTCCCCAAACTGTCCGTGCCCAAACCGTCCGTGTCCAAACCGTCCGTGTCCAAACCGTCCGTGTCCAAACCGTCCGTGCCCAAACTGTCCGTTCCCAAACTGTCCGTCCCCAAACTGTCCGTGTCCAAACTGTCCGTCCCCAAACTGTCCGTCCCCAAACTGTCCGTCCCCAAACTGTCCGTGTCCAAACCGTCCGTGTCCAAACCGTCCGTGTCCAAACCGTCCGTGCCCAAACTGTCCGTCCCCAAACTGTCCGTCCCCAAACTGTCCGTGTCCAAACCGTCCGTGTCCAAAGCGTCCGTCCCCAAACTGTCCGTCCCCAAACTGTCCGTGCCCAAACTGTCCGTGCCCAAACTGTCCGTCCCCAAACTGTCCGTCCCCAAACTGTCCGTGTCCAAACTGTCCGTCCCCAAACTGTCCGTCCCCAAACTGTCCGTGCCCAAACTGTCCGTGCCCAAACTGTCCGTCCCCAAACTGTCCGTGTCCAAACTGTCCGTGCCCAAACTGTCCGTGCCCAAACTGTCCGTCGCCAAACTGTCCGTGTCCAAACTGTCCGTCCCCAAACTGTCCGTGTCCAAACTGTCCGTCCCCAAACTGTCCGTGTCCAAACTGTCCGTGCCAAACCGTCCGTGTCCAAACTGTCCGTGTCCAAACTGTCCGTGCCCAAACTGTCCGTCCCCAAACTGTCCGTCCCCAAACTGTCCGTGCCCAAACTGTCCGTGCCCAAACTGCCCGTCCCCAAACCGTCCGTGCCCAAAGCGTCCGTCCCCAAACTGTCCGTGCCCAAACTGTCCGTGTCCAAACTGTCCGTGTCCAAACTGTCCGTGTCCAAACTGTCCGTCCCCAAACCGTCCGTCCCCAAACCGTCCGTGCCCAAACTGTCCGTCCCCAAACTGTCCGTCCCCAAACTGTCCGTCCCCAAACTGTCCGTGTCCAAACTGTCCGTCCCCAAACTGTCCGTCCCCAAACTGTCCGTCCCCAAACTGTCCGTGCCCAAACTGTCCGTGTCCAAACCGTCCGTGTCCAAACCGTCCGTGTCCAAACTGTCCGTGCCCAAACTGTCCGTGCCCAAACTGTCCGTGTCCAAACTGTCCGTGTCCAAATTGTCCGTCCCCAAACTGTCCGTGTCCAAACTGTCCGTGCCCAAACCGTCCGTGTCCAAACCGTCCGTGCCCAAACTGTCCGTCCCCAAACTGTCCGTCCCCAAACTGTCCGTGCCCAAACTGTCCGTCCCCAAACCGTCCGTGCCCAAACTGTCCGTCCCCAAACTGTCCGTGCCCAAACTGTCCGTGTCCAAACTGTGCGTGCCCAAACTGTCCGTGTCCAAACTGTCCGTCCCCAAACTGTCCTTCCCCAAACTGTCCGTCCCCAAACTGTCCGTGTCCAAACTGTCCGTGCCCAAACTGTCCGTGCCCAAACTGTCCGTGCCCAAACTGTCCGTGCCCAAACTGTCCGTGTCCAAACTGTCCGTGCCCAAACTGTCCGTGCCCAAACCGTCCGTGTCCAAACCGTCCGTGTCCAAACTGTCCGTCCCCAAACTGTCCGTCCCCAAACTGTCCGTGTCCAAACTGTCCGTGTCCAAACTGTCCGTGCCCAAACTGTCCGTCCCCAAACTGTCCGTCCCCAAACTGTCCGTGCCCAAACTGTCCGTCCCCAAACTGTCCGTCCCCAAACTGTCCGTGTCCAAACTGTCCGTGCCCAAACTGTCCGTGCCCAAACTGTCCGTCGCCAAACTGTCCGTGTCCAAACTGTCCGTCCCCAAACTGTCCGTGTCCAAACTGTCCGTCCCCAAACTGTCCGTGTCCAAACTGTCCGTGCCCAAACCGTCCGTGTCCAAACCGTCCGTGCCCAAACTGTCCGTCCCCAAACTGTCCGTCCCCAAACTGTCCGTGTCCAAACTGTCCGTGTCCAAACTGTCCGTGTCCAAACTGTCCGTGCCCAAACTGTCCGTCCCCAAACTGTCCGTCCCCAAACTGTCCGTGTCCAAACTGTCCGTGTCCAAACTGTCCGTGCCCAAACTGTCCGTGCCCAAACTGTCCGTCGCCAAACTGTCCGTGTCCAAACTGTCCGTCCCCAAACTGTCCGTGTCCAAACTGTCCGTCCCCAAACTGTCCGTGTCCAAACTGTCCGTGCCCAAACCGTCC
Source organism: Pristiophorus japonicus (assembly GCF_044704955.1). Classification (NCBI taxonomy): domain Eukaryota; kingdom Metazoa; phylum Chordata; class Chondrichthyes; family Pristiophoridae; genus Pristiophorus; species Pristiophorus japonicus. The sequence goes on along the minus strand of NW_027254440.1, from coordinate 238,080 downwards.
GTGTCCAAACTGTCCGTGTCCAAACTGTCCGTGCCCAAACTGTCCGTCCCCAAACTGTCCGTGCCCAAACTGTCCGTCCCCAAACCGTCCGTGCCCAAACTGTCCGTCCCCAAACTGTCCGTGCCCAAACTGTCCGCCCCAAACTGTCCGTGCCCAAACTGTCCGTGTCCAAACTGTCCGTCCCCAAACTGTCCTTCCCCAAACTGTCCTTCCCCAAACTGTCCGTCCCCAAACTGTCCGTGTCCAAACTGTCCGTGCCCAAACTGTCCGTGCCCAAACTGTCCGTGTCCAAACCGTCCGTCCCCAAACCGTCCGTCCCCAAACCGTCCGTGCCCAAACTGTCCGTCCCCAAACTGTCCGTGTCCAAACTGTCCGTCCCCAAACTGTCCGTGTCCAAACTGTCCGTCCCCAAACTGTCCGTCCCCAAACTGTCCGTCCCCAAACTGTCCGTCCCCAAACTGTCCGTGTCCAAACTGTCCGTGTCCAAACCGTCCGTGTCCAAACCGTCCGTGTCCAAACCGTCCGTGCCCAAACCGTCCGTCCCCAAACTGTCCGTCCCCAAACTGTCCGTGTCCAAACCGTCCGTGTCCAAAGCGTCCGTCCCCAAACTGTCCGTCCCCAAACTGTCCGTGTCCAAACCGTCCGTGTCCAAACCGTCCGTGTCCAAACCGTCCGTGCCCAAACTGTCCGTCCCCAAACTGTCCGTCCCCAAACTGTCCGTGTCCAAACCGTCCGTGTCCAAAGCGTCCGTCCCCAAACTGTCCGTGCCCAAACTGTCCGTGCCCAAACTGTCCGTCCCCAAACTGTCCGTCCCCAAACTGTCCGTGTCAAAATTGTCCGTCCCCAAACTGTCCGTCCCCAAACTGTCCGTGCCCAAACTGTCCGTGCCCAAACTGTCCGTGCCCAAACTGTCCGTGCCCAAACTGTCCGTCCCCAAACTGTCCGTCCCCAAACTGTCCGTGTCCAAACTGTCCGTGCCCAAACTGTCCGTCCCCAAACTGTCCGTCCCCAAACTGTCCGTGTCCAAACTGTCCGTGTCCAAACTGTCCGTGCCCAAACTGTCCGTCCCCAAACTGTCCGTCCCCAAACTGTCCGTGTCCAAACTGTCCGTGTCCAAACTGTCCGTGCCCAAACTGTCCGTGCCCAAACTGTCCGTCGCCAAACTGTCCGTGTCCAAACTGTCCGTCCCCAAACTGTCCGTGTCCAAACTGTCCGTCCCCAAACTGTCCGTGTCCAAACTGTCCGTGCCCAAACCGTCCGTGTCCAAACTGTCCGTGTCCAAACTGTCCGTGCCCAAACTGTCCGTCCCCAAACTGTCCGTGCCCAAACTGTCCGTGCCCAAACTGCCCGTCCCCAAACCGTCCGTGCCCAAACTGTCCGTCCCCAAACTGTCCGTGCCCAAACTGTCCGTGTCCAAACTGTCCGTGTCCAAACTGTCCGTGTCCAAACTGTCCGTCCCCAAACTGTCCTTCCCCAAACTGTCCTTCCCCAAACTGTCCGTCCCCAAACTGTCCGTGTCCAAACTGTCCGTGCCCAAACTGTCCGTGCCCAAACTGTCCGTGTCCAAACTGTCCGTCCCCACACCGTCCGTCCCCAAACCGTCCGTGCCCAAACTGTCCGTCCCCAAACTGTCCGTGTCCAAACTGTCCGTCCCCAAACTGTCCGTGTCCAAACTGTCCGTCCCCAAACTGTCCGTCCCCAAACTGTCCGTCCCCAAACTGTCCGTCCCCAAACTGTCCGTGCCCAAACTGTCCGTGTCCAAACCGTCCGTGTCCAAACCGTCCGTGTCCAAACTGTCCGTCCCCAAACTGTCCGTCCCCAAACTGTCCGTGTCCAAACCGTCCGTGTCCAAAGCGTCCGTCCCCAAACTGTCCGTCCCCAAACTGTCCGTGCCCAAACTGTCCGTGCCCAAACTGTCCGTCCCCAAACTGTCCGTCCCCAAACTGTCCGTGTCCAAACTGTCCGTGCCCAAACTGTCCGTCGCCAAACTGTCCGTCCCCAAACTGTCCGTCCCCAAACTGTCCGTGTCCAAACTGTCCGTCCCCAAACTGTCCGTGTCCAAACTGTCCGTGCCCAAACCGTCCGTGTCCAAACCGTCCGTGCCCAAACTGTCCGTCCCCAAACTGTCCGTCCCCAAACTGTCCGTGTCCAAACTGTCCGTGTCCAAACTGTCCGTGCCCAAACTGTCCGTCCCCAAACTGTCCGTCCCCAAACTGTCCGTGCCCAAACTGTCCGTCCCCAAACTGTCCGTCCCCAAACTGTCCGTCCCCAAACTGTCCGTGTCCAAACTGTCCGTGCCCAAACTGTCCGTGCCCAAACTGTCCGTGTCCAAACTGTCCGTGTCCAAATTGTCCGTCCCCAAACTGTCCGTGTCCAAACTGTCCGTGCCCAAACCGTCCGTGTCCAAACCGTCCGTGCCCAAACTGTCCGTCCCCAAACTGTCCGTCCCCAAACTGTCCGTGCCCAAACTGTCCGTCCCCAAACCGTCCGTGCCCAAACTGTCCGTCCCCAAACTGTCCGTGCCCAAACTGTCCGTGTCCAAACTGTGCGTGCCCAAACTGTCCGTGTCCAAACTGTCCGTCCCCAAACTGTCCTTCCCCAAACTGTCCGTCCCCAAACTGTCCGTGTCCAAACTGTCCGTGCCCAAACTGTCCGTGCCCAAACTGTCCGTGCCCAAACTGTCCGTGCCCAAACTGTCCGTGTCCAAACTGTCCGTGCCCAAACTGTCCGTGCCCAAACTGTCCGTGCCCAAACCGTCCGTGTCCAAACCGTCCGTGCCCAAACTGTCCGTGCCCAAACTGTCCGTCGCCAAACTGTCCGTGTCCAAACTGTCCGTCCCCAAACTGTCCGTGTCCAAACTGTCCGTCCCCAAACTGTCCGTGTCCAAACTGTCCGTGCCCAAACCGTCCGTGTCCAAACCGTCCGTGCCCAAACTGTCCGTCCCCAAACTGTCCGTCCCCAAACTGTCCGTGTCCAAACTGTCCGTGTCCAAACTGTCCGTGCCCAAACTGTCCGTCCCCAAACTGTCCGTCCCCAAACTGTCCGTGTCCAAACTGTCCGTGTCCAAACTGTCCGTGCCCAAACTGTCCGTGCCCAAACTGTCCGTCGCCAAACTGTCCGTGTCCAAACTGTCCGTGCCCAAACTGTCCGTGTCCAAACTGTCCGTCCCCAAACTGTCCGTGTCCAAACTGTCCGTGCCCAAACCGTCCGTGTCCAAACTGTCCGTGTCCAAACTGTCCGTGCCCAAACTGTCCGTCCCCAAACTGTCCGTGCCCAAACTGTCCGTCCCCAAACCGTCCGTGCCCAAACTGTCCGTCCCCAAACTGTCCGTGCCCAAACTGTCCGCCCCAAACTGTCCGTGCCCAAACTGTCCGTGTCCAAACTGTCCGTCCCCAAACTGTCCTTCCCCAAACTGTCCTTCCCCAAACTGTCCGACCCCAAACTGTCCGTGTCCAAACTGTCCGTGCCCAAACTGTCCGTGCCCAAACTGTCCGTGTCCAAACCGTCCGTCCCCAAACCGTCCGTCCCCAAACCGTCCGTGCCCAAACTGTCCGTCCCCAAACTGTCCGTGTCCAAACTGTCCGTCCCCAAACTGTCCGTGTCCAAACTGTCCGTCCCCAAACTGTCCGTCCCCAAACTGTCCGTCCCCAAACTGTCCGTGTCCAAACTGTCCGTGTCCAAACCGTCCGTGTCCAAACCGTCCGTGTCCAAACCGTCCGTGCCCAAACCGTCCGTCCCCAAACTGTCCGTCCCCAAACTGTCCGTGTCCAAACCGTCCGTGTCCAAAGCGTCCGTCCCCAAACTGTCCGTCCCCAAACTGTCCGTGTCCAAACCGTCCGTGTCCAAACCGTCCGTGTCCAAACCGTCCGTGCCCAAACTGTCCGTCCCCAAACTGTCCGTCCCCAAACTGTCCGTGTCCAAACCGTCCGTGTCCAAAGCGTCCGTCCCCAAACTGTCCGTGCCCAAACTGTCCGTGCCCAAACTGTCCGTCCCCAAACTGTCCGTCCCCAAACTGTCCGTGTCAAAATTGTCCGTCCCCAAACTGTCCGTCCCCAAACTGTCCGTGCCCAAACTGTCCGTGCCCAAACTGTCCGTGCCCAAACTGTCCGTGCCCAAACTGTCCGTCCCCAAACTGTCCGTCCCCAAACTGTCCGTGTCCAAACTGTCCGTGCCCAAACTGTCCGTCCCCAAACTGTCCGTCCCCAAACTGTCCGTGTCCAAACTGTCCGTGTCCAAACTGTCCGTGCCCAAACTGTCCGTCCCCAAACTGTCCGTCCCCAAACTGTCCGTGTCCAAACTGTCCGTGTCCAAACTGTCCGTGCCCAAACTGTCCGTGCCCAAACTGTCCGTCGCCAAACTGTCCGTGTCCAAACTGTCCGTCCCCAAACTGTCCGTGTCCAAACTGTCCGTGTCCAAACTGTCCGTGTCCAAACTGTCCGTGTCCAAACTGTCCGTGCCCAAACCGTCCGTGTCCAAACTGTCCGTGTCCAAACTGTCCGTGCCCAAACTGTCCGTCCCCAAACTGTCCGTGCCCAAACTGTCCGTGCCCAAACTGCCCGTCCCCAAACCGTCCGTGCCCAAACTGTCCGTCCCCAAACTGTCCGTGCCCAAACTGTCCGTGTCCAAACTGTCCGTGTCCAAACTGTCCGTGTCCAAACTGTCCGTCCCCAAACTGTCCTTCCCCAAACTGTCCTTCCCCAAACTGTCCGTCCCCAAACTGTCCGTGTCCAAACTGTCCGTGCCCAAACTGTCCGTGCCCAAACTGTCCGTGTCCAAACTGTCCGTCCCCACACCGTCCGTCCCCAAACTGTCCGTCCCCAAACTGTCCGTCCCCAAACTGTCCGTCCCCAAACTGTCCGTGCCCAAACTGTCCGTGTCCAAACCGTCCGTGTCCAAACCGTCCGTGTCCAAACTGTCCGTCCCCAAACTGTCCGTCCCCAAACTGTCCGTGTCCAAACCGTCCGTGTCCAAAGCGTCCGTCCCCAAACTGTCCGTCCCCAAACTGTCCGTGCCCAAACTGTCCGTGCCCAAACTGTCCGTCCCCAAACTGTCCGTCCCCAAACTGTCCGTGTCCAAACTGTCCGTGCCCAAACTGTCCGTCGCCAAACTGTCCGTCCCCAAACTGTCCGTCCCCAAACTGTCCGTGTCCAAACTGTCCGTCCCCAAACTGTCCGTGTCCAAACTGTCCGTGCCCAAACCGTCCGTGTCCAAACCGTCCGTGCCCAAACTGTCCGTCCCCAAACTGTCCGTCCCCAAACTGTCCGTGTCCAAACTGTCCGTGTCCAAACTGTCCGTGCCCAAACTGTCCGTCCCCAAACTGTCCGTCCCCAAACTGTCCGTGCCCAAACTGTCCGTCCCCAAACTGTCCGTCCCCAAACTGTCCATCCCCAAACTGTCCGTGTCCAAACTGTCCGTGTCCAAACTGTCCGTGCCCAAACTGTCCGTGCCCAAACTGTCCGTGTCCAAACTGTCCGTGTCCAAATTGTCCGTCCCCAAACTGTCCGTGTCCAAACTGTCCGTGCCCAAACCGTCCGTGTCCAAACCGTCCGTGCCCAAACCGTCCGTCCCCAAACTGTCCGTCCCCAAACTGTCCGTGCCCAAACTGTCCGTCCCCAAACCGTCCGTGCCCAAACTGTCCGTCCCCAAACTGTCCGTGCCCAAACTGTCCGTGTCCAAACTGTGCGTGCCCAAACTGTCCGTGTCCAAACTGTCCGTCCCCAAACTGTCCTTCCCCAAACTGTCCGTGTCCAAACTGTCCGTGCCCAAACTGTCCGTGCCCAAACTGTCCGTGCCCAAACTGTCCGTGCCCAAACTGTCCGTGTCCAAACTGTCCGTGCCCAAACTGTCCGTGCCCAAACCGTCCGTGTCCAAACCGTCCGTGTCCAAACCGTCCGTCCCCAAACTGTCCGTCCCCAAACTGTCCGTGTCCAAACTGTCCGTGCCCAAACTGTCCGTCCCCAAACTGTCCGTCCCCAAACTGTCCGTCCCCAAACTGTCCGTGCCCAAACTGTCCGTCCCCAAACTGTCCGTCCCCAAACTGTCCGTGTCCAAACTGTCCGTGCCCAAACTGTCCGTGCCCAAACTGTCCGTCGCCAAACTGTCCGTGTCCAAACTGTCCGTCCCCAAACTGTCCGTGTCCAAACTGTCCGTCCCCAAACTGTCCGTGTCCAAACTGTCCGTGCCCAAACCGTCCGTGTCCAAACTGTCCGTCCCCAAACTGTCCGTCCCCAAACTGTCCGTGTCCAAACTGTCCGTGTCCAAACTGTCCGTGCCCAAACTGTCCGTCCCCAAACTGTCCGTCCCCAAACTGTCCGTGTCCAAACTGTCCGTGTCCAAACTGTCCGTGCCCAAACTGTCCGTGCCCAAACTGTCCGTCGCCAAACTGTCCGTGTCCAAATTGTCCGTCCCCAAACTGTCCGTGTCCAAACTGTCCGTCCCCAAACTGTCCGTGTCCAAACTGTCCGTGCCCAAACCGTCCGTGTCCAAACTGTCCGTGTCCAAACTGTCCGTGCCCAAACTGTCCGTCCCCAAACTGTCCGTCCCCAAACTGTCCGTGCCCAAACTGTCCGTCCCCAAACCGTCCGTGCCCAAACTGTCCGTCCCCAAACTGTCCGTGCCCAAACTGTCCGTCCCCAAACTGTCCGTGCCCAAACTGTCCGTGTCCAAACTGTCCGTCCCCAAACTGTCCTTCCCCAAACTGTCCTTCCCCAAACTGTCCGTCCCCAAACTGTCCGTGTCCAAACTGTCCGTGCCCAAACTGTCCGTGCCCAAACTGTCCGTGTCCAAACTGTCCGTCCCCAAACCGTCCGTCCCCAAACCGTCCGTGCCCAAACTGTCCGTCCCCAAACTGTCCGTGTCCAAACTGTCCGTCCCCAAACTGTCCGTGTCCAAACTGTCCGTCCCCAAACTGTCCGTCCCCAAACTGTCCGTCCCCAAACTGTCCGTCCCCAAACTGTCCGTGCCCAAACTGTCCGTGTCCAAACCGTCCGTGTCCAAACCGTCCGTGTCCAAACCGTCCGTGCCCAAACCGTCCGTCCCCAAACTGTCCGTCCCCAAACTGTCCGTGTCCAAACCGTCCGTGTCCAAAGCGTCCGTCCCCAAACTGTCCGTCCCCAAACTGTCCGTGCCCAAACTGTCCGTGCCCAAACTGTCCGTCCCCAAACTGTCCGTGCCCAAACTGTCCGTGCCCAAACTGTCCGTGCCCAAACTGTCCGTGCCCAAACTGTCCGTGCCCAAACTGTCCGTCCCCAAACTGTCCGTCCCCAAACTGTCCGTGTCCAAACTGTCCGTGCCCAAACTGTCCGTGTCCAAACTGTCCGTGTCCAAACTGTCCGTGCCCAAACTGTCCGTGTCCAAACTGTCCGTGCCCAAACTGTCCGTCCCCAAACTGTCCGTCCCCAAACCGTCCGTCCCCAAACTGTCCGTGTCCAAACTGTCTGTGCCCAAACTGTCCGTGTCCAAACTGTCTGTGCCCAAACTGTCCGTGCCCAAACTGTCCGTCGCCAAACTGTCCGTGTCCAAACTGTCTGTGCCCAAACTGTCTGTGCCCAAACTGTCCGTGCCCAAACTGTCCGTCGCCAAACTGTCCGTGTCCAAACTGTCCGTGTCCAAACTGTCTGTGCCCAAACTGTCTGTGCCCAAACTGTCCGTGCCCAAACTGTCCGTCCCCAAACTGTCCGTGTCCAAACTGTCCCTGTCCAAACTGTCCGTGCCCAAACTGTCCGTCCCCAAACTGTCCGTGTCCAAACTGTCCGTGTCCAAACTGTCCGTGCCCAAACTGTCCGTCCCCAAACTGTCCGTGTCCAAACTGTCCGTGTCCAAACTGTCCGTCCCCAAACCGTCCGTCCCCAAACCGTCCGTCCCCAAACCGTCCGTCCCCAAACCGTCCGTCCCCAAACCGTCCGTCCCCAAACTGTCCGTGCCCAAACTGTCCGTCCCCAAACTGTCCGTGTCCAAACCGTCCGTCCCCAAACCGTCCGTCCCCAAACCGTCCGTCCCCAAACCGTCCGTCCCCAAACCGTCCGTCCCCAAACTGTCCGTGCCCAAACTGTCCGTCCCCAAACTGTCCGTGTCCAAACCGTCCGTCCCCAAACCGTCCGTCCCCAAACCGTCCGTCCCCAAACCGTCCGTCCCCAAACCGTCCGTCCCCAAACTGTCCGTGCCCAAACTGTCCGTGTCCAAACTGTCCGTCCCCAAACTGTCCGTCCCCAAACTGTCCTTCCCCAAACTGTCCGTCCCCAAACTGTCCGTGTCCAAACTGTCCGTGCCCAAACTGTCCGTGCCCAAACTGTCCGTGTCCAAACTGTCCGTCCCCAAACCGTCCGTCCCCAAACCGTCCGTGCCCAAACTGTCCGTCCCCAAACTGTCCGTGTCCAAACTGTCCGTCCCCAAACTGTCCGTGTCCAAACTGTCCGTCCCCAAACTGTCCGTCCCCAAACTGTCCGTCCCCAAACTGTCCGTCCCCAAACTGTCCGTCCCCAAACTGTCCGTGCCCAAACTGTCCGTGTCCAAACCGTCCGTGTCCAAACCGTCCGTGCCCAAACCGTCCGTCCCCAAACTGTCCGTCCCCAAACTGTCCGTGTCCAAACCGTCCGTGTCCAAAGCGTCCGTCCCCAAACTGTCCGTCCCCAAACTGTCCGTGCCCAAACTGTCCGTGCCCAAACTGTCCGTCCCCAAACTGTCCGTCCCCAAACTGTCCGTCCCTAAACTGTCCGTCCCCAAACTGTCCGTGTCCAAACTGTCCGTGCCCAAACTGTCCGTGTCCAAACTGTCCGTCCCCAAACTGTCCTTCCCCAAACTGTCCTTCCCCAAACTGTCCGTCCCCAAACTGTCCGTGTCCAAACTGTCCGTGCCCAAACTGTCCGTGCCCAAACTGTCCGTGTCCAAACTGTCCGTCCCCAAACCGTCCGTCCCCAAACCGTCCGTGCCCAAACTGTCCGTCCCCAAACTGTCCGTGTCCAAACTGTCCGTCCCCAAACTGTCCGTGTCCAAACTGTCCGTCCCCAAACTGTCCGTCCCCAAACTGTCCGTCCCCAAACTGTCCGTCCCCAAACTGTCCGTGCCCAAACTGTCCGTGTCCAAACCGTCCGTGTCCAAACCGTCCGTGTCCAAACCGTCCGTGTCCAAACCGTCCGTGCCCAAACTGTCCGTCCCCAAACTGTCCGTGCCCAAACTGTCCGTCCCCAAACTGTCCGTCCCCAAACTGTCCGTCCCCAAACTGTCCGTCCCCAAACTGTCCGTCCCCAAATTGTCCGTCCCCAAACTGTCCGTCCCCAAACTGTCCGTCCCCAAACTGTCCGTCCCCAAACTGTCCGTGCCCAAACTGTCCGTCCCCAAACGGTCCGTCCCCAAACTGTCCGTGTCCAAACTGTCCGTGTCCAAACTGTCCGTGCCCAAACTGTCCGTGCCCAAACTGTCCGTGCCCAAACTGTCCGTCCCCAAACTGTCCGTCCCCAAACCGTCCGTGTCCAAACTGTCCGTCCCCAAACTGTCCGTGTCCAAACTGTCCGTCCCTAAACTGTCCGTGCCCAAACTGTCCGTCCCCAAACTGTCCGTGTCCAAACTGTCCGTCCCCAAACTGTCCGTGTCCAAACTGTCCGTCCCTAAACTGTCCGTGCCCAAACTGTCCGTGCCCAAACTGTCCGTGCCCAAACTGTCCGTCCCCAAACTGTCCGTCCCCAAACTGTCCGTCCCCAAACTGTCCGTCCCCAAACCGTCCGTCCCCAAACCGTCCGTGCCCAAACTGTCCGTCCCCAAACCGTCCGTGACCAGTGCACAAACCGGCTGTGCCAAACCGCCCATGTCCAGTACCCAAACTCTCCGTGCCCAAACTGTCCGTCCCCAAACTGTCCGTCCCCAAACTGTCCGTGTCCAAACCGTCCGTGTCCAAACTGTCCGTCCCCAAACTGTCCGTGTCCAAACTGTCCGTGCCCAAACTGTCCGTCCCCAAACTGTCCGTCCCCAAACTGTCCGTCCCTAAACTGTCCGTCCCCAAACTGTCCGTGCCCAAACTGTCCGTGCCCAAACTGTCCGTGCCCAAACCGTCCGTGCCCAAACTGTCCGTGCCCAAACTGTCCGTGCCCAAACTGTCCGTGCCCAAACTGTCCGTCCCCAAATTGTCCGTGTCCAAACTGTCCGTGCCCAAACTGTCCGTCCCCAAACTGTCCGTGTCCAAACTGTCCGTCCCCAAACTGTCCGTCCCCAAACTGTCCGTCCCCAAACTGTCCGTGTCCAAACTGTCCGTCTCCAAACCGTCCATGCCCAGTGCCCAAACCGTCCGTGTCCAAACCGTCCGTACCCAAACCATCCGTGCTCAGTGCCCAAACCGTCCATGCTCAGTGCCCAAACCGTCCGTGCTCAGTGCCCACCGTCCGTGCTCAGTGCCCAAACCGTCCGTGCTCAGTGCCCAAACCGTCCGTGCTCAGTGCCCAAACCGTCCATGCCCAGTGCCCAAACCGTCCGTGCTCAGTGCCCACCGTCCGTGCTCAGTGCCCAAACCGTCCGTGCTCAGTGCCCAAACCGTCCGTGCTCAGTGCACAAACCGTCCGTGCTCAGTGCCCAAACCGTCCGTGCTCAGTGCCCAAACCGTCCGTGCTCAGTGCCCAAACCGTCCGTGCTCAGTGCCCAAACCGTCCGTGCTCAGTGCCCAAACCGTCCGTGCTCAGTGCCCAAACCGTCCGTGCTCAGTGCACAAACCGTCCGTGCTCAGTGCCCAAACCGTCCGTGCTCAGTGCCCAAACCGTCCGTGCTCAGTGCACAAACCGTCCGTGCTCAGTGCACAAACCGTCCGTGCTCAGTGCACAAACCGTCCGTGCTCAGTGCCCAAACCGTCCGTGCTCAGTGCACAAACCGTCCGTGCTCAGTGCCCAAACCGTCCGTGCTCAGTGCCCAAACCGTCCGTGCTCAGTGTCCAAACCGTCCGTGCTCAGTGCCCAAACAGTCCGTGCTCAGTGCCCAAACCGTCCGTGCTCAGTGCCCAAACCGTCCGTGCTCAGTGCCCAAACCGTCCGTGCCCAGTGCCCAAACCGTCCGTGCCCAGTGCCCAAACCGTCCTTGCTCAGTGCCCAAACCGTCCGTGCTCAGTGCCCAAACCGTCCATGCTCAGTGCCCAAACCGTCCGTGCTCAGTGCCCAAACCGTCCATGCCCAGTGCCCAAACCGTCCGTGCCCAGTGCCCAAACCGTCCGTGCCCAGTGCCCAAACCGTCCGTGCTCAGTGCCCAAACCGTCCATGCCCAGTGCCCAAACCGTCCGTGCTCAGTGCCCAAACCGTCCGTGCCCAGTGCCCAAACCATCCGTGTCCAAACCTTCTGTGCCCAGTGCCCAAACCGTCCGTGTCCAAACCGTCCGTGCCCAGTGCCCAAACCGTCCGTGCCCAACTGTCTGTGACCAAACTGTCCATCCCCAAACCATCCATGACCAAACCGTCCATGCCCAGTGCCCAAACCGTCCGTGCCCAACTGTCCGTGACCAAACCGGCCGTCCCCAAACCGGCCGTCCCCAAACCGGCCGTCCCCAAACCGTCCGTCCCCAAACCGTCCGTGTCCAAACCGTCCGTGTCCAAACCGTCCGTGTCCAAACTGTCCGTGCCCAAACCGTCCGTGTCCAAACTGTCCGTGCCCAAACTGTCCCTCCCCAAACCGGCCGTGTCCAAACTGTCCATCCCCAAACCGGCCGTGTCCAAACTGTCCGTCCCCAAACCGGCCGTGTCCAAACCGTCCGTACCCAAACCGTCCGTGCCCAAACTGTCCGTGTCCAAACTGTCCGTCCCCAAACTGTCCGTGCCCAAACTGTCCGCACCCAAACGGTCCGTCCCCAATCTGTCCGTCCCCAAACTGTCCGTGTCCAAACTGTCCGTCCCCAAACTGTCCGTCCCCAAACTGTCCGTCCCCAAACTGTCCGTCCCCAAACTGTCCGTGTCCAAACTGTCCGTCCCCAAACTGTCCGTCCCCAAACTGTCCGTGCCCAAACTGTCCGTGCCCAAACTGTCCGTGCCCAAACTGTCCGTCCCCAAACTGTCCGTGCCCAAACTGTCCGTCCCCAAACTGTCCGTGTCCAAACTGTCCGTGCCCAAACTGTCCGTCGCCAAACTGTCCGTCCCCAAACTGTCCGTGTCCAAACTGTCCGTCCCCAAACTGTCCGTGTCCAAACCGTCCGTGCCCAAACCGTCCGTGTCCAAACTGTCCGTGCCCAAACTGTCCGTCCCCAAACTGTCCGTCCCCAAACTGTCCGTGTCCAAACTGTCCGTGTCCAAACTGTCCGTGCCCAAACTGTCCGTCCCCAAACTGTCCGTCCCCAAACTGTCCGTCCCCAAACTGTCCGTCCCCAAACTGTCCGTGTCCAAACTGTCCGTGCCCAAACTGTCCGTGCCCAAACTGTCCGTCGCCAAACTGTCCGTCGCCAAACTGTCCGTGTCCAAACTGTCCGTCCCCAAACTGTCCGTGTCCAAACTGTCCGTGCCCAAACCGTCCGTGTCCAAACCGTCCGTGCCCAAACTGTCCGTCCCCAAACTGTCCGTCCCCAAACTGTCCGTGCCCAAACTGTCCGTCCCCAAACCGTCCGTGCCCAAACTGTCCGTCCCCAAACTGTCCGTGCCCAAACTGTCCGTGTCCAAACTGTCCGTGCCCAAACTGTCCGTGTCCAAACTGTCCGTCCCCAAACTGTCCTTCCCCAAACTGTCCGTCCCCAAACTGTCCGTGTCCAAACTGTCCGTGCCCAAACTGTCCGTGCCCAAACTGTCCGTGTCCAAACTGTCCGTCCCCAAACCGTCCGTCCCCAAACCGTCCGTGCCCAAACTGTCCGTCCCCAAACTGTCCGTGTCCAAACTGTCCGTCCCCAAACTGTCCGTGTCCAAACTGTCCGTCCCCAAACTGTCCGTCCCCAAACTGTCCGTCCCCAAACTGTCCGTGCCCAAACCGTCCGTGTCCAAACCGTCCGTGTCCAAACCGTCCGTGTCCAAACTGTCCGTGCCCAAACTGTCCGTCCCCAAACTGTCCGTCCCCAAACTGTCCGTGTCCAAACCGTCCGTGTCCAAAGCGTCCGTCCCCAAACTGTCCGTCCCCAAACTGTCCGTGCCCAAACTGTCCGTGCCCAAACTGTCCGTCCCCAAACTGTCCGTCCCCAAACTGTCCGTCCCCAAACTGTCCGTGTCCAAACTGTCCGTCCCCAAACTGTCCGTCCCCAAACTGTCCGTGCCCAAACTGTCCGTGCCCAAACTGTCCGTGCCCAAACTGTCCGTCCCCAAACTGTCCGTCCCCAAACTGTCCGTGTCCAAACTGTCCGTGTCCAAACTGTCCGTGTCCAAACTGTCCGTGCCCAAACTGTCCGTGCCCAAACTGTCCGTGCCCAAACTGTCCGTCCCCAAACTGTCCGTGCCCAAACTGTCCGTGCCCAAACTGTCCGTCCCCAAACTGTCCGTCCCCAAACTGTCCGTCCCCAAACTGTCCGTGTCCAAACTGTCCGTGCCCAAACTGTCCGTCCCCAAACTGTCCGTCCCCAAACTGTCCGTGCCCAAACTGTCCGTCCCCAAACTGTCCGTCCCCAAACTGTCCGTGTCCAAACTGTCCGTGCCCAAACTGTCCGTGTCCAAACTGTCCGTCCCCAAACTGTCCGTGTCCAAACTGTCCGTCCCCAAACTGTCCGTGTCCAAACTGTCCGTCCCCAAACTGTCCGTCCCCAAACTGTCCGTCCCCAATCTGTCCGTCCCCAAACTGTCCGTGCCCAAACTGTCCGTGCCCAAACTGTCCGTGTCCAAACCGTCCGTGTCCAAACCGTCCGTGTCCAAACCGTCCGTGTCCAAACTGTCCGTCCCCAAACTGTCCGTCCCCAAACTGTCCGTGTCCAAACCGTCTGTGTCCAAAGCGTCCGTCCCCAAACTGTCCGTCCCCAAACTGTCCGTGCCCAAACTGTCCGTGCCCAAACTGTCCGTGCCCAAACTGTCCGTCCCCAAACTGTCCGTCCCCAAACTGTCCGTGTCCAAACTGTCCGTGCCCAAACTGTCCGTCGCCAAACTGTCCGTCCCCAAACTGTCCGTCCCCAAACTGTCCGTGTCCAAACTGTCCGTCCCCAAACTGTCCGTGTCCAAACTGTCCGTGCCCAAACCGTCCGTGTCCAAACTGTCCGTGCCCAAACTGTCCGTCCCCAAACTGTCCGTCCCCAAACTGTCCGTGTCCAAACTGTCCGTGTCCAAACTGTCCGTGCCCAAACTGTCCGTCCCCAAACTGTCCGTCCCCAAACTGTCCGTGCCCAAACTGTCCGTCCCCAAACTGTCCGTCCCCAAACTGTCCGTCCCCAAACTGTCCGTGTCCAAACTGTCCGTGCCCAAACTGTCCGTGCCCAAACTGTCCGTCGCCAAACTGTCCGTGTCCAAACTGTCCGTGTCCAAACTGTCCGTCCCCAAACTGTCCGTGTCCAAACTGTCCGTGCCCAAACCGTCCGTGTCCAAACCGTCCGTGCCCAAACTGTCCGTCCCCAAACTGTCCGTCCCCAAACTGTCCGTGCCCAAACTGTCCGTCCCCAAACCGTCCGTGCCCAAACTGTCCGTCCCCAAACTGTCCGTGCCCAAACTGTCCGTGTCCAAACTGTGCGTGCCCAAACTGTCCGTGTCCAAACTGTCCGTCCCCAAACTGTCCTTCCCCAAACTGTCCGTCCCCAAACTGTCCGTGTCCAAACTGTCCTTGCCCAAACTGTCCGTGCCCAAACTGTCCGTGTCCAAACTGTCCGTCCCCAAACCGTCCGTCCCCAAACCGTCCGTCCCCAAACCGTCCGTGCCCAAACTGTCCGTCCCCAAACTGTCCGTGTCCAAACCGTCCGTGTCCAAACCGTCCGTGTCCAAACTGTCCGTGCCCAAACTGTCCGTCCCCAAACTGTCCGTCCCCAAACTGTCCGTGTCCAAACCGTCCGTGTCCAAAGCGTCCGTCCCCAAACTGTCCGTGCCCAAACTGTCCGTGCCCAAACTGTCCGTGCCCAAACTGTCCGTCCCCAAACTGTCCGTCCCCAAACTGTCCGTCCCCAAACTGTCCGTGTCCAAACTGTCCGTCCCCAAACTGTCTGTCCCCAAACTGTCCGTGCCCAAACTGTCCGTGCCCAAACTGTCCGTCCCCAAACTGTCCGTCCCCAAACTGTCCGTGCCCAAACTGTCCGTCCCCAAACTGTCCGTCCCCAAACTGTCCGTCCCCAAACTGTCCGTGTCCAAACTGTCCGTGCCCAAACTGTCCGTGCCCAAACTGTCCGTCGCCAAACTGTCCGTGTCCAAACTGTCCGTCCCCAAACTGTCCGTGTCCAAACTGTCCGTCCCCAAACTGTCCGTGTCCAAACTGTCCGTGCCCAAACCGTCCGTGTCCAAACTGTCCGTGCCCAAACTGTCCGTCCCCAAACTGTCCGTCCCCAAACTGTCCGTGTCCAAACTGTCCGTGTCCAAACTGTCCGTGCCCAAACTGTCCGTCCCCAAACTGTCCGTGTCCAAACTGTCCGTGTCCAAACTGTCCGTGTCCAAACTGTCCGTGCCCAAACTGTCCGTGCCCAAACTGTCCGTCGCCAAACTGTCCGTGTCCAAACTGTCCGTCCCCAAACTGTCCGTGTCCAAACTGTCCGTCCCCAAACTGTCCGTGTCCAAACTGTCCGTGCCCAAACTGTCCGTGTCCAAACTGTCCGTGCCCAAACTGTCCGTGCCCAAACTGTCCGTCCCCAAACTGTCCGTCCCCAAACTGTCCGTGCCCAAACTGTCCGTCCCCAAACCGTCCGTGCCCAAACTGTCCGTCCCCAAACTGTCCGTGCCCAAACTGTCCGTGTCCAAACTGTCCGTGCCCAAACTGTCCGTGTCCAAACTGTCCGTCCCCAAACTGTCCTTCCCCAAACTCTCCTTCCCCAAACTGTCCGTCCCCAAACTGTCCGTGTCCAAACTGTCCGTGCCCAAACTGTCCGTGCCCAAACTGTCCGTGTCCAAACTGTCCGTCCCCAAACCGTCCGTCCCCAAACCGTCCGTGCCCAAACTGTCCGTCCCCAAACTGTCCGTGTCCAAACTGTCCGTCCCCAAACTGTCCGTGTCCAAACTGTCCGTCCCCAAACTGTCCGTCCCCAAACTGTCCGTCCCCAAACTGTCCGTGCCCAAACCGTCCGTGTCCAAACCGTCCGTGTCCAAACCGTCCGTGTCCAAACCGTCCGTGCCCAAACCGTCCGTCCCCAAACTGTCCGTCCCCAAACTGTCCGTGTCCAAACCGTCCGTGTCCAAAGCGTCCGTCCCCAAACTGTCCGTCCCCAAACTGTCCGTGTCCAAACCGTCCGTGTCCAAACCGTCCGTGTCCAAACTGTCCGTGCCCAAACTGTCCGTCCCCAAACTGTCCGTCCCCAAACTGTCCGTGTCCAAACCGTCCGTGTCCAAAGCGTCCGTCCCCAAACTGTCCGTCCCCAAACTGTCCGTGCCCAAACTGTCCGTGCCCAAACTGTCCGTCCCCAAACTGTCCGTCCCCAAACTGTCCGTCCCCAAACTGTCCGTGTCCAAACTGTCCGTCCCCAAACTGTCTGTCCCCAAACTGTCCGTGCCCAAACTGTCCGTGCCCAAACTGTCCGTGCCCAAACTGTCCGTCCCCAAACTGTCCGTCCCCAAACTGTCCGTGCCCAAACTGTCCGTCCCCAAACTGTCCGTCCCCAAACTGTCTGTGTCCAAACTGTCCGTGCCCAAACTGTCCGTGCCCAAACTGTCCGTCGCCAAACTGTCCGTGTCCAAACTGTCCGTCCCCAAACTGTCCGTGTCCAAACTGTCCGTCCCCAAACTGTCCGTGTCCAAACTGTCCGTGCCCAAACCGTCCGTGTCCAAACTGTCCGTGCCCAAACTGTCCGTCCCCAAACTGTCCGTCCCCAAACTGTCCGTGTCCAAACTGTCCGTGTCCAAACTGTCCGTGCCCAAACTGTCCGTCCCCAAACTGTCCGTGTCCAAACTGTCCGTGTCCAAACTGTCCGTGCCCAAACTGTCCGTGCCCAAACTGTCCGTCGCCAAACTGTCCGTGTCCAAACTGTCCGTCCCCAAACTGTCCGTGTCCAAACTGTCCGTCCCCAAACTGTCCGTGTCCAAACTGTCCGTGCCCAAACTGTCCGTGTCCAAACTGTCCGTGCCCAAACTGTCCGTGCCCAAACTGTCCGTCCCCAAACTGTCCGTCCCCAAACTGTCCGTGCCCAAACTGTCCGTCCCCAAACCGTCCGTGCCCAAACTGTCCGTCCCCAAACTGTCCGTGCCCAAACTGTCCGTGTCCAAACTGTCCGTGCCCAAACTGTCCGTGTCCAAACTGTCCGTCCCCAAACTGTCCTTCCCCAAACTGTCCTTCCCCAAACTGTCCGTCCCCAAACTGTCCGTGTCCAAACTGTCCGTGCCCAAACTGTCCGTGCCCAAACTGTCCGTGTCCAAACTGTCCGTCCCCAAACCGTCCGTCCCCAAACCGTCCGTGCCCAAACTGTCCGTCCCCAAACTGTCCGTGTCCAAACTGTCCGTCCCCAAACTGTCCGTGTCCAAACTGTCCGTCCCCAAACTGTCCGTCCCCAAACTGTCCGTCCCCAAACTGTCCGTCCCCAAACTGTCCGTGTCCAAACCGTCCGTGTCCAAACCGTCCGTGTCCAAACCGTCCGTGCCCAAACTGTCCGTCCCCAAACTGTCCGTCCCCAAACTGTCCGTGTCCAAACCGTCCGTGTCCAAAGCGTCCGTCCCCAAACTGTCCGTCCCCAAACTGTCCGTGCCCAAACTGTCCGTGCCCAAACTGTCCGTCCCCAAACTGTCCGTCCCCAAACTGTCCGTGTCCAAACTGTCCGTCCCCAAACTGTCCGTGCCCAAACTGTCCGTGCCCAAACTGTCCGTGCCCAAACTGTCCGTCCCCAAACTGTCCGTCCCCAAACTGTCCGTGTCCAAACTGTCCGTCTCCAAACCGTCCATGCCCAGTGCCCAAACCGTCCGTGTCCAAACCGTCCGTACCCAAACCATCCGTGCTCAGTGCCCAAACCGTCCATGCTCAGTGCCCAAACCGTCCGTGCTCAGTGCCCACCGTCCGTGCTCAGTGCCCAAACCGTCCGTGCTCAGTGCCCAAACCGTCCGTGCTCAGTGCCCAAACCGTCCATGCCCAGTGCCCAAACCGTCCGTGCTCAGTGCCCACCGTCCGTGCTCAGTGCCCAAACCGTCCGTGCTCAGTGCCCAAACCGTCCGTGCTCAGTGCCCAAACCGTCCGTGCTCAGTGCCCAAACCGTCCGTGCTCAGTGCCCAAACCGTCCGTGCTCAGTGCCCAAACCGTCCGTGCTCAGTGCCCAAACCGTCCGTGCTCAGTGCCCAAACCGTCCGTGCTCAGTGCCCAAACCGTCCGTGCTCAGTGCCCAAACCGTCCGTGCTCAGTGCCCAAACCGTCCGTGCTCAGTGCACAAACCGTCCATGCTCAGTGCCCAAACTGTCCGTCCCCAAACTGTCCGTGTCCAAACTGTCCGTCCCCAAACTGTCTGTCCCCAAACTGTCCGTGCCCAAACTGTCCGTGCCCAAACTGTCCGTGCCCAAACTGTCCGTCCCCAAACTGTCCGTCCCCAAACTGTCCGTGCCCAAACTGTCCGTCCCCAAACTGTCCGTCCCCAAACTGTCCGTGTCCAAACTGTCCGTGCCCAAACTGTCCGTGCCCAAACTGTCCGTCGCCAAACTGTCCGTGTCCAAACTGTCCGTCCCCAAACTGTCCGTGTCCAAACTGTCCGTCCCCAAACTGTCCGTGTCCAAACTGTCCGTGCCCAAACCGTCCGTGTCCAAACTGTCCGTGCCCAAACTGTCCGTCCCCAAACTGTCCGTCCCCAAACTGTCCGTGTCCAAACTGTCCGTGTCCAAACTGTCCGTGCCCAAACTGTCCGTCCCCAAACTGTCCGTGTCCAAACTGTCCGTGTCCAAACTGTCCGTGCCCAAACTGTCCGTGCCCAAACTGTCCGTCGCCAAACTGTCCGTGTCCAAACTGTCCGTCCCCAAACTGTCCGTGTCCAAACTGTCCGTCCCCAAACTGTCCGTGTCCAAACTGTCCGTGCCCAAACTGTCCGTGTCCAAACTGTCCGTGCCCAAACTGTCCGTGCCCAAACTGTCCGTCCCCAAACTGTCCGTCCCCAAACTGTCCGTGCCCAAACTGTCCGTCCCCAAACCGTCCGTGCCCAAACTGTCCGTCCCCAAACTGTCCGTGCCCAAACTGTCCGTGTCCAAACTGTCCGTGCCCAAACTGTCCGTGTCCAAACTGTCCGTCCCCAAACTGTCCTTCCCCAAACTGTCCTTCCCCAAACTGTCCGTCCCCAAACTGTCCGTGTCCAAACTGTCCGTGCCCAAACTGTCCGTGCCCAAACTGTCCGTGTCCAAACTGTCCGTCCCCAAACCGTCCGTCCCCAAACCGTCCGTGCCCAAACTGTCCGTCCCCAAACTGTCCGTGTCCAAACTGTCCGTCCCCAAACTGTCCGTGTCCAAACTGTCCGTCCCCAAACTGTCCGTCCCCAAACTGTCCGTCCCCAAACTGTCCGTCCCCAAACTGTCCGTGTCCAAACCGTCCGTGTCCAAACCGTCCGTGTCCAAACCGTCCGTGCCCAAACTGTCCGTCCCCAAACTGTCCGTCCCCAAACTGTCCGTGTCCAAACCGTCCGTGTCCAAAGCGTCCGTCCCCAAACTGTCCGTCCCCAAACTGTCCGTGCCCAAACTGTCCGTGCCCAAACTGTCCGTCCCCAAACTGTCCGTCCCCAAACTGTCCGTGTCCAAACTGTCCGTCCCCAAACTGTCCGTGCCCAAACTGTCCGTGCCCAAACTGTCCGTGCCCAAACTGTCCGTCCCCAAACTGTCCGTCCCCAAACTGTCCGTGTCCAAACTGTCCGTCTCCAAACCGTCCATGCCCAGTGCCCAAACCGTCCGTGTCCAAACCGTCCGTACCCAAACCATCCGTGCTCAGTGCCCAAACCGTCCATGCTCAGTGCCCAAACCGTCCGTGCTCAGTGCCCACCGTCCGTGCTCAGTGCCCAAACCGTCCGTGCTCAGTGCCCAAACCGTCCGTGCTCAGTGCCCAAACCGTCCATGCCCAGTGCCCAAACCGTCCGTGCTCAGTGCCCACCGTCCGTGCTCAGTGCCCAAACCGTCCGTGCTCAGTGCCCAAACCGTCCGTGCTCAGTGCACAAACCGTCCGTGCTCAGTGCCCAAACCGTCCGTGCTCAGTGCCCAAACCGTCCGTGCTCAGTGCCCAAACCGTCCGTGCTCAGTGCCCAAACCGTCCGTGCTCAGTGCCCAAACCGTCCGTGCTCAGTGCCCAAACCGTCCGTGCTCAGTGCCCAAACCGTCCGTGCTCAGTGCCCAAACCGTCCGTGCTCAGTGCCCAAACCGTCCGTGCTCAGTGCACAAACCGTCCATGCTCAGTGCCCAAACCGTCCGTGCTCAGTGCCCAAACCGTCCGTGCTCAGTGCACAAACCGTCCGTGCTCAGTGCACAAACCGTCCGTGCTCAGTGCACAAACCGTCCGTGCTCAGTGCCCAAACCGTCCGTGCTCAGTGCACAAACCGTCCGTGCTCAGTGCCCAAACCGTCCGTGCTCAGTGCCCAAACCGTCCGTGCTCAGTGTCCAAACCGTCCGTGCTCAGTGCCCAAACAGTCCGTGCTCATTGCCCAAACCGTCCGTGCTCAGTGCCCAAACCGCCCGTGCTCAGTGCCCAAACCGTCCGTGCCCAGTGCCCAAACCGTCCGTGCCCAGTGCCCAAACCGTCCTTGCTCAGTGCCCAAACCGTCCGTGCTCAGTGCCCAAACCGTCCATGCTCAGTGCCCAAACCGTCCGTGCTCAGTGCCCAAACCGTCCATGCCCAGTGCCCAAACCGTCCGTGCCCAGTGCCCAAACCATCCGTGTCCAAACCGTCTGTGCCCAGTGCCCAAACCGTCCGTGTCCAAACCGTCCGTGCCCAGTGCCCAAACCGTCCGTGCCCAACTGTCTGTGACCAAACTGTCCATCCCCAAACCATCCATGACCAAACCGTCCATGCCCAGTGCCCAAACCGTCCGTGCCCAACTGTCCGTGGCCAAACCGGCCGTCCCCAAACCGGCCGTCCCCAAACCGGCCGTCCCCAAACCGTCCGTCCCCAAACCGTCCGTGTCCAAACCGTTCGTGTCCAAACCGTCCGTGTCCAAACTGTCCGTGCCCAAACTGTCCCTCCCCAAACCGGCCGTGTCCAAACTGTCCATCCCCAAACCGGCCGTGTCCAAACTGTCCGTCCCCAAACCGGCCGTGTCCAAACCGTCCGTACCCAAACCGTCCGTGCCCAAACTGTCCGTGTCCAAACTGTCCGTCCCCAAACTGTCCGTCCCCAAACTGTCCGTGCCCAAACTGTCCGTCCCCAAACTGTCCGTGCCCAAACTGTCCGTGCCCAAACTGTCCGTCCCCAAACTGTCCGTCCCCAAACTGTCCGTGTCCAAACTGTCCGTGTCCAAACTGTCCGTCGCCAAACTGTCCGTCCCCAAACTGTCCGTGTCCAAACTGTCCGTCCCCAAACTGTCCGTGTCCAAACTGTCCGTGCCCAAACTGTCCGTCCCCAAACTGTCCGTCCCCAAACTGTCCGTCCCCAAACTGTCCGTCCCCAAACTGTCCGTCCCCAAACTGTCCGTGCCCAAACTGTCCGTCCCCAAACTGTCCGTCCCCAAACTGTCCGTGCCCAAACTGTCCGTGCCCAAACTGTCCGTCCCCAAACTGTCCGTCCCCAAACTGTCCGTCCCCAAACTGTCCGTGTCCAAACTGTCCGTCCCCAAACTGTCCGTGCCCAAACTGTCCGTGCCCAAACTGTCCGTCGCCAAACTGTCCGTGTCCAAACTGTCCGTGTCCAAACTGTCCGTCCCCAAACTGTCCGTGTCCAAACTGTCCGTGCCCAAACCGTCCGTGTCCAAACCGTCCGTGCCCAAACTGTCCGTCCCCAAACTGTCCGTCCCCAAACTGTCCGTGCCCAAACTGTCCGTCCCCAAACTGTCCGTGCCCAAACTGTCCGTGTCCAAACTGTCCGTGCCCAAACTGTCCGTGTCCAAACTGTCCGTCCCCAAACTGTCCTTCCCCAAACTGTCCGTCCCCAAACTGTCCGTCCCCAAACTGTCCGTCCCCAAACCGTCCGTGTCCAAACTGTCTGTCCCCAAACTGTCCTTCCCCAAACTGTCCTTCCCCAAACTGTCCGTCCCCAAACTGTCCGTCCCCAAACTGTCCGTCCCCAAACTGTCCGTCCCCAAACCGTCCGTGTCCAAACTGTCCGTCCCCAAACTGTCCGTCCCCAAACTGTCCGTCCCCAAACTGTCCGTCCCCAAACTGTCCGTCCCCAAACCGTCCGTGCCCAAACTGTCCGTGTCCAAACTGTCCTTCCCCAAACTGTCCGTCCCCAAACTGTCCGTCCCCAAACTGTCCGTGTCCAAACTGTCCGTCCCCAAACCGTCCGTCCCCAAACCGTCCGTCCCCAAACTGTCCGTCCCCAAACTGTCCGTCCCCAAACTGTCCGTGTCCAAACTGTCCGTGTCCAAATCGTCCGTGCCCAAACTGTCCGTGTCCAAACTGTCCGTCCCCAAACTGTCCGTCCCCAAACTGTCCGTGCCCAAACCGTCCGTCCCCAAACTGTCCGTCCCCAAACCGTCCGTGCCCAAACTGTCCGTGCCCAAACTGTCCGTGCCCAAACTGTCCGTCCCCAAACCGTCCGTGCCCAAACTGTCCGTCCCCAAACCGTCCGTGCCCAAACTGTCCATGCCCAAACTGTCCGTGCCCAAACAGTCCGTGCCCAAACTGTCCGTCCCCAAACCGTCCGTCCCCAAACCGTCCGTCCCCAAACCGTCCGTGCCCAAACTGTCCGTGCCCAAACCGTCCGTCCCCAAACCGTCCGTCCCCAAACCGTCCGTCCCCAAACTGTCCGTGCCCAAACTGTCCGTCCCCAAACTGTCCGTGTCCAAACTGTCCGTCCCCAAACTGTCCGTGTCCAAACTGTCCGTCCCCAAACTGTCCGTCCCCAAACTGTCCGTCCCCAAACTGTCCGTGCCCAAACCGTCCGTGTCCAAACCGTCCGTGTCCAAACCGTCCGTGTCCAAACTGTCCGTGCCCAAACTGTCCGTCCCCAAACTGTCCGTCCCCAAACTGTCCGTGTCCAAACCGTCCGTGTCCAAAGCGTCCGTCCCCAAACTGTCCGTCCCCAAACTGTCCGTGTCCAAACCGTCCGTGTCCAAAGCGTCCGTCCCCAATCTGTCCGTCCCCAAACTGTCCGAGTCCAAACTGTCCGTCCCCAAACTGTCCGTGTCCAAACCGTCCGTCCCCAAACTGTCCGTCCCCAAACTGTCCGTCCCCAAACTGTCCGTGTCCAAACTGTCCGTCCCCAAACTGTCCGTCCCCAAACTGTCCGTGCCCAAACTGTCCGTCCCCAAACTGTCCGTGCCCAAACTGTCCGTCCCCAAACTGTCCGTCCCCAAACTGTCCGTGTCCAAACTGTCCGTGTCCAAACTGTCCGTCGCCAAACTGTCCGTCCCCAAACTGTCCGTGTCCAAACTGTCCGTCCCCAAACTGTCCGTGTCCAAACTGTCCGTGCCCAAACTGTCCGTCCCCAAACTGTCCGTCCCCAAACTGTCCGTCCCCAAACTGTCCGTGTCCAAACTGTCCGTGTCCAAACTGTCCGTGCCCAAACTGTCCGTCCCCAAACTGTCCGTCCCCAAACTGTCCGTGCCCAAACTGTCCGTCCCCAAACTGTCCGTCCCCAAACTGTCCGTCCCCAAACTGTCCGTGTCCAAACTGTCCGTCCCCAAACTGTCCGTGCCCAAACTGTCCGTGCCCAAACTGTCCGTCGCCAAACTGTCCGTGTCCAAACTGTCCGTGTCCAAACTGTCCGTCCCCAAACTGTCCGTGTCCAAACTGTCCGTGCCCAAACCGTCCGTGTCCAAACTGTCCGTGCCCAAACTGTCCGTGTCCAAACTGTCCGTCCCCAAACTGTCCGTGTCCAAACTGTCCGTGCCCAAACTGTCCGTGCCCAAACTGTCCGTGTCCAAACCGTCCGTGTCCAAACTGTCCGTGCCCAAACTGTCCGTGCCCAAACCGTCCGTGTCCAAACTGTCCGTGCCCAAACTGTCCGTGTCCAAACTGTCCGTCCCCAAACTGTCCGTGTCCAAACTGTCCGTGCCGAAACTGTCCGTGCCCAAACTGTCCTTCCCCAAACTGTCCGTCCCCAAACTGTCCGTGCCCAAACTGTCCGTCCCCAAACTGTCCGTGCCCAAACTGTCCGTGTCCAAACTGTCCGTGCCCAAACTGTCCGTGTCCAAACTGTCCGTCCCCAAACTGTCCTTCCCCAAACTGTCCGTCCCCAAACTGTCCGTCCCCAAACTGTCCGTCCCCAAACCGTCCGTGTCCAAACTGTCCGTGCCCAAACTGTCCGTCCCCAAACTGTCCGTCCCCAAACTGTCCGTGCCCAAACTGTCCGTCCCCAAACTGTCCGTCCCCAAACTGTCCGTGTCCAAACTGTCCGTGCCCAAACTGTCCGTGTCCAAACTGTCCGTCCCCAAACTGTCCGTGTCCAAACTGTCCGTCCCCAAACTGTCCGTGTCCAAACTGTCCGTCCCCAAACTGTCCGTCCCCAAACTGTCCGTCCCCAATCTGTCCGTCCCCAAACTGTCCGTGCCCAAACTGTCCGTGCCCAAACTGTCCGTGTCCAAACCGTCCGTGTCCAAACCGTCCGTGTCCAAACTGTCCGTCCCCAAACTGTCCGTCCCCAAACTGTCCGTGTCCAAACCGTCCGTGTCCAAAGCGTCCGTCCCCAAACTGTCCGTCCCCAAACTGTCCGTGCCCAAACTGTCCGTGCCCAAACTGTCCGTGCCCAAACTGTCCGTGCCCAAACTGTCCGTGTCCAAACTGTCCGTGCCCAAACTGTCCGTCCCCAAACTGTCCGTCCCCAAACTGTCCGTGTCCAAACTGTCCGTGTCCAAACTGTCCGTGTCCAAACTGTCCGTGCCCAAACTGTCCGTCCCCAAACTGTCCGTCCCCAAACTGTCCGTGCCCAAACTGTCCGTCCCCAAACTGTCCGTCCCCAAACTGTCCGTGTCCAAACTGTCCGTGCCCAAACTGTCCGTGCCCAAACTGTCCGTCGCCAAACTGTCCGTGTCCAAACTGTCCGTGTCCAAACTGTCCGTCCCCAAACTGTCCGTGTCCAAACTGTCCGTGCCCAAACCGTCCGTGTCCAAACCGTCCGTGCCCAAACCGTCCGTCCCCAAACTGTCCGTCCCCAAACTGTCCGTGCCCAAACTGTCCGTCCCCAAACCGTCCGTGCCCAAACCGTCCGTCCCCAAACTGTCCGTGCCCAAACTGTCCGTGTCCAAACTGTGCGTGCCCAAACTGTCCGTGCCCAAACTGTCCGTGTCCAAACCGTCCGTGTCCAAACCGTCCGTGTCCAAACCGTCCGTGCCCAAACTGTCCGTCCCCAAACTGTCCGTCCCCAAACTGTCCGTGTCCAAACCGTCCGTGTCCAAAGCGTCCGTCCCCAAACTGTCCGTCCCCAAACTGTCCGTGCCCAAACTGTCCGTGCCCAAACTGTCCGTCCCCAAACTGTCCGTCCCCAAACTGTCCGTGTCCAAACTGTCCGTCCCCAAACTGTCCGTGCCCAAACTGTCCGTGCCCAAACTGTCCGTGCCCAAACTGTCCGTCCCCAAACTGTCCGTGTCCAAACTGTCCGTCTCCAAACCGTCCATGCCCAGTGCCCAAACCGTCCGTGTCCAAACCGTCCGTACCCAAACCATCCGTGCTCAGTGCCCAAACCGTCCATGCTCAGTGCCCAAACCGTCCGTGCTCAGTGCCCACCGTCCGTGCTCAGTGCCCAAACCGTCCGTGCTCAGTGCCCAAACCGTCCGTGCTCAGTGCCCAAACCGTCCATGCCCAGTGCCCAAACCGTCCGTGCTCAGTGCCCACCGTCCGTGCTCAGTGCCCAAACCGTCCGTGCTCAGTGCCCAAACCGTCCGTGCTCAGTGCACAAACCGTCCGTGCTCAGTGCCCAAACCGTCCGTGCTCAGTGCCCAAACCGTCCGTGCTCAGTGCCCAAACCGTCCGTGCTCAGTGCCCAAACCGTCCGTGCTCAGTGCCCAAACCGTCCGTGCTCAGTGCCCAAACCGTCCGTGCTCAGTGCCCAAACCGTCCGTGCTCAGTGCCCAAACCGTCCGTGCTCAGTGCCCAAACCGTCCGTGCTCAGTGCACAAACCGTCCGTGCTCAGTGCCCAAACCGTCCGTGCTCAGTGCCCAAACCGTCCGTGCTCAGTGCACAAACCGTCCGTGCTCAGTGCACAAACCGTCCGTGCTCAGTGCACAAACCGTCCGTGCTCAGTGCCCAAACCGTCCGTGCTCAGTGCACAAACCGTCCGTGCTCAGTGCCCAAACCGTCCGTGCTCAGTGCCCAAACCGTCCGTGCTCAGTGTCCAAACCGTCCGTGCTCAGTGCCCAAACAGTCCGTGCTCATTGCCCAAACCGTCCGTGCTCAGTGCCCAAACCGTCCGTGCTCAGTGCCCAAACCGTCCGTGCCCAGTGCCCAAACCGTCCGTGCCCAGTGCCCAAACCGTCCTTGCTCAGTGCCCAAACCGTCCGTGCTCAGTGCCCAAACCGTCCATGCTCAGTGCCCAAACCGTCCGTGCTCAGTGCCCAAACCGTCCATGCCCAGTGCCCAAACCGTCCGTGCCCAGTGCCCAAACCATCCGTGTCCAAACCGTCTGTGCCCAGTGCCCAAACCGTCCGTGTCCAAACCGTCCGTGCCCAGTGCCCAAACCGTCCGTGCCCAACTGTCTGTGACCAAACTGTCCATCCCCAAACCATCCATGACCAAACCGTCCATGCCCAGTGCCCAAACCGTCCGTGCCCAACTGTCCGTGACCAAACCGGCCGTCCCCAAACCGGCCGTCCCCAAACCGGCCGTCCCCAAACCGGCCGTCCCCAAACCGTCCGTCCCCAAACCGTCCGTGTCCAAACCGTTCGTGTCCAAACCGTCCGTGTCCAAACTGTCCGTGCCCAAACTGTCCCTCCCCAAACCGGCCGTGTCCAAACTGTCCATCCCCAAACCGGCCGTGTCCAAACTGTCCGTCCCCAAACCGGCCGTGTCCAAACCGTCCGTACCCAAACCGTCCGTGCCCAAACTGTCCGTGTCCAAACTGTCCGTCCCCAAACTGTCCGTGCCCAAACTGTCCGCACCCAAACGGTCCGTCCCCAATCTGTCCGTCCCCAAACTGTCCGTGTCCAAACTGTCCGTCCCCAAACTGTCCGTCCCCAAACTGTCCGTGTCCAAACCGTCCGTCCCCAAACTGTCCGTCCCCAAACTGTCCGTCCCCAAACTGTCCGTGTCCAAACTGTCCGTCCCCAAACTGTCCGTCCCCAAACTGTCCGTGCCCAAACTGTCCGTCCCCAAACTGTCCGTGCCCAAACTGTCCGTCCCCAAACTGTCCGTCCCCAAACTGTCCGTGTCCAAACTGTCCGTGTCCAAACTGTCCGTCGCCAAACTGTCCGTCCCCAAACTGTCCGTGTCCAAACTGTCCGTCCCCAAACTGTCCGTGTCCAAACTGTCCGTGCCCAAACTGTCCGTCCCCAAACTGTCCGTCCCCAAACTGTCCGTCCCCAAACTGTCCGTGTCCAAACTGTCCGTGTCCAAACTGTCCGTGCCCAAACTGTCCGTCCCCAAACTGTCCGTCCCCAAACTGTCCGTGCCCAAACTGTCCGTCCCCAAACTGTCCGTCCCCAAACTGTCCGTCCCCAAACTGTCCGTGTCCAAACTGTCCGTCCCCAAACTGTCCGTGCCCAAACTGTCCGTGCCCAAACTGTCCGTCGCCAAACTGTCCGTGTCCAAACTGTCCGTGTCCAAACTGTCCGTCCCCAAACTGTCCGTGTCCAAACTGTCCGTGCCCAAACCGTCCGTGTCCAAACCGTCCGTGCCCAAACTGTCCGTCCCCAAACTGTCCGTCCCCAAACTGTCCGTGCCCAAACTGTCCGTCCCCAAACTGTCCGTGCCCAAACTGTCCGTGTCCAAACTGTCCGTGCCCAAACTGTCCGTGTCCAAACTGTCCGTCCCCAAACTGTCCTTCCCCAAACTGTCCGTCCCCAAACTGTCCGTCCCCAAACTGTCCGTCCCCAAACCGTCCGTGTCCAAACTGTCCGTCCCCAAACTGTCCTTCCCCAAACTGTCCTTCCCCAAACTGTCCGTCCCCAAACTGTCCGTCCCCAAACTGTCCGTCCCCAAACTGTCCGTCCCCAAACCGTCCGTGTCCAAACTGTCCGTCCCCAAACTGTCCGTCCCCAAACTGTCCGTCCCCAAACTGTCCGTCCCCAAACTGTCCGTCCCCAAACCGTCCGTGCCCAAACTGTCCGTGTCCAAACTGTCCTTCCCCAAACTGTCCGTCCCCAAACTGTCCGTCCCCAAACTGTCCGTGTCCAAACTGTCCGTCCCCAAACCGTCCGTCCCCAAACCGTCCGTCCCCAAACTGTCCGTCCCCAAACTGTCCGTCCCCAAACTGTCCGTGTCCAAACTGTCCGTGTCCAAACCGTCCGTGCCCAAACTGTCCGTGTCCAAACTGTCCGTCCCCAAACTGTCCGTCCCCAAACTGTCCGTGCCCAAACCGTCCGTCCCCAAACTGTCCGTCCCCAAACCGTCCGTGCCCAAACTGTCCGTGCCCAAACTGTCCGTGCCCAAACTGTCCGTCCCCAAACCGTCCGTGCCCAAACTGTCCGTCCCCAAACCGTCCGTGCCCAAACTGTCCGTGCCCAAACTGTCCGTGCCCAAACAGTCCGTGCCCAAACTGTCCGTCCCCAAACCGTCCGTCCCCAAACCGTCCGTCCCCAAACCGTCCGTGCCCAAACTGTCCGTGCCCAAACCGTCCGTCCCCAAACCGTCCGTCCCCAAACCGTCCGTCCCCAAACCGTCCGTCCCCAAACCGTCCGTGCCCAAACTGTCCGTCCCCAAACTGTCCGTGTCCAAACTGTCCGTCCCCAAACTGTCCGTGTCCAAACTGTCCGTCCCCAAACTGTCCGTCCCCAAACTGTCCGTCCCCAAACTGTCCGTGCCCAAACCGTCCGTGTCCAAACCGTCCGTGTCCAAACCGTCCGTGTCCAAACTGTCCGTGCCCAAACTGTCCGTCCCCAAACTGTCCGTCCCCAAACTGTCCGTGTCCAAACCGTCCGTGTCCAAAGCGTCCGTCCCCAAACTGTCCGTCCCCAAACTGTCCGTGTCCAAACCGTCCGTGTCCAAAGCGTCCGTCCCCAATCTGTCCGTCCCCAAACTGTCCGTGTCCAAACTGTCCGTCCCCAAACTGTCCGTGTCCAAACCGTCCGTCCCCAAACTGTCCGTCCCCAAACTGTCCGTCCCCAAACTGTCCGTGTCCAAACTGTCCGTCCCCAAACTGTCCGTCCCCAAACTGTCCGTGCCCAAACTGTCCGTCCCCAAACTGTCCGTGCCCAAACTGTCCGTCCCCAAACTGTCCGTCCCCAAACTGTCCGTGTCCAAACTGTCCGTGTCCAAACTGTCCGTCGCCAAACTGTCCGTCCCCAAACTGTCCGTGTCCAAACTGTCCGTCCCCAAACTGTCCGTGTCCAAACTGTCCGTGCCCAAACTGTCCGTGCCCAAACTGTCCGTCCCCAAACTGTCCGTCCCCAAACTGTCCGTCCCCAAACTGTCCGTGTCCAAACTGTCCGTGTCCAAACTGTCCGTGCCCAAACTGTCCGTCCCCAAACTGTCCGTCCCCAAACTGTCCGTGCCCAAACTGTCCGTCCCCAAACTGTCCGTCCCCAAACTGTCCGTCCCCAAACTGTCCGTGTCCAAACTGTCCGTCCCCAAACTGTCCGTGCCCAAACTGTCCGTGCCCAAACTGTCCGTCGCCAAACTGTCCGTGTCCAAACTGTCCGTGTCCAAACTGTCCGTCCCCAAACTGTCCGTGTCCAAACTGTCCGTGCCCAAACCGTCCGTGTCCAAACTGTCCGTGCCCAAACTGTCCGTGTCCAAACTGTCCGTCCCCAAACTGTCCGTGTCCAAACTGTCCGTGCCCAAACTGTCCGTGCCCAAACTGTCCGTGTCCAAACCGTCCGTGTCCAAACTGTCCGTGCCCAAACTGTCCGTGCCCAAACCGTCCGTGTCCAAACTGTCCGTGCCCAAACTGTCCGTGTCCAAACTGTCCGTCCCCAAACTGTCCGTGTCCAAACTGTCCGTGTCCAAACTGTCCGTGCCGAAACTGTCCGTGCCCAAACTGTCCGTCCCCAAACTGTCCGTCCCCAAACTGTCCGTGCCCAAACTGTCCGTCCCCAAACTGTCCGTGCCCAAACTGTCCGTGTCCAAACTGTCCGTGCCCAAACTGTCCGTGTCCAAACTGTCCGTCCCCAAACTGTCCTTCCCCAAACTGTCCGTCCCCAAACTGTCCGTCCCCAAACTGTCCGTCCCCAAACCGTCCGTGTCCAAACTGTCCGTCCCCAAACTGTCCGTCCCCAAACCGTCCGTCCCCAAACTGTCCGTCCCCAAACTGTCCGTCCCCAAACTGTCCGTCCCCAAACTGTCCGTCCCCAAACTGTCCGTGTCCAAACTGTCCTTCCCCAAACTGTCCGTCCCCAAACTGTCCGTCCCCAAACTGTCCGTCCCCAAACTGTCCTTCCCCAAACTGTCCTTCCCCAAACTGTCCTTCCCCAAACTGTCCGTGTCCAAACTGTCCGTCCCCAAACCGTCCGTCCCCAAACCGTCCGTCCCCAAACCGTCCGTCCCCAAACCGTCCGTCCCCAAACTGTCCGTCCCCAAACTGTCCGTCCCCAAACTGTCCGTCCCCAAACTGTCCGTGTCCAAACTGTCCGTGTCCAAACCGTCCGTGCCCAAACCGTCCGTGTCCAAACTGTCCGTCCCCAAACTGTCCGTCCCCAAACTGTCCGTGCCCAAACCGTCCGTCCCCAAACTGTCCGTCCCCAAACCGTCCGTCCCCAAACTGTCCGTCCCCAAACTGTCCGTGTCCAAACTGTCCGTCCCCAAACTGTCCGTCCCCAAACCGTCCGTGCCCAAACCGTCCGTCCCCAAACTGTCCGTCCCCAAACTGTCCGTGCCCAAACTGTCCGTGCCCAAACTGTCCGTGCCCAAACTGTCCGTCCCCAAACCGTCCGTGCCCAAACTGTCCGTCCCCAAACCGTCCGTGCCCAAACTGTCCGTGCCCAAACTGTCCGTGCCCAAACAGTCCGTGCCCAAACTGTCCGTCCCCAAACCGTCCGTCCCCAAACCGTCCGTCCCCAAACCGTCCGTGCCCAAACTGTCCGTGCCCAAACCGTCCGTGCCCAAACCGTCCGTCCCCAAACCGTCCGTCCCCAAACCGTCCGTGCCCAAACTGTCCGTCCCCAAACCGTCCGTGTCCAAACTGTCCGTCCCCAAACTGTCCGTGTCCAAACTGTCCGTCCCCAAACTGTCCGTCCCCAAACTGTCCGTGTCCAAACTGTCCGTGCCCAAACCGTCCGTGTCCAAACCGTCCGTGTCCAAACCGTCCGTGTCCAAACTGTCCGTGTCCAAACCGTCCGTGTCCAAAGCGTCCGTCCCCAAACTGTCCGTCCCCAAACTGTCCGTCCCCAAACTGTCCGTCCCCAAACTGTCCGTGTCCAAACCGTCCGTGTCCAAAGCGTCCGTCCCCAAACTGTCCGTCCCCAAACTGTCCGTGCCCAAACTGTCCGTGCCCAAACTGTCCGTCCCCAAACTGTCCGTCCCCAAACTGTCCGTCCCCAAACTGTCCGTGTCCAAACTGTCCGTCCCCAAACTGTCCGTGCCCAAACTGTCCGTGCCCAAACTGTCCGTGCCCAAACTGTCCGTGCCCAAACTGTCCGTCCCCAAACTGTCCGTGTCCAAACTGTCCGTGTCCAAACTGTCCGTGTCCAAACTGTCCGTGCCCAAACTGTCCGTGCCCAAACTGTCCGTGCCCAAACTGTCCGTGCCCAAACTGTCCGTCCCCAAACTGTCCGTCCCCAAACTGTCCGTCCCCAAACTGTCCGTGTCCAAACTGTCCGTGCCCAAACTGTCCGTGTCCAAACTGTCCGTGCCCAAACTGTCCGTGTCCAAACTGTCCGTCCCCAAACTGTCCGTGTCCAAACTGTCCGTGCCCAAACCGTCCGTGTCCAAACTGTCCGTGCCCAAACCGTCCGTGTCCAAACTGTCCGTGTCCAAACCGTCCGTGCCCAAACTGTCCGTCCCCAAACTGTCCGTCCCCAAACTGTCCGTGCCCAAACTGTCCGTCCCCAAACCGTCCGTGCCCAAACTGTCCGTCCCCAAACTGTCCGTGCCCAAACTGTCCGTGTCCAAACTGTCCGTGCCCAAACTGTCCGTGCCCAAACTGTCCGTGTCCAAACTGTCCGTGTCCAAACTGTCCGTCCCCAAACTGTCCTTCCCCAAACTGTCCTTCCCCAAACTGTCCTTCCCCAAACTGTCCGTCCCCAAACTGTCCGTGTCCAAACTGTCCGTGCCCAAACTGTCCGTGCCCAAACTGTCCGTGTCCAAACTGTCCGTCCCCAAACCGTCCGTCCCCAAAGCGTCCGTCCCCAAACCGTCCGTGCCCAAACTGTCCGTGCCCAAACTGTCCGTGCCCAAACAGTCCGTGCCCAAACTGTCCGTCCCCAAACCGTCCGTCCCCAAACCGTCCGTCCCCAAACCGTCCGTGCCCAAACTGTCCGTGCCCAAACCGTCCGTCCCCAAACCGTCCGTCCCCAAACCGTCCGTCCCCAAACCGTCCGTGCCCAAACTGTCCGTCCCCAAACTGTCCGTGTCCAAACTGTCCGTCCCCAAACTGTCCGTGTCCAAACTGTCCGTCCCCAAACTGTCCGTCCCCAAACTGTCCGTCCCCAAACTGTCCGTGCCCAAACCGTCCGTGTCCAAACCGTCCGTGTCCAAACCGTCCGTGTCCAAACTGTCCGTGCCCAAACTGTCCGTCCCCAAACTGTCCGTCCCCAAACTGTCCGTGTCCAAACCGTCCGTGTCCAAAGCGTCCGTCCCCAAACTGTCCGTCCCCAAACTGTCCGTGTCCAAACCGTCCGTGTCCAAAGCGTCCGTCCCCAATCTGTCCGTCCCCAAACTGTCCGTGTCCAAACTGTCCGTCCCCAAACTGTCCGTGTCCAAACCGTCCGTCCCCAAACTGTCCGTCCCCAAACTGTCCGTCCCCAAACTGTCCGTGTCCAAACTGTCCGTCCCCAAACTGTCCGTCCCCAAACTGTCCGTGCCCAAACTGTCCGTCCCCAAACTGTCCGTGCCCAAACTGTCCGTCCCCAAACTGTCCGTCCCCAAACTGTCCGTGTCCAAACTGTCCGTGTCCAAACTGTCCGTCGCCAAACTGTCCGTCCCCAAACTGTCCGTGTCCAAACTGTCCGTCCCCAAACTGTCCGTGTCCAAACTGTCCGTGCCCAAACTGTCCGTGCCCAAACTGTCCGTCCCCAAACTGTCCGTCCCCAAACTGTCCGTCCCCAAACTGTCCGTGTCCAAACTGTCCGTGTCCAAACTGTCCGTGCCCAAACTGTCCGTCCCCAAACTGTCCGTCCCCAAACTGTCCGTGCCCAAACTGTCCGTCCCCAAACTGTCCGTCCCCAAACTGTCCGTCCCCAAACTGTCCGTGTCCAAACTGTCCGTCCCCAAACTGTCCGTGCCCAAACTGTCCGTGCCCAAACTGTCCGTCGCCAAACTGTCCGTGTCCAAACTGTCCGTGTCCAAACTGTCCGTCCCCAAACTGTCCGTGTCCAAACTGTCCGTGCCCAAACCGTCCGTGTCCAAACTGTCCGTGCCCAAACTGTCCGTGTCCAAACTGTCCGTCCCCAAACTGTCCGTGTCCAAACTG
The DNA here is from genome assembly GCF_044704955.1 of Pristiophorus japonicus. NCBI lineage: Eukaryota > Metazoa > Chordata > Chondrichthyes > Pristiophoridae > Pristiophorus > Pristiophorus japonicus. The sequence goes on along the minus strand of NW_027254440.1, from coordinate 204,284 downwards.
TCCGTGCCCAAACTGTCCGTGCCCAAACTGTCCGTGTCCAAACCGTCCGTGTCCAAACTGTCCGTGCCCAAACTGTCCGTGCCCAAACCGTCCGTGTCCAAACTGTCCGTGCCCAAACTGTCCGTGTCCAAACTGTCCGTCCCCAAACTGTCCGTGTCCAAACTGTCCGTGCCGAAACTGTCCGTGCCCAAACTGTCCGTCCCCAAACTGTCCGTCCCCAAACTGTCCGTGCCCAAACTGTCCGTCCCCAAACTGTCCGTGCCCAAACTGTCCGTGTCCAAACTGTCCGTGCCCAAACTGTCCGTGTCCAAACTGTCCGTCCCCAAACTGTCCTTCCCCAAACTGTCCGTCCCCAAACTGTCCGTCCCCAAACTGTCCGTCCCCAAACCGTCCGTGTCCAAACTGTCCGTCCCCAAACTGTCCGTCCCCAAACCGTCCGTCCCCAAACTGTCCGTCCCCAAACTGTCCGTCCCCAAACTGTCCGTCCCCAAACTGTCCGTCCCCAAACTGTCCGTCCCCAAACTGTCCGTGTCCAAACTGTCCTTCCCCAAACTGTCCGTCCCCAAACTGTCCGTCCCCAAACTGTCCGTCCCCAAACTGTCCTTCCCCAAACTGTCCTTCCCCAAACTGTCCTTCCCCAAACTGTCCGTGTCCAAACTGTCCGTCCCCAAACCGTCCGTCCCCAAACCGTCCGTCCCCAAACCGTCCGTCCCCAAACCGTCCGTCCCCAAACTGTCCGTCCCCAAACTGTCCGTCCCCAAACTGTCCGTCCCCAAACTGTCCGTGTCCAAACTGTCCGTGTCCAAACCGTCCGTGCCCAAACTGTCCGTGTCCAAACTGTCCGTCCCCAAACTGTCCGTCCCCAAACTGTCCGTGCCCAAACCGTCCGTCCCCAAACTGTCCGTCCCCAAACCGTCCGTCCCCAAACTGTCCGTCCCCAAACTGTCCGTGTCCAAACTGTCCGTCCCCAAACTGTCCGTCCCCAAACCGTCCGTGCCCAAACCGTCCGTCCCCAAACTGTCCGTCCCCAAACTGTCCGTGCCCAAACTGTCCGTGCCCAAACTGTCCGTGCCCAAACTGTCCGTCCCCAAACCGTCCGTGCCCAAACTGTCCGTCCCCAAACCGTCCGTGCCCAAACTGTCCGTGCCCAAACTGTCCGTGCCCAAACAGTCCGTGCCCAAACTGTCCGTCCCCAAACCGTCCGTCCCCAAACCGTCCGTCCCCAAACCGTCCGTGCCCAAACTGTCCGTGCCCAAACCGTCCGTGCCCAAACCGTCCGTCCCCAAACCGTCCGTCCCCAAACCGTCCGTCCCCAAACCGTCCGTGCCCAAACTGTCCGTCCCCAAACTGTCCGTGTCCAAACTGTCCGTCCCCAAACTGTCCGTGTCCAAACTGTCCGTCCCCAAACTGTCCGTCCCCAAACTGTCCGTGTCCAAACTGTCCGTCCCCAAACTGTCCGTCCCCAAACCGTCCGTCCCCAAACTGTCCGTCCCCAAACTGTCCGTGTCCAAACTGTCCGTCCCCAAACTGTCCGTCCCCAAACCGTCCGTGCCCAAACCGTCCGTCCCCAAACTGTCCGTCCCCAAACTGTCCGTGCCCAAACTGTCCGTGCCCAAACTGTCCGTGCCCAAACTGTCCGTCCCCAAACCGTCCGTGCCCAAACTGTCCGTCCCCAAACCGTCCGTGCCCAAACTGTCCGTGCCCAAACTGTCCGTGCCCAAACAGTCCGTGCCCAAACTGTCCGTCCCCAAACCGTCCGTCCCCAAACCGTCCGTCCCCAAACCGTCCGTGCCCAAACTGTCCGTGCCCAAACCGTCCGTGCCCAAACCGTCCGTCCCCAAACCGTCCGTCCCCAAACCGTCCGTCCCCAAACCGTCCGTGCCCAAACTGTCCGTCCCCAAACTGTCCGTGTCCAAACTGTCCGTCCCCAAACTGTCCGTGTCCAAACTGTCCGTCCCCAAACTGTCCGTCCCCAAACTGTCCGTGTCCAAACTGTCCGTGCCCAAACCGTCCGTGTCCAAACCGTCCGTGTCCAAACCGTCCGTGTCCAAACTGTCCGTGTCCAAACCGTCCGTGTCCAAAGCGTCCGTCCCCAAACTGTCCGTCCCCAAACTGTCCGTCCCCAAACTGTCCGTCCCCAAACTGTCCGTGTCCAAACCGTCCGTGTCCAAAGCGTCCGTCCCCAAACTGTCCGTCCCCAAACTGTCCGTGCCCAAACTGTCCGTGCCCAAACTGTCCGTCCCCAAACTGTCCGTCCCCAAACTGTCCGTCCCCAAACTGTCCGTGTCCAAACTGTCCGTCCCCAAACTGTCCGTGCCCAAACTGTCCGTGCCCAAACTGTCCGTGCCCAAACTGTCCGTGCCCAAACTGTCCGTCCCCAAACTGTCCGTGTCCAAACTGTCCGTGTCCAAACTGTCCGTGTCCAAACTGTCCGTGCCCAAACTGTCCGTGCCCAAACTGTCCGTGCCCAAACTGTCCGTGCCCAAACTGTCCGTCCCCAAACTGTCCGTCCCCAAACTGTCCGTCCCCAAACTGTCCGTGTCCAAACTGTCCGTGCCCAAACTGTCCGTGTCCAAACTGTCCGTGCCCAAACTGTCCGTGTCCAAACTGTCCGTCCCCAAACTGTCCGTGTCCAAACTGTCCGTGCCCAAACCGTCCGTGTCCAAACTGTCCGTGCCCAAACCGTCCGTGTCCAAACTGTCCGTGTCCAAACCGTCCGTGCCCAAACTGTCCGTCCCCAAACTGTCCGTCCCCAAACTGTCCGTGCCCAAACTGTCCGTCCCCAAACCGTCCGTGCCCAAACTGTCCGTCCCCAAACTGTCCGTGCCCAAACTGTCCGTGTCCAAACTGTCCGTGCCCAAACTGTCCGTGCCCAAACTGTCCGTGTCCAAACTGTCCGTGTCCAAACTGTCCGTCCCCAAACTGTCCTTCCCCAAACTGTCCTTCCCCAAACTGTCCGTCCCCAAACTGTCCGTGTCCAAACTGTCCGTGCCCAAACTGTCCGTGCCCAAACTGTCCGTGTCCAAACTGTCCGTCCCCAAACCGTCCGTCCCCAAACCGTCCGTGCCCAAACTGTCCGTCCCCAAACTGTCCGTGTCCAAACTGTCCGTCCCCAAACTGTCCGTGTCCAAACTGTCCGTCCCCAAACTGTCCGTCCCCAAACTGTCCGTCCCCAAACTGTCCGTCCCCAAACTGTCCGTGCCCAAACTGTCCGTGTCCAAACCGTCCGTGTCCAAACCGTCCGTGTCCAAACTGTCCGTCCCCAAACTGTCCGTCCCCAAACTGTCCGTGTCCAAACCGTCCGTGTCCAAAGCGTCCGTTCCCAAACTGTCCGTCCCCAAACTGTCCGTGCCCAAACTGTCCGTGCCCAAACTGTCCGTCCCCAAACTGTCCGTCCCCAAACTGTCCGTGTCCAAACTGTCCGTGCCCAAACTGTCCGTCGCCAAACTGTCCGTCCCCAAACTGTCCGTCCCCAAACTGTCCGTGTCCAAACTGTCCGTCCCCAAACTGTCCGTGTCCAAACTGTCCGTGCCCAAACCGTCCGTGTCCAAACTGTCCGTGCCCAAACTGTCCGTCCCCAAACTGTCCGTCCCCAAACTGTCCGTGTCCAAACTGTCCGTGTCCAAACTGTCCGTGCCCAAACTGTCCGTCCCCAAACTGTCCGTCCCCAAACTGTCCGTGCCCAAACTGTCCGTCCCCAAACTGTCCGTCCCCAAACTGTCCGTCCCCAAACTGTCCGTGTCCAAACTGTCCGTGCCCAAACTGTCCGTGCCCAAACTGTCCGTCGCCAAACTGTCCGTGTCCAAACTGTCCGTGTCCAAACTGTCCGTCCCCAAACTGTCCGTGTCCAAACTGTCCGTGCCCAAACCGTCCGTGTCCAAACCGTCCGTGCCCAAACTGTCCGTCCCCAAACTGTCCGTCCCCAAACTGTCCGTGCCCAAACTGTCCGTCCCCAAACCGTCCGTGCCCAAACTGTCCGTCCCCAAACTGTCCGTGCCCAAACTGTCCGTGTCCAAACTGTGCGTGCCCAAACTGTCCGTGTCCAAACTGTCCGTCCCCAAACTGTCCTTCCCCAAACTGTCCGTCCCCAAACTGTCCGTGTCCAAACTGTCCGTGCCCAAACTGTCCGTGCCCAAACTGTCCGTGTCCAAACTGTCCGTCCCCAAACTGTCCGTCCCCAAACCGTCCGTCCCCAAACCGTCCGTGCCCAAACTGTCCGTCCCCAAACTGTCCGTGTCCAAACCGTCCGTGTCCAAACCGTCCGTGTCCAAACTGTCCGTGCCCAAACTGTCCGTCCCCAAACTGTCCGTCCCCAAACTGTCCGTGTCCAAACCGTCCGTGTCCAAAGCGTCCGTCCCCAAACTGTCCGTCCCCAAACTGTCCGTGCCCAAACTGTCCGTGCCCAAACTGTCCGTCCCCAAACTGTCCGTCCCCAAACTGTCCGTCCCCAAACTGTCCGTGTCCAAACTGTCCGTCCCCAAACTGTCTGTCCCCAAACTGTCCGTGCCCAAACTGTCCGTGCCCAAACTGTCCGTCCCCAAACTGTCCGTCCCCAAACTGTCCGTGCCCAAACTGTCCGTCCCCAAACTGTCCGTCCCCAAACTGTCCGTGTCCAAACTGTCCGTGCCCAAACTGTCCGTGCCCAAACTGTCCGTCGCCAAACTGTCCGTGTCCAAACTGTCCGTCCCCAAACTGTCCGTGTCCAAACTGTCCGTCCCCAAACTGTCCGTGTCCAAACTGTCCGTGCCCAAACCGTCCGTGTCCAAACTGTCCGTGCCCAAACTGTCCGTCCCCAAACTGTCCGTCCCCAAACTGTCCGTCCCCAAACTGTCCGTGTCCAAACTGTCCGTGTCCAAACTGTCCGTGCCCAAACTGTCCGTCCCCAAACTGTCCGTCCCCAAACTGTCCGTGTCCAAACTGTCCGTGTCCAAACTGTCCGTGCCCAAACTGTCCGTGCCCAAACTGTCCGTCGCCAAACTGTCCGTGTCCAAACTGTCCGTCCCCAAACTGTCCGTGTCCAAACTGTCCGTCCCCAAACTGTCCGTGTCCAAACTGTCCGTGCCCAAACCGTCCGTGTCCAAACTGTCCGTGTCCAAACTGTCCGTGCCCAAACTGTCCGTCCCCAAACTGTCCGTCCCCAAACTGTCCGTGCCCAAACTGTCCGTCCCCAAACCGTCCGTGCCCAAACCGTCCGTCCCCAAACTGTCCGTGCCCAAACTGTCCGTGTCCAAACTGTCCGTGCCCAAACTGTCCGTGTCCAAACTGTCCGTCCCCAAACTGTCCTTCCCCAAACTGTCCTTCCCCAAACTGTCCGTCCCCAAACTGTCCGTGTCCAAACTGTCCGTGCCCAAACTGTCCGTGCCCAAACTGTCCGTGTCCAAACTGTCCGTCCCCAAACCGTCCGTCCCCAAACCGTCCGTGCCCAAACCGTCCGTCCCCAAACTGTCCGTGTCCAAACTGTCCGTCCCCAAACTGTCCGTGTCCAAACTGTCCGTCCCCAAACTGTCCGTCCCCAAACTGTCCGTCCCCAAACTGTCCGTGTCCAAACTGTCCGTCCCCAAACTGTCCGTGTCCAAACTGTCCGTGCCCAAACCGTCCGTGTCCAAACTGTCCGTGCCCAAACTGTCCGTCCCCAAACTGTCCGTCCCCAAACTGTCCGTGTCCAAACTGTCCGTGTCCAAACTGTCCGTGCCCAAACTGTCCGTCCCCAAACTGTCCGTGCCCAAACTGTCCGTCCCCAAACTGTCCGTCCCCAAACTGTCCGTCCCCAAACTGTCCGTGTCCAAACTGTCCGTGCCCAAACTGTCCGTGCCCACACTGTCCGTCCCCAAACTGTCCGTCCCCAAACTGTCCGTCCCCAAACTGTCCGTCCCCAAACTGTCCGTGTCCAAACTGTCCTTCCCCAAACTGTCCGTCCCCAAACTGTCCGTCCCCAAACTGTCCGTCCCCAAACTGTCCTTCCCCAAACTGTCCTTCCCCAAACTGTCCTTCCCCAAACTGTCCGTGTCCAAACTGTCCGTCCCCAAACCGTCCGTCCCCAAACCGTCCGTCCCCAAACCGTCCGTCCCCAAACCGTCCGTCCCCAAACTGTCCGTCCCCAAACTGTCCGTCCCCAAACTGTCCGTCCCCAAACTGTCCGTGTCCAAACTGTCCGTGTCCAAACCGTCCGTGCCCAAACTGTCCGTGTCCAAACTGTCCGTCCCCAAACTGTCCGTCCCCAAACTGTCCGTGCCCAAACCGTCCGTCCCCAAACTGTCCGTCCCCAAACCGTCCGTCCCCAAACTGTCCGTCCCCAAACTGTCCGTGTCCAAACTGTCCGTCCCCAAACTGTCCGTCCCCAAACCGTCCGTGCCCAAACCGTCCGTCCCCAAACTGTCCGTCCCCAAACTGTCCGTGCCCAAACTGTCCGTGCCCAAACTGTCCGTGCCCAAACTGTCCGTCCCCAAACCGTCCGTGCCCAAACTGTCCGTCCCCAAACCGTCCGTGCCCAAACTGTCCGTGCCCAAACTGTCCGTGCCCAAACAGTCCGTGCCCAAACTGTCCGTCCCCAAACCGTCCGTCCCCAAACCGTCCGTCCCCAAACCGTCCGTGCCCAAACTGTCCGTGCCCAAACCGTCCGTCCCCAAACCGTCCGTCCCCAAACCGTCCGTCCCCAAACCGTCCGTGCCCAAACTGTCCGTCCCCAAACTGTCCGTGTCCAAACTGTCCGTCCCCAAACTGTCCGTGTCCAAACTGTCCGTCCCCAAACTGTCCGTCCCCAAACTGTCCGTGTCCAAACTGTCCGTGCCCAAACCGTCCGTGTCCAAACCGTCCGTGTCCAAACCGTCCGTGTCCAAACTGTCCGTGTCCAAACCGTCCGTGTCCAAAGCGTCCGTCCCCAAACTGTCCGTCCCCAAACTGTCCGTCCCCAAACTGTCCGTCCCCAAACTGTCCGTGTCCAAACCGTCCGTGTCCAAAGCGTCCGTCCCCAAACTGTCCGTCCCCAAACTGTCCGTGCCCAAACTGTCCGTGCCCAAACTGTCCGTGCCCAAACTGTCCGTCCCCAAACTGTCCGTCCCCAAACTGTCCGTCCCCAAACTGTCCGTGTCCAAACTGTCCGTCCCCAAACTGTCCGTGCCCAAACTGTCCGTGCCCAAACTGTCCGTGCCCAAACTGTCCGTGCCCAAACTGTCCGTCCCCAAACTGTCCGTGTCCAAACTGTCCGTGTCCAAACTGTCCGTGTCCAAACTGTCCGTGCCCAAACTGTCCGTGCCCAAACTGTCCGTGCCCAAACTGTCCGTGCCCAAACTGTCCGTCCCCAAACTGTCCGTCCCCAAACTGTCCGTCCCCAAACTGTCCGTGTCCAAACTGTCCGTGCCCAAACTGTCCGTGTCCAAACTGTCCGTGCCCAAACTGTCCGTGTCCAAACTGTCCGTCCCCAAACTGTCCGTGTCCAAACTGTCCGTGCCCAAACCGTCCGTGTCCAAACTGTCCGTGCCCAAACCGTCCGTGTCCAAACTGTCCGTGTCCAAACCGTCCGTGCCCAAACTGTCCGTCCCCAAACTGTCCGTCCCCAAACTGTCCGTGCCCAAACTGTCCGTCCCCAAACCGTCCGTGCCCAAACTGTCCGTCCCCAAACTGTCCGTGCCCAAACTGTCCGTGTCCAAACTGTCCGTGCCCAAACTGTCCGTGCCCAAACTGTCCGTGTCCAAACTGTCCGTGTCCAAACTGTCCGTCCCCAAACTGTCCTTCCCCAAACTGTCCTTCCCCAAACTGTCCTTCCCCAAACTGTCCGTCCCCAAACTGTCCGTGTCCAAACTGTCCGTGCCCAAACTGTCCGTGCCCAAACTGTCCGTGTCCAAACTGTCCGTCCCCAAACCGTCCGTCCCCAAACCGTCCGTGCCCAAACTGTCCGTCCCCAAACTGTCCGTGTCCAAACTGTCCGTCCCCAAACTGTCCGTGTCCAAACTGTCCGTCCCCAAACTGTCCGTCCCCAAACTGTCCGTCCCCAAACTGTCCGTCCCCAAACTGTCCGTGCCCAAACTGTCCGTGTCCAAACCGTCCGTGTCCAAACCGTCCGTGTCCAAACTGTCCGTCCCCAAACTGTCCGTCCCCAAACCGTCCGTGTCCAAAGCGTCCGTTCCCAAACTGTCCGTCCCCAAACTGTCCGTGCCCAAACTGTCCGTGCCCAAACTGTCCGTCCCCAAACTGTCCGTCCCCAAACTGTCCGTGTCCAAACTGTCCGTGCCCAAACTGTCCGTCGCCAAACTGTCCGTCCCCAAACTGTCCGTCCCCAAACTGTCCGTGTCCAAACTGTCCGTCCCCAAACTGTCCGTGTCCAAACTGTCCGTGCCCAAACCGTCCGTGTCCAAACTGTCCGTGCCCAAACTGTCCGTCCCCAAACTGTCCGTCCCCAAACTGTCCGTGTCCAAACTGTCCGTGTCCAAACTGTCCGTGCCCAAACTGTCCGTCCCCAAACTGTCCGTCCCCAAACTGTCCGTGCCCAAACTGTCCGTCCCCAAACTGTCCGTCCCCAAACTGTCCGTCCCCAAACTGTCCGTGTCCAAACTGTCCGTGCCCAAACTGTCCGTGCCCAAACTGTCCGTCGCCAAACTGTCCGTGTCCAAACTGTCCGTGTCCAAACTGTCCGTCCCCAAACTGTCCGTGTCCAAACTGTCCGTGCCCAAACCGTCCGTGTCCAAACCGTCCGTGCCCAAACTGTCCGTCCCCAAACTGTCCGTCCCCAAACTGTCCGTGCCCAAACTGTCCGTCCCCAAACCGTCCGTGCCCAAACTGTCCGTCCCCAAACTGTCCGTGCCCAAACTGTCCGTGTCCAAACTGTGCGTGCCCAAACTGTCCGTGTCCAAACTGTCCGTCCCCAAACTGTCCTTCCCCAAACTGTCCGTCCCCAAACTGTCCGTGTCCAAACTGTCCGTGCCCAAACTGTCCGTGCCCAAACTGTCCGTGTCCAAACTGTCCGTCCCCAAACTGTCCGTCCCCAAACCGTCCGTCCCCAAACCGTCCGTGCCCAAACTGTCCGTCCCCAAACTGTCCGTGTCCAAACCGTCCGTGTCCAAACCGTCCGTGTCCAAACTGTCCGTGCCCAAACTGTCCGTCCCCAAACTGTCCGTCCCCAAACTGTCCGTGTCCAAACCGTCCGTGTCCAAAGCGTCCGTCCCCAAACTGTCCGTCCCCAAACTGTCCGTGCCCAAACTGTCCGTGCCCAAACTGTCCGTCCCCAAACTGTCCGTCCCCAAACTGTCCGTCCCCAAACTGTCCGTGTCCAAACTGTCCGTCCCCAAACTGTCTGTCCCCAAACTGTCCGTGCCCAAACTGTCCGTGCCCAAACTGTCCGTCCCCAAACTGTCCGTCCCCAAACTGTCCGTGCCCAAACTGTCCGTCCCCAAACTGTCCGTCCCCAAACTGTCCGTGTCCAAACTGTCCGTGCCCAAACTGTCCGTGCCCAAACTGTCCGTCGCCAAACTGTCCGTGTCCAAACTGTCCGTCCCCAAACTGTCCGTGTCCAAACTGTCCGTCCCCAAACTGTCCGTGTCCAAACTGTCCGTGCCCAAACCGTCCGTGTCCAAACTGTCCGTGCCCAAACTGTCCGTCCCCAAACTGTCCGTCCCCAAACTGTCCGTCCCCAAACTGTCCGTGTCCAAACTGTCCGTGTCCAAACTGTCCGTGCCCAAACTGTCCGTCCCCAAACTGTCCGTCCCCAAACTGTCCGTGTCCAAACTGTCCGTGTCCAAACTGTCCGTGCCCAAACTGTCCGTGCCCAAACTGTCCGTCGCCAAACTGTCCGTGTCCAAACTGTCCGTCCCCAAACTGTCCGTGTCCAAACTGTCCGTCCCCAAACTGTCCGTGTCCAAACTGTCCGTGCCCAAACCGTCCGTGTCCAAACTGTCCGTGTCCAAACTGTCCGTGCCCAAACTGTCCGTCCCCAAACTGTCCGTGTCCAAACTGTCCGTGCCCAAACTGTCCGTCCCCAAACCGTCCGTGCCCAAACCGTCCGTCCCCAAACTGTCCGTGCCCAAACTGTCCGTGTCCAAACTGTCCGTGCCCAAACTGTCCGTGTCCAAACTGTCCGTCCCCAAACTGTCCTTCCCCAAACTGTCCTTCCCCAAACTGTCCGTCCCCAAACTGTCCGTGTCCAAACTGTCCGTGCCCAAACTGTCCGTGCCCAAACTGTCCGTGTCCAAACTGTCCGTCCCCAAACCGTCCGTCCCCAAACCGTCCGTGCCCAAACCGTCCGTCCCCAAACTGTCCGTGTCCAAACTGTCCGTCCCCAAACTGTCCGTGTCCAAACTGTCCGTCCCCAAACTGTCCGTCCCCAAACTGTCCGTCCCCAAACTGTCCGTGTCCAAACTGTCCGTCCCCAAACTGTCCGTGTCCAAACTGTCCGTGCCCAAACCGTCCGTGTCCAAACTGTCCGTGCCCAAACTGTCCGTCCCCAAACTGTCCGTCCCCAAACTGTCCGTGTCCAAACTGTCCGTGTCCAAACTGTCCGTGCCCAAACTGTCCGTCCCCAAACTGTCCGTGCCCAAACTGTCCGTCCCCAAACTGTCCGTCCCCAAACTGTCCGTCCCCAAACTGTCCGTGTCCAAACTGTCCGTGCCCAAACTGTCCGTGCCCACACTGTCCGTCGCCAAACTGTCCGTGTCCAAACTGTCCGTGTCCAAACTGTCCGTCCCCAAACTGTCCGTGTCCAAACTGTCCGTGCCCAAACCGTCCGTGTCCAAACCGTCCGTGCCCAAACTGTCCGTCCCCAAACTGTCCGTCCCCAAACTGTCCGTGCCCAAACTGTCCGTCCCCAAACCGTCCGTGCCCAAACTGTCCGTCCCCAAACTGTCCGTGTCCAAACTGTCCGTGTCCAAACTGTCCGTGTCCAAACTGTGCGTGCCCAAACTGTCCGTGTCCAAACTGTCCGTCCCCAAACTGTCCTTCCCCAAACTGTCCGTCCCCAAACTGTCCGTGTCCAAACTGTCCGTGCCCAAACTGTCCGTGCCCAAACTGTCCGTGTCCAAACTGTCCGTCCCCAAACCGTCCGTCCCCAAACCGTCCGTCCCCAAACCGTCCGTGCCCAAACTGTCCGTCCCCAAACTGTCCGTGTCCAAACCGTCCGTGTCCAAACCGTCCGTGTCCAAACTGTCCGTGCCCAAACTGTCCGTCCCCAAACTGTCCGTCCCCAAACTGTCCGTGTCCAAACCGTCCGTGTCCAAAGCGTCCGTCCCCAAACTGTCCGTCCCCAAACTGTCCGTGCCCAAACCGTCCGTGCCCAAACTGTCCGTCCCCAAACTGTCCGTCCCCAAACTGTCCGTCCCCAAACTGTCCGTGTCCAAACTGTCCGTCCCCAAACTGTCTGTCCCCAAACTGTCCGTGCCCAAACTGTCCGTGCCCAAACTGTCCGTCCCCAAACTGTCCGTCCCCAAACTGTCCGTGCCCAAACTGTCCGTCCCCAAACTGTCCGTCCCCAAACTGTCCGTGTCCAAACTGTCCGTGCCCAAACTGTCCGTGCCCAAACTGTCCGTCGCCAAACTGTCCGTGTCCAAACTGTCCGTCCCCAAACTGTCCGTGTCCAAACTGTCCGTCCCCAAACTGTCCGTGTCCAAACTGTCCGTGCCCAAACCGTCCGTGTCCAAACTGTCCGTGCCCAAACTGTCCGTCCCCAAACTGTCCGTCCCCAAACTGTCCGTCCCCAAACTGTCCGTGTCCAAACTGTCCGTGTCCAAACTGTCCGTGCCCAAACTGTCCGTCCCCAAACTGTCCGTCCCCAAACTGTCCGTGTCCAAACTGTCCGTGTCCAAACTGTCCGTGCCCAAACTGTCCGTGCCCAAACTGTCCGTCGCCAAACTGTCCGTGTCCAAACTGTCCGTCCCCAAACTGTCCGTGTCCAAACTGTCCGTCCCCAAACTGTCCGTGTCCAAACTGTCCGTGCCCAAACCGTCCGTGTCCAAACTGTCCGTGTCCAAACTGTCCGTGCCCAAACTGTCCGTCCCCAAACTGTCCGTCCCCAAACTGTCCGTGCCCAAACTGTCCGTCCCCAAACCGTCCGTGCCCAAACCGTCCGTCCCCAAACTGTCCGTGCCCAAACTGTCCGTGTCCAAACTGTCCGTGCCCAAACTGTCCGTGTCCAAACTGTCCGTCCCCAAACTGTCCTTCCCCAAACTGTCCTTCCCCAAACTGTCCGTCCCCAAACTGTCCGTGTCCAAACTGTCCGTGCCCAAACTGTCCGTGCCCAAACTGTCCGTGTCCAAACTGTCCGTCCCCAAACCGTCCGTCCCCAAACCGTCCGTGCCCAAACTGTCCGTCCCCAAACTGTCCGTGTCCAAACTGTCCGTCCCCAAACTGTCCGTGTCCAAACTGTCCGTCCCCAAACTGTCCGTCCCCAAACTGTCCGTCCCCAAACTGTCCGTGCCCAAACTGTCCGTGTCCAAACCGTCCGTGTCCAAACCGTCCGTGTCCAAACCGTCCGTGCCCAAACTGTCCGTCCCCAAACTGTCCGTCCCCAAACTGTCCGTGTCCAAACCGTCCGTGTCCAAAGCGTCCGTCCCCAAACTGTCCGTCCCCAAACTGTCCGTCCCCAAACTGTCCGTGTCCAAACTGTCCATCCCCAAACTGTCCGTGCCCAAACTGTCCGTGCCCAAACTGTCCGTGCCCAAACTGTCCGTGCCCAAACTGTCCGTGCCCAAACTGTCCGTCCCCAAACTGTCCGTCCCCAAACTGTCCGTGTCCAAACTGTCCGTGCCCAAACTGTCCGTGTCCAAACTGTCCGTGTCCAAACTGTCCGTGCCCAAACTGTCCGTGTCCAAACTGTCCGTGCCCAAACTGTCCGTCCCCAAACTGTCCGTCCCCAAACTGTCCGTCCCCAAACCGTCCGTCCCCAAACTGTCCGTGTCCAAACTGTCTGTGCCCAAACTGTCCGTGTCCAAACTGTCTGTGCCCAAACTGTCCGTGCCCAAACTGTCCGTCGCCAAACTGTCCGTGTCCAAACTGTCCGTCCCCAAACTGTCCGTGTCCAAACTGTCCGTCCCCAAACTGTCCGTGTCCAAACTGTCCATCCCCAAACCGTCCGTCCCCAAACCGTCCGTCCCCAAACCGTCCGTCCCCAAACTGTCCGTCCCCAAACTGTCCGTGCCCAAACTGTCCGTGCCCAAACTGTCCGTCCCCAAACTGTCCGTGCCCAAACTGTCCGTGCCCAAACTGTCCGTGCCCAAACTGTCCGTCGCCAAACTGTCCGTGTCCAAACTGTCCGTCCCCAAACTGTCCGTGTCCAAACTGTCCGTCCCCAAACTGTCCGTGTCCAAACTGTCCGTGCCCAAACCGTCCGTGTCCAAACCGTCCGTGCCCAAACTGTCCGTCCCCAAACTGTCCGTCCCCAAACTCTCCGTGCCCAAACCATCCGTGCCCCGTGCCCAAACCGTCCGTGTCTAAACCGTCCGTGCTCCGTGCCCAAACCATCCGTGTCCAAACCGCCCATGCCCAGTGCCCAAACCGTACTTGCCCAAACCGTCCGTGTCTAAACCGTCCGTGCTCCGTGCCCAAACCGTCCGTGCCCAAACCGTCCGTGCCCAAACCATCCGTGCCTTAAACCGTCCGTGCCCAGTGCCCAAACAGAGGCCGTGCCCAAACCATCCGTGCCGAGTGTCCAAACCGTCCGTACCTAAACCATCCGTGCCCAGTGCCCAAACCGTCCGTGCCCAGTGCCGAAACCGTCCGTGTCCAAACCGTCCGTGCCCAGTGCCCAAACCGTCCGTGTCCAAACCGTCCGTACCTAAACCATCCGTGCTCAGTGCCCAAACCGTCCATGCTCAGTGCCCAAACCGTCCGTGCTCAGTGCCCAAACCGTCCGTGCTCAGTGCACAAACCATCCGTGCTCATTGCACAAACCGTCCGTGCTCAGTGCCCAAACCGTCCGTGCTCAGTGCCCAAACCGTCCCTGCTCAGTGCCCAAACCGTCCGTGCTCAGTGCCCAAACCGTCCCTGCTCAGTGCCCAAACCGTCCGTGCTCAGTGCCCAAACCGTCCGTGCTCAGTGCCCAAACCGTCCTTGCTCAGTGCCCAAACCGTCCGTGCTCAGTGCCCAAACCGTCCATGCCCAGTGCCCAAACCGTCCGTGCCCAGTGCCCAAACCGTCCGTGCCCAGTGCCCAAACCGTCCGTGCCCAGTGCCCAAACCGTCCGTGCCCAGTGCCCAAACCGTCCGTGCTCAGTGCCCAAACCGTCCATGCCCAGTGCCCAAACTGTCCGTGTCCAAACTGTCCGTGCCCAAACTGTCCGTCCCCAAACTGTCCGTCCCCAAACTGTCCGTGTCCAAACTGTCCGTGCCCAAACTGTCCGTCCCCAAACTGTCCGTCCCCAAACTGTCCGTGTCCAAACTGTCCGTGCCCAAACTGTCCGTCGCCAAACTGTCCGTCCCCAAACTGTCCGTCCCCAAACTGTCCGTGTCCAAACTGTCCGTCCCCAAACTGTCCGTGTCCAAACTGTCCGTGCCCAAACCGTCCGTGTCCAAACTGTCCGTGCCCAAACTGTCCGTCCCCAAACTGTCCGTCCCCAAACTGTCCGTGTCCAAACTGTCCGTGTCCAAACTGTCCGTGCCCAAACTGTCCGTCCCCAAACTGTCCGTCCCCAAACTGTCCGTGCCCAAACTGTCCGTCCCCAAACTGTCCGTCCCCAAACTGTCCGTCCCCAAACTGTCCGTGTCCAAACTGTCCGTGCCCAAACTGTCCGTGCCCAAACTGTCCGTCGCCAAACTGTCCGTGTCCAAACTGTCCGTGTCCAAACTGTCCGTCCCCAAACTGTCCGTGTCCAAACTGTCCGTGCCCAAACCGTCCGTGTCCAAACCGTCCGTGCCCAAACTGTCCGTCCCCAAACTGTCCGTCCCCAAACTGTCCGTGCCCAAACTGTCCGTCCCCAAACCGTCCGTGCCCAAACTGTCCGTCCCCAAACTGTCCGTGCCCAAACTGTCCGTGTCCAAACTGTGCGTGCCCAAACTGTCCGTGTCCAAACTGTCCGTCCCCAAACTGTCCTTCCCCAAACTGTCCGTCCCCAAACTGTCCGTGTCCAAACTGTCCGTGCCCAAACTGTCCGTGCCCAAACTGTCCGTGTCCAAACTGTCCGTCCCCAAACTGTCCGTCCCCAAACCGTCCGTCCCCAAACCGTCCGTGCCCAAACTGTCCGTCCCCAAACTGTCCGTGTCCAAACCGTCCGTGTCCAAACCGTCCGTGTCCAAACTGTCCGTGCCCAAACTGTCCGTCCCCAAACTGTCCGTCCCCAAACTGTCCGTGTCCAAACCGTCCGTGTCCAAAGCGTCCGTCCCCAAACTGTCCGTCCCCAAACTGTCCGTGCCCAAACTGTCCGTGCCCAAACTGTCCGTCCCCAAACTGTCCGTCCCCAAACTGTCCGTCCCCAAACTGTCCGTGTCCAAACTGTCCGTCCCCAAACTGTCTGTCCCCAAACTGTCCGTGCCCAAACTGTCCGTGCCCAAACTGTCCGTCCCCAAACTGTCCGTCCCCAAACTGTCCGTGCCCAAACTGTCCGTCCCCAAACTGTCCGTCCCCAAACTGTCCGTGTCCAAACTGTCCGTGCCCAAACTGTCCGTGCCCAAACTGTCCGTCGCCAAACTGTCCGTGTCCAAACTGTCCGTCCCCAAACTGTCCGTGTCCAAACTGTCCGTCCCCAAACTGTCCGTGTCCAAACTGTCCGTGCCCAAACCGTCCGTGTCCAAACTGTCCGTGCCCAAACTGTCCGTCCCCAAACTGTCCGTCCCCAAACTGTCCGTCCCCAAACTGTCCGTGTCCAAACTGTCCGTGTCCAAACTGTCCGTGCCCAAACTGTCCGTCCCCAAACTGTCCGTCCCCAAACTGTCCGTGTCCAAACTGTCCGTGTCCAAACTGTCCGTGCCCAAACTGTCCGTGCCCAAACTGTCCGTCGCCAAACTGTCCGTGTCCAAACTGTCCGTCCCCAAACTGTCCGTGTCCAAACTGTCCGTCCCCAAACTGTCCGTGTCCAAACTGTCCGTGCCCAAACCGTCCGTGTCCAAACTGTCCGTGTCCAAACTGTCCGTGCCCAAACTGTCCGTCCCCAAACTGTCCGTCCCCAAACTGTCCGTGCCCAAACTGTCCGTCCCCAAACCGTCCGTGCCCAAACCGTCCGTCCCCAAACTGTCCGTGCCCAAACTGTCCGTGTCCAAACTGTCCGTGCCCAAACTGTCCGTGTCCAAACTGTCCGTCCCCAAACTGTCCTTCCCCAAACTGTCCTTCCCCAAACTGTCCGTCCCCAAACTGTCCGTGTCCAAACTGTCCGTGCCCAAACTGTCCGTGCCCAAACTGTCCGTGTCCAAACTGTCCGTCCCCAAACCGTCCGTCCCCAAACCGTCCGTGCCCAAACCGTCCGTCCCCAAACTGTCCGTGTCCAAACTGTCCGTCCCCAAACTGTCCGTGTCCAAACTGTCCGTCCCCAAACTGTCCGTCCCCAAACTGTCCGTCCCCAAACTGTCCGTGTCCAAACTGTCCGTCCCCAAACTGTCCGTGTCCAAACTGTCCGTGCCCAAACCGTCCGTGTCCAAACTGTCCGTGCCCAAACTGTCCGTCCCCAAACTGTCCGTCCCCAAACTGTCCGTGTCCAAACTGTCCGTGTCCAAACTGTCCGTGCCCAAACTGTCCGTCCCCAAACTGTCCGTGCCCAAACTGTCCGTCCCCAAACTGTCCGTGCCCAAACTGTCCGTCCCCAAACTGTCCGTCCCCAAACTGTCCGTCCCCAAACTGTCCGTGTCCAAACTGTCCGTGTCCAAACTGTGCGTGCCCAAACTGTCCGTGTCCAAACTGTCCGTCCCCAAACTGTCCTTCCCCAAACTGTCCGTCCCCAAACTGTCCGTGTCCAAACTGTCCGTGCCCAAACTGTCCGTGCCCAAACTGTCCGTGTCCAAACTGTCCGTCCCCAAACCGTCCGTCCCCAAACCGTCCGTCCCCAAACCGTCCGTGCCCAAACTGTCCGTCCCCAAACTGTCCGTGTCCAAACCGTCCGTGTCCAAACCGTCCGTGTCCAAACTGTCCGTGCCCAAACTGTCCGTCCCCAAACTGTCCGTCCCCAAACTGTCCGTGTCCAAACCGTCCGTGTCCAAAGCGTCCGTCCCCAAACTGTCCGTCCCCAAACTGTCCGTGCCCAAACCGTCCGTGCCCAAACTGTCCGTCCCCAAACTGTCCGTCCCCAAACTGTCCGTCCCCAAACTGTCCGTGTCCAAACTGTCCGTCCCCAAACTGTCTGTCCCCAAACTGTCCGTGCCCAAACTGTCCGTGCCCAAACTGTCCGTCCCCAAACTGTCCGTCCCCAAACTGTCCGTGCCCAAACTGTCCGTCCCCAAACTGTCCGTCCCCAAACTGTCCGTGTCCAAACTGTCCGTGCCCAAACTGTCCGTGCCCAAACTGTCCGTCGCCAAACTGTCCGTGTCCAAACTGTCCGTCCCCAAACTGTCCGTGTCCAAACTGTCCGTCCCCAAACTGTCCGTGTCCAAACTGTCCGTGCCCAAACCGTCCGTGTCCAAACTGTCCGTGCCCAAACTGTCCGTCCCCAAACTGTCCGTCCCCAAACTGTCCGTCCCCAAACTGTCCGTGTCCAAACTGTCCGTGTCCAAACTGTCCGTGCCCAAACTGTCCGTCCCCAAACTGTCCGTCCCCAAACTGTCCGTGTCCAAACTGTCCGTGTCCAAACTGTCCGTGCCCAAACTGTCCGTGCCCAAACTGTCCGTCGCCAAACTGTCCGTGTCCAAACTGTCCGTCCCCAAACTGTCCGTGTCCAAACTGTCCGTCCCCAAACTGTCCGTGTCCAAACTGTCCGTGCCCAAACCGTCCGTGTCCAAACTGTCCGTGTCCAAACTGTCCGTGCCCAAACTGTCCGTCCCCAAACTGTCCGTCCCCAAACTGTCCGTGCCCAAACTGTCCGTCCCCAAACCGTCCGTGCCCAAACCGTCCGTCCCCAAACTGTCCGTGCCCAAACTGTCCGTGTCCAAACTGTCCGTGCCCAAACTGTCCGTGTCCAAACTGTCCGTCCCCAAACTGTCCTTCCCCAAACTGTCCTTCCCCAAACTGTCCGTCCCCAAACTGTCCGTGTCCAAACTGTCCGTGCCCAAACTGTCCGTGCCCAAACTGTCCGTGTCCAAACTGTCCGTCCCCAAACCGTCCGTCCCCAAACCGTCCGTGCCCAAACTGTCCGTCCCCAAACTGTCCGTGTCCAAACTGTCCGTCCCCAAACTGTCCGTGTCCAAACTGTCCGTCCCCAAACTGTCCGTCCCCAAACTGTCCGTCCCCAAACTGTCCGTGCCCAAACTGTCCGTGTCCAAACCGTCCGTGTCCAAACCGTCCGTGTCCAAACCGTCCGTGCCCAAACTGTCCGTCCCCAAACTGTCCGTCCCCAAACTGTCCGTGTCCAAACCGTCCGTGTCCAAAGCGTCCGTCCCCAAACTGTCCGTCCCCAAACTGTCCGTCCCCAAACTGTCCGTGTCCAAACTGTCCATCCCCAAACTGTCCGTGCCCAAACTGTCCGTGCCCAAACTGTCCGTGCCCAAACTGTCCGTGCCCAAACTGTCCGTGCCCAAACTGTCCGTCCCCAAACTGTCCGTCCCCAAACTGTCCGTGTCCAAACTGTCCGTGCCCAAACTGTCCGTGTCCAAACTGTCCGTGTCCAAACTGTCCGTGCCCAAACTGTCCGTGTCCAAACTGTCCGTGCCCAAACTGTCCGTCCCCAAACTGTCCGTCCCCAAACTGTCCGTCCCCAAACCGTCCGTCCCCAAACTGTCCGTGTCCAAACTGTCTGTGCCCAAACTGTCCGTGTCCAAACTGTCTGTGCCCAAACTGTCCGTGCCCAAACTGTCCGTCGCCAAACTGTCCGTGTCCAAACTGTCCGTCCCCAAACTGTCCGTGTCCAAACTGTCCGTCCCCAAACTGTCCGTGTCCAAACTGTCCATCCCCAAACCGTCCGTCCCCAAACCGTCCGTCCCCAAACCGTCCGTCCCCAAACTGTCCGTCCCCAAACTGTCCGTGCCCAAACTGTCCGTGCCCAAACTGTCCGTCCCCAAACTGTCCGTGCCCAAACTGTCCGTGCCCAAACTGTCCGTGCCCAAACTGTCCGTCGCCAAACTGTCCGTGTCCAAACTGTCCGTCCCCAAACTGTCCGTGTCCAAACTGTCCGTCCCCAAACTGTCCGTGTCCAAACTGTCCGTGCCCAAACCGTCCGTGTCCAAACCGTCCGTGCCCAAACTGTCCGTCCCCAAACTGTCCGTCCCCAAACTCTCCGTGCCCAAACCATCCGTGCCCCGTGCCCAAACCGTCCGTGTCTAAACCGTCCGTGCTCCGTGCCCAAACCATCCGTGTCCAAACCGCCCATGCCCAGTGCCCAAACCGTACTTGCCCAAACCGTCCGTGTCTAAACCGTCCGTGCTCCGTGCCCAAACCGTCCGTGCCCAAACCGTCCGTGCCCAAACCATCCGTGCCTTAAACCGTCCGTGCCCAGTGCCCAAACAGAGGCCGTGCCCAAACCATCCGTGCCGAGTGTCCAAACCGTCCGTACCTAAACCATCCGTGCCCAGTGCCCAAACCGTCCGTGCCCAGTGCCGAAACCGTCCGTGTCCAAACCGTCCGTGCCCAGTGCCCAAACCGTCCGTGTCCAAACCGTCCGTACCTAAACCATCCGTGCTCAGTGCCCAAACCGTCCATGCTCAGTGCCCAAACCGTCCGTGCTCAGTGCCCAAACCGTCCGTGCTCAGTGCACAAACCATCCGTGCTCATTGCACAAACCGTCCGTGCTCAGTGCCCAAACCGTCCGTGCTCAGTGCCCAAACCGTCCCTGCTCAGTGCCCAAACCGTCCGTGCTCAGTGCCCAAACCGTCCCTGCTCAGTGCCCAAACCGTCCGTGCTCAGTGCCCAAACCGTCCGTGCTCAGTGCCCAAACCGTCCTTGCTCAGTGCCCAAACTGTCCGTGCTCAGTGCCCAAACCGTCCATGCCCAGTGCCCAAACCGTCCGTGCCCAGTGCCCAAACCGTCCGTGCCCAGTGCCCAAACCGTCCGTGCCCAGTGCCCAAACCGTCCGTGCCCAGTGCCCAAACCGTCCGTGCTCAGTGCCCAAACCGTCCATGCCCAGTGCCCAAACTGTCCGTGTCCAAACTGTCCGTGCCCAAACTGTCCGTCCCCAAACTGTCCGTCCCCAAACTGTCCGTGTCCAAACTGTCCGTCCCCAAACTGTCCGTGTCCAAACTGTCCGTCCCCAAACTGTCTGTGTCCAAACACTCCGTGCCCAAACTGTCCGTCCCCAAACTGACCGTGTCCAAACCGTCCGTGTCCAAACTGTCCGTGCCCAAACTGTCCGTCCCCAAACCGGCCGTGTCCAAACTGTCCGTCCCCAAACTGTCCGTCCCCAAACCGGCCGTGTCCAAACTGTCCGTCCCCAAACTGTCCGTCCCCAAACCGGCCGTGTCCAAACTGTCCGTGCCCAAACCGTCCGTCGCCAAACTGTCCGTGTCCAAACTGTCCGTCCCCAAACTGTCCATCCCC
The DNA here is from genome assembly GCF_044704955.1 of Pristiophorus japonicus. Taxonomy (NCBI): domain Eukaryota; kingdom Metazoa; phylum Chordata; class Chondrichthyes; family Pristiophoridae; genus Pristiophorus; species Pristiophorus japonicus. The sequence goes on along the minus strand of NW_027254440.1, from coordinate 183,764 downwards.
AAACTGTCCGTGCCCAAACTGTCCGTCCCCAAACTGTCCGTGCCCAAACTGTCTGTGCCCAAACTGTCCGTGCCCAAACTGTCCGTGCCCAAACTGTCTGTGCCCAAACTGTCTGTGCCCAAACTGTCCGTGCCCAAACTGTCCGTGCCCAAACTGTCCGTGCCCAAACTGTCCGTGCCCAAACTGTCCGTGCCCAAACTGTCCGTGCCCAAACTGTCCGTGTCCAAACTGTCCGTGCCCAAACTGTCCGTCCCCAAACTGTCCGTGCCCAAACTGTCTGTGCCCAAACTGTCCGTGCCCAAACTGTCCGTGCCCAAACTGTCCGTGCCCAAACTGTCCGTGCCCAAACTGTCCGTCCCCAAACTGTCCGTCCCCAAACTGTCCGTGTCCAAACTGTCCGTGCCCAAACCGTCCATGTCCAAACCGTCCGTCCCCAAACTGTCCGTGCCCAAACTGTCCGTCCCCAAACTGTCCGTGTCCAAACTATCCGTGCCCAAACTGTCCGTGCCCAAACTGTCCGTGCCCAAACTGTCCGTGTCCAAACTGTCCGTCCCCAAACTGTCCGTGCCCAAACTGTCCGTGCCCAAACTGTCCGTGTCCAAACTGTCCGTCCCCAAACTGTCCGTGTCCAAACTGTCCGTGCCCAAACTGTCCGTGTCCAAACTGTCCGTGTCCAAACTGTCCGTGTCCAAACCGTCCGTCCCCAAACCGTCCGTCCCCAAACCGTCCGTGTCCAAACTGTCCGTGCCCAAACTGTCCGTCCCCAAACCGGCCGTGTCCAAACTGTCCGTCCCCAAACTGTCCGTCCCCAAACCGGCCGTGTCCAAATCGTCAGTGCCCAAACCGTCCGTGCGCAAACCGTCCGTCGCCAAACTGTCCGTGCCCAAACTGTCCGTGTCCAAACTGTCCGTGTCCAAACTGTCCGTGCCCAAACTGTCCATCCCCAAACTGTCCGTGTCCAAACTGTCCGTCCCCAAACTGTCCATGTCCAAACCGTCCGTCCCCAAACCGTCCGTGCCCAAACCGTCCGTGTCCAAACTGTCCGTGTCCAAACTGTCCGTGCCCAAACTGTCCGTCCCCAAACTGTCCGTGTCCAAACTGTCCGTCCCCAAACTGTCCGTGTCCAAACTGTCCGTCCCCAAACTGTCCGTCCCCAAACTGTCCGTGTCCAAACTGTCCGTGTCCAAACTGTCCGTGCCCAAACTGTCCGTCCACAAACTGTCCGTCCCCAAACTGTCCGTGTCCAAACTGTCCGTCCCCAAACTGTCCGTGTCCAAACTGTCCGTGTCCAAACTGTCCGTGCCCAAACTGTCCGTCCCCAAACTGTCCGTGTCCAAACTGTCCGTCCCCAAACTGTCCGTGTCCAAACCGTCCATGCTCAGTGCCCAAACCGTCCGTGCTCAGTGCCCAAACCGTCCATGCTCAGTGCCCAAACCGTCCATGCCCAGTGCCCAAACCGTCCATGCTCAGTGCCCAAACCGTCCATGCTCAGTGCCCAAACTGTCCGTGGTCAGTGCCCAAACCGTCCATGCCCAGTGCCCAAACCGTCCGTGCCCAGTGCCCAAACCGTCCGTGCCCAGTGCCCAAACCGTCCGTGCCCAGTGCCCAAACTGTCCGTGTCCAAACTGTCCGTGTCCAAACTGTCCATGCCCAAACTGTCCGTGCCCAAACTGTCCGTGCCCAAACTGTCCGTCCCCAAACTGTCCGTGTCCAAACTGTCCGTCCCCAAACTGTCCGTGTCCAAACTGTCCGTCCCCAAACTGTCCGTGTCCATACTGTCCGTCCCCAAACTGTCTGTGTCCAAACACTCCGTGCCCAAACTGTCCGTCCCCAAACTGTCCGTCCCCAAACTGTCCGTGTCCAAACTGTCCGTGTCCAAACTGTCCGTGTCCAAACTGTCCGTCCCCAAACTGTCCGTCCCCAAACTGTCCGTCCCCAAACTGTCCGTGCCCAAACTGTCCGTGCCCAAACTGTCCGTGTCCAAACTGTCCGTCCCCAAACTGTCCGTGTCCAAACTGTCCGTCCCCAAACTGTCCGTGTCCAAACCGTCCGTCGCCAAACTGTCCGTCCCCAAACTGTCCGTGTCCAAACCGTCCGTGCCCAAACCGTCCGTGCCCAAACCGTCCGTCCCCAAACTGTCCGTGTCCAAACAGTCCGTGCCCAAACCGTCCGTGTCCAAACCGTCCGTGCCCAAACTGTCCGTGCCCAAACCGTCCGTGCCCAAACTGCCCGTGCCCAAACTGTCCGTGTCCAAACCGTCCGTGTCCAAACTGTCCGTGCCCAAACTGTCCGTCCCCAAACCGGCCGTGTCCAAACTGTCCGTCCCCAAACCGGCCGTGTCCAAACTGTCCGTCCCCAAACTGTCCGTGTCCAAACTGTCCGTGCCCAAACTGTCCGTCCCCAAACTGTCCGTCCCCAAACTGTCCGTGCCCAAACTGTCCGTGCCCAAACTGTCCGTGCCCAAACTGTCTGTGTCCAAACTGTCCGTGCCCAAACTGTCCGTCCCCAAACTGTCCGTGCCCAAACTGTCCGTGCCCAAACTGTCCGTCCCCAAACTGTCCGTCCCCAAACTGTCCGTGTCCAAACTGTCCGTGCCCAAACTGTCCGTCCCCAAACTGTCCGTCATTAAAACTGTCCGTCCCGAAACTGTCCGTGTCCAAACTGTCCGTCCCCAAACTGTCCGTCCCCAAACCGTCCGTCCCCAAACCGTCCGTCCCCACACTGTCCGTGCCCAAACTGTCCGTCCCCAAACCGTCCGTGACCAGTGCACAAACCGGCTGTGCCAAACCGCCCATGTCCAGTACCCAAACTCTCCGTGCCCAAACCATCCGTGCCCCGTGTCCAAACCGTCCGTGTCTAAACCGTCCGTGCTCCGTGCCCAAACCATCCGTGTCCAAACCGCCCATGCCCAGTGCCCAAACCGTACTTGCCCAAACCGTCCGTGTCTAAACCGTCTGTGCTCCGTGCCCAAACCGTCCGTGCTCAAACCGTCCGTACCTAAACCATCCGTGCCTAAACCATCCGTGCCTAAACCATCCGTGCCCAGTGCCCAAACAGATGCCGTGCCTAAACCGTCCGTGCCTAAACCATCCGTGCCGAGTGTCCAAACCGTCCGTACCTAAACCATCCGTGCCCAGTGCCCAAACCGTCCGTGCCCAGTGCCGAAACCGTCCGTGTCCAAACCGTCCGTGCCCAGTGTCCAAACCGTCCGTACCTAAACCATCCGTGCTCAGTGCCCAAACCGTCCATGCTCAGTGCCCGAACCATCCGTGCTCAGTGCCCAAACCATCCGTGCTCAGTGCCCAAACCATCCATGCTCAGTGCCCAAACCGTCCGTGCTCAGTGCCCAAACCCTCCATGCTCAGTGCCCAAACCGTCCGTGCTCAGTGCCCAAACCATCCGTGCTCAGTGCCCAAACCGTCCATGCCCAGTGCCCAAACCGTCCGTGCTCAGTGCCCAAACCGTCCGTGCTCAGTGCCCAAACCGTCCGTGCTCAGTGCCCAAACCGTCCGTGCTCAGTGCCCAAACCGTCCGTGCTCAGTGCCCAAACCGTCCGTGCTCAGTGCCCAAACCGTCCGTGCTCAGTGCCCAAACCGTCCTTGCTCAGTGCCCAAACCGTCCATGCTCAGTGCCCAAACCGTCCGTGCTCAGTGCCCAAACCGTCCGTGCTCAGAGCCCAAACCGTCCGTGCTCAGTGCCCAAACCGTCCGTGCTCAGTGCCCAAACCGTCCGTGCCCAGTGCCCAAACCGTCCGTGCCCAGTGCCCAAACCGTCCGTGCTCAGTGCCCAAACCGTCCCTGTTCAGTGCCCAAACCGTCCGTGCTCAGTGCCCAAACCGTCCGTGCTCAGTGCCCAAACCGTCCGTGCCCAGTGCCCAAACCGTCCGTGCCCAGTGCCCAAACCGTCCGTGCTCAGTGCCCAAACCGTCCGTGCTCAGTGCCCAAACCGTCCGTGCTCAGTGCCCAAACCGTCCGTGCTCAGTGCCCAAACCGTCCTTGCTCAGTGCCCAAACCGTCCATGCTCAGTGCCCAAACCGTCCGTGCTCAGTGCCCAAACCGTCCGTGCTCAGAGCCCAAACCGTCCGTGCCCAGTGCCCAAACCGTCCGTGCTCAGTGCCCAAACCGTCCGTGCTCAGTGCCCAAACCGTCCGTGCTCAGTGCCCAAACCGTCCGTGCTCAGTGCCCAAACCGTCCTTGCTCAGTGCCCAAACCGTCCGTGCTCAGTGCCCAAACCGTCCATGCCCAGTGCCCAAACCGTCCGTGCCCAGTGCCCAAACCGTCCGTGCTCAGTGCCCAAACCGTCCCTGCTCAGTGCCCAAACCGTCCGTGCTCAGTGCCCAAACCGTCCGTGCTCAGTGCCCAAACCGTCCGTGCTCAGTGCCCAAACCGTCCATGCTCAGTGCCCAAACCGTCCCTGCTCAGTGCCCAAACCGTCCGTGCTCAGTGCCCAAACCGTCCGTGCTCAGTGCCCAAACCGTCTGTGCCCAGTGCCCAAACCGTCCGTGTCCAAACCGTCCATGCCCAAACCGTCCGTGCCCAGTGCCCAAACCGTCCGTGCCCAACTGTCTGTGACCAAACTGTCCATCCCTAAACCGTCCATGACCAAACCGTCCATGCCCAGTGCCCAAACCGTCCGTGCCCAACTCTCCGTGACCAAACCGGCCGTCCCCAAACCGGCCGTCCCCAAACCGTCCGTCCCCAAACTGTCCGTGTCCAAACCGTCCGTGTCCAAACCGTCCATGACCAAACCGCCCATGCCCAGTGCCCAAACCGTACTTGCCCAAACCGTCCGTGTCTAAACCGTCTGTGCTCCGTGCCCAAACCGTCCGTGCTCAAACCGTCCGTACCTAAACCATCCGTGCCTTAAACCGTCCGTGCCCAGTGCCCAAACAGATGCCGTGCCTAAACCATCCGTGCCTAAACCATCCGTGCCGAGTGTCCAAACCGTCCGTACCTAAACCATCCGTGCCCAGTGCCGAAACCGTCCGTGCCCAGTGCCGAAACCGTCCGTGTCCAAACCGTCCGTGCCCAGTGTCCAAACCGTCCGTACCTAAACCATCCGTGCTCAGTGCCCAAACCGTCCATGCTCAGTGCCCGAACCTTCCGTGCTCAGTGCCCAAACCATCCATGCTCAGTGCCCAAACCGTCCGTGCTCAGTGCCCAAACCCTCCCTGCTCAGTGCCCAAACCGTCCGTGCTCAGTGCCCAAACCATCCGTGCTCAGTGCCCAAACCATCCATGCTCAGTGCCCAAACCGTCCGTGCTCAGTGCCCAAACCGTCCGTGCCCAGTGCACAAACCGTCCGTGCTCAGTGCCCAAACCGTCCGTGCTCAGTGCCCAAACCGTCCGTGCTCAGTGCCCAAACCGTCCTTGCTCAGTGCCCAAACCGTCCATGCTCAGTGCCCAAACCGTCCGTGCTCAGTGCCCAAACCGTCCGTGCTCAGTGCCCAAACCGTCCTTGCTCAGTGCCCAAACCGTCCATGCTCAGTGCCCAAACCGTCCGTGCCCAGTGCCCAAACCGTCCGTGCTCAGTGCCCAAACCGTCCTTGCTCAGTGCCCAAACCGTCCATGCTCAGTGCCCAAACCGTCCGTGCCCAGTGCCCAAACCGCCCGTGTCCAAACCGTCTGTGCCCAGTGCCCAAACCGTCCGTGTCCAAACCGTCCATGCCCAAACCGCCCGTGCCCAGTGCCCAAACCGTCCGTGCCCAACTGTCTGTGACCAAACTGTCCATCCCTAAACCGTCCATGACCAAACCGTCCATGCCCAGTGCCCAAACCGTCCGTGCCCAACTCTCCGTGACCAAACCGGCCGTCCCCAAACCGGCCGTCCCCAAACCGTCCGTCCCCAAACTGTCCGTGTCCAAACCGTCCGTGTCCAAACCGTCCGTGTCCAAACCGTCCGTGTCCAAACTGTCCGTGCCCAAACTGTCCCTCCCCAAACCGGCCGTGTCCAAAATGTCCATCCCCAAACCGGCCGTGTCCAAACTGTCCGTCCCCAAACTGTCCGTGTCCAAACCGTCTGTGCCCAAACTGTCCGTCCCCAAACCGGCCGTGTCCAAACCGTCTGTGCCCAAACTGTCCGTGCCCAAACTGTCCGTGTCCAAACTGTCCGTGCCCAAACTGTCCGTCCCCAAACCGGCCGTGTCCAAACCGTCTGTGCCCAAACTGTCCGTGCCCAAACGGTCCGTGTCCAAACTGTCCGTCCCCAAACTGTCCGTGTCCAAACTGTCCGTCCCCAAACAGTCCGTCCCCAAACTGTCCGTGTCCAAACCGTCCGTGCCCGAACTGTCCGTCCCCAAACTGTCCGTGCCCAAACTGTCCGTCCCCAAATTGTCCGTGTCCAAACTGTCCGTCCCCAAACTGTCCGTGTCCAAACCGTCCGTGTCCAAACTGTCCGTCCCCAAACCGGCCGTGTCCAAACCGTCAGTGCCCAAACCGTCCGTGCCCAAACCGTCCGTCCCCGAACTGTCCGTGTCCAAACTGTCCGTCCCCAAACTGTCCGTCCCCAAACTGTCCGTCCCCAAACTGTCCGTGTCCAAACTGTCCGTGTCCAAACTGTCCGTCCCCAAACTGTCCGTGCCCAAACTGTCCGTCCCCAAACTGTCTGTCCCCAAACTGTCCGTGTCCAAACTGTCCGTGCCCAAACTGTCCGTGCCCAAACTGTCCGTCCCCAAACTGTCCGTGTCCAAACTGTCCGTCCCCAAACTGTCCGTGTCCAAACTGTCCGTCCCCAAACTGTCTGTGTCCAAACACTCCGTGCCCAAACTGTCCGTCCCCAAACTGTCCGTCCGCAAACTGTCCGTGTCCAAACCGTCCGTGTCCAAACTGTCCGTGCCCAAACTGTCCGTCCCCAAACCGGCCGTGTCCAAACCGTCAGTGCCCAAACCGTCCGTGCCCAAACCGTCCGTCGCCAAACTGTCCGTGCCCAAACTGTCCGTGCCCAAACTGTCCGTGCCCAAACTGTCCGTGCCCAAACTGTCCGTGTCCAAACTGTCCGTCCCCAAACTGTCCGTGCCCAAACTGTCCGTGTCCAAACTGTCCGTGCCCAAACTGTCCGTGCCCAAACTGTCCGTGCCCAAACGGTCCGTGTCCAAACTGTCCGTCCCCAAACTGTCCGTGTCCAAACGGTCCGTGTCCAAACTGTCCGTGTACAAACTGTCCGTCCCCAAACTGTCCGTGTCCAAACCGTCCGTCCCCAAACTGTCCGTGTCCAAACCGTCCGTGTCCAAACTGTCCGTCCCCAAACTGTCCGTGTCCAAACTGTCCGTCCCGAAACTGTCCGTGTCCAAACCGTCCGTGCCCGAACTGTCCGTGCCCGAACTGTCCGTCCCCAAACTGTCCGTGCCCAAACCGTCCGTGCCCAAACCGTCCGTCCCCAAACTGTCCGTGTCCAAACCGTCCGTGTCCAAACCGTCCGTGTCCAAACTGTCCGTCCCCAAACTGTCCGTGTCCAAACTGTCCGTCCCCAAACTGTCTGTGTCCAAACTGTCCTTGCGCAAACTGTCCGTCCCCAAACTGTCCGTGTCCAAACTGTCCGTCCCCAAACCGGCTGTGTCCAAACCATCAGTGCCCAAACCGTCCGTGCCCAAACTGTCCGTGCCCAAACTGTCCGTCCCCAAACCGTCCGTGCCCAAACTGTCCGTGCCCAAACTGTCCGTGCCCAAACTGTCCGTGCCCAAACTGTCCGTGCCCAAACTGTCCGTGCCCAAACTGTCCGTCCCCAAACTGTCCGTGTCCAAACTGTCCGTCTCCAAACTGTCTGTGTCCAAACTGTCCGTGCCCAAACTGTCCGTCCCCAAACCGGCTGTGTCCAAACTGTCCGTCCCCAAACTGTCCGTGCCCAAACTGTCTGTCCCCAAACCGTCCGTCCCCAAACCGTCCGTCCCCAAACTGTCCGTGCCCAAACCGGCAGTGTCCAAACTGTCCGTCCCCAAACTGTCCGTGCCCAAACTGTCCGTTCCCAAACCGTCCGTGACCAGTGCACAAACCGGCTGTGCCAAACCGCCCATGTCCAGTACCCAAACTCTCCGTGCCCAAACCACCCGTGCCCCGTGCCCAAACCGTCCGTGTCTAAACCGTCCGTGCTCCGTGCCCAAACCATCCGTGTCCAAACCGCCCATGCCCAGTGCCCAAACCGTACTTGCCCAAACCGTCCGTGTCTAAACCGTCCGTGCTCCGTGCCCAAACCGTCCGTGCACAAACCATCCGTACCTAAACCATCCGTGCCTAAACCGTCCGTGCCCAGTGCCCAAACAGATGCCGTGCCCAAACCATCCGTGCCGAGTGTCCAAACCATCCGTACCTAAACTATCCGTGCCCAGTGCCCAAACCGTCCGTGCCCAGTGCCGAAACCGTACGTGTCCAAACCGTCCGTGCCCAGTGCCCAAACCGTCCGTGTCCAAACCGTCCGTACCTAAACCATCCGTGCCCAGTGCTCAAACCGTCCATGCTCAGTGCCGAAACCGTCTGTGCCCAGTGCCCAAACCGTCCATGCTCAGTGCCCAAACCGTCTGTGCCCAGTGCCCAAACCGTCCATGCTCAAACCGTCTGTGCCCAGTGCCCAAACCGTCCATGCCCAACTGTCCGTGACCAAACTGTCCATCCCCAAACCGTCCATGCCCAGTGCCCAAACCGTCCGTGCCCAACTGTCCGTGACCAAACTGTCCATCCCCAAACCGTCCATGACCAAACCATCCGTGCCCAAACCGTCCGTGCCCAAACTGTCCATCCCCAAACCGTCCATGCCCAGTGCCCAAACCGTCCGTACCCAACTGTCCGTGACCAAACTGTCCATCCCCAAACCGTCCATGACCAAACCGTCCGTCCTCTCTCTCCCTCCCCTCTCTCTCCCCCTCTCCCTCATTCCTCTCCACCTTCACCTCGCCCCTCCTTCTCCTCCCCCCTCCTTCCCCTCCCCCCTCCTTCCAGTGACTCTCTCCCTCATCCCTCCTCCTCCCCATCCTCTCCCTCTACTCTACCTCCCCCTCCCTCGCCTCTCTCCCTCCCTCTCACTCACGCCCCTCCCTCCCTCTCACTCACGCCTCTCCCTCCGTCCCCCTCCCTCTCTTTCCTCCCTCCTCATCTCTCCCCCGATCCTCATCACCGGGGACCTCATCCCAGATACACCGACCCCCGACCCCGATACACCGACCCCGATACACCGACCCCGATACACCAATCCCCGACCCCGATACATCGCACCCAGGCCCCGATACACCAACCCCCAACCCGATACACTGAACCCCCCCGATACATTGATCCCCCGATACACCGACCCCGATATACCGACCTCTGACCCCGATGCACCAACCACCGACCCCGACACATCGACCCCCACACACTGACCCCCTGATGCACTGACCCCCGACCCCGATACACCGAACCCCGACCCTGATACACCAATCACCGATAGACTGACCCCCGGTACACCAACTCCCGATAGACTGACCCCCCGATAGACCAACACCCCCGACCCCGACACACCAACCCCCCGATACACTGACCCCCGACCCCGATACACTGAACCCCGACCCTGATACACCAATCACCGATAGACTGACCCCCGGTACACCGACTCCCGATAGACTGACCCCCCGATAGACCAACACCCCCGACCTCGACACACCAACCCCCCGATACACTGACCCCCGACCCCGATACACCGAACCCCGACCCTGATACACCAATCACCGATAGACTGACCCCCGGTACACCGACTCCCGATAGACTGACCCCCCGATAGACCAACACCCCCGACCTCGACACACCAACCCCCCGATACACTGACCCCCGACCCTGATACACCGATCACCGATAGACTGACCCCCGATACACCGACCCCCGATACACCGACCCCCGATACACCGACCCCCGATAGACTGACCCCCTGATACATCGACCCCCCCGACCCCGATAGACCGACCCCCCGATACACCGACCCCCGATACACCGACCCCCGATAGACTGACCCCCTGATACACCGACCCCGATACACCGACCCCCGATAGACCGGCCCCTCGATACACCGACCCCCGATACACCGACCCCCGATAGACTGACCCCCCGATACACCGACCCCCGATAGACCGACCCCCCGATACACCGACCCCCGATACACCGACCCCCGATAGACTGACCCCCCGATACACCGACCCCCGATACACTGACCCCCGATACACTGACCCCCTGATACACCGACCCCCGATAGACTGACCCCCCGATACACCGACCCCCGATACACCGACCCCCGATACACCGACCCCCGATAGACTGACCCCCCGATACACCGACCCCTGATACACCGACCCCCGATACACCGACCCCCGATAGACCGACCCCCCGATACACCGGCCCCCGATACACCGATCCCCGACCCCGATATACCGACCCCGATACACCGACCCCCGACCCTGATACACCGACCCCCGACCCCGATACATCGACCCCCCCCGATACACCGACCCCCAATACACTGTCCTCCCGATACACCGACCCCTGACCCCGATACATCGACCCCCCCCGATACACCGGCCCCCAATTCACTGACCCCCTCGACCCAGATACATCGACCCCCCGATACACCGACCCCCGATACACTGACGTCCCAATACACCGACCCCCGACCCCGATACATCGATCCCCCCGATACACCGACCCCCAATACACTGACCCCCCCCGATACACCGACCCCCCCGATACATCGACCCCCCGATACACCGACCCCGATAGACCGACACCCCGATACACCGACCCCCGACCCTGATACACCGACCCCCGATACACCGACCCCCCCGATACACCGACCCCCCCGACCCCGATAGACCGACCCCCCGATACACCGGCCCCCGATACACCGATCCCCGACCCCGATATACCGACCCCGATACACCGACCCCCCCGATACACCGACCCCCGATACACCGACCCCCCCGACCCCGATATACCGGCCCCCCGATACACCGGCCCCCGATACACCGACCCCCCGATACACCGGCCCCCGATACACCGACCCCCGACCCCGATACATCGACCCCCCCCGATACACCGGCCCCCAATACACTGTCCCCCCGATACACCGACCCCTGACCCCGATACATCGACCCCCCCCGATACACCGGCCCCCAATTCACTGACCCCCTCGACCCAGATACATCGACCCCCCGATACACCGACCCCCGATACACTGACGTCCCAATACACCGACCCCCGACCCCGATACATCGATCCCCCCGATACACCGACCCCCAATACACTGACCCCCCCCGATACACCGACCCCCGACCCCGATACATCGATCCCCCCGATACACCGGCCCCCAATACACTGACCCCCCCCGATACACCGACCCCCGACCCCGATACATCGACCCCCCGATACACCGACCCCCCCGACCCGATACATCGACCCCTCCGATACACCGACCCCCGATACACCGGCCCCCCCGATACATCGACCCCCCGATACATCGACCCCCCCGATACACCGACCCCCCGACCCGATACATCGACCCCCCCGATACACCGACCCCCGATACACCGACCCCCCCGATACACCGACCCCCCCGATACACCGACCCCCCCGATACATCGACCCCCCGACCCGATACATCGACCCCCCCGATACACCGACCCCCGATACACCGACCCCCCCGATACACCGACCCCCCCGATACATCGACCCCCCGATACACCGACCCCCCCGATACACCGACCCCCCGACCCGATACATCGACCCCCCCGATACACCGACCCCCCGATACATCGACCCCCCGATACACCGACCCCCCCGACCCGATACATCGACCCCCCCGATACACCGACCCCCGATACACCGACCCCCCCGATACACCGACCCCCCCGATACACCGACCCCCCCGATACACCGACCCCCCCGACCCGATACATCGACCCCCCCGATACACCGACCCCCGATACACCGACCACCGATACATCGACCCCCCGATACACTGACCCCCGATACACCGACCCCCGATACATCGACCCCCCGATACACCGACCCCCCCGATACATCGACCCCCCCGATACACCGACCCCCCCGATACATCGACCCCCCCGATACACCGACCCCCCCGATACATCGACCCCCCCGATACACCGACCCCCGATACACCGACCCCCGATACATCGACCCCCCGATACACCGACCCCCGATACACCGACTCCCGATACACCGACCCCCGATACATCGACCCCCCGATACACTGACCCCCGATACACCGACCCCCGATACATCGACCCCCCGATACACCGACCCCCGATACATCGACCCCCCGATACACTGACCCCCGATACACCGACCCCCGATACATCGACCCCCCGATACACCGACCCCCCCGATACATCGACCCCCCCGATACACCGACCCCCCCGATACATCGACCCCCCCGATACACCGACCCCCCCGATACATCGACCCCCCCGATACACCGACCCCCCCGATACATCGACCCCCCCGATACACCGACCCCCCCGATACATCGACCCCCCCGATACACCGACCCTCGATACACCGACCCCCGATACACCGACCCCCGATACACTGACCCTCCGATACACCGACCCCCGATACACCGACCCCCGATACACTGACCCTCCGATACACCGACCCCCGATACATCGACCCCCCGATACACCGACCCCCCCGATACATCGACCCCCCCGATACACCGACCCCCCCGATACATCGACCCCCCCGATACACCGACCCCCCCGATACACTGACCCTCCGATACACCGACCCCCCCCGACCCCGCTGCACCGACCCCCGGACCTCGATACGCCCATAGTAACACGAATCCTATTAATCAGCAGATAATCTGGGGTCACATCCTGTTATTGCTGCGATCGTCCAGTGTTGGAGCCCTGTTATGGGGCGTTGTCTGGGGTGGGCTGTGGGCAGGGAGTGGCGTACCGTTGGGGTGGGTGTTGGACCCCTGTTATGGGTCTGCAGGCTGCCCCTGTCTGATGATCTGAGTCCCGTTTACAATGAACTGGCACTGCCAGGCAGTATTTGATAAACAGGATGTGGCACTGAGTTGGGGCAGGGGAACCTGGCAGAATCTGTCAGACTTTGCTGAGCTTGTGCTGATCAAGGTGGGGCAGCCCGTGGACTGGATGCTGCAGAAGCACAAATGATTCACGATCCGGGCTCGAACACAGCAGCGATCGTTCCAGCTCACACCATCACTCCCCAAATGTTTCTGTACGGGTAGATTCCCCAGCACTGAACGGGTGGATTCCCCAGCACTGTACCAGTCGATTCCCCAGCACTGTAGGAGTGGATTCCCCGGCGCTGTACGAGTGGATTCCCCGGCACTGTACCAGTGGATTCCCCGACACTGTAGGAGTGGATTCCTCAGCACTGTACGGGTGGATTCCCCAGCACTGTGTCGGTGGATTCCCCAGCACTGTGCGGGTGGATTCCCCAGCGCTGTGCGGGTGGATTCCCCGACACTGTGCCAGTGGATTCCCCGACACTGCCAGTGGATTCCCCAGCACTGTAGGGGTGGCTTCGCTAGCATTGTACGGGTGGATTCCACGGCACTGTACTAGTGGATTCCCCAGCACTGTACGAGTGGATTCCCCAACATTGTATGAGTGGATTCATCAGCACTGTACCGGTGGATTCCCCGACGCTGTACGGGTGGATTCCCCGGCACTGTACGGGTGGATTCCCCAGCATTGTACGGGTGGATTCCCAGGCTCTGTACCAGTGGATTCCCCAGCGCTGCACACATGGATTTCCTGGCACTGTATCAGTGGATTCCCCGTCACTGTACAGGTGGATTCCCCGGCACTGTATGAGTGGATTCTCCAGCACTGTGTGAGTGGATTTCCCACTATACAGGTGGATTCCCCAGCGCTGTATGAATGGATTCCCCAGCGCTGTGCAAGCGGATTCCCCAACACTCTGCGGGTGGATTCCCCATCACTGTACCAGTGGATTCCCCATTGTACGGGTGGATTCTCCAGCACTGTATGAGTGGATTCCTCAGCACTGTACATGTAGATTCCCCAGCACTGTACGGGTAGATTCCCCAGCGCTGTACGGGTAGATTCCCCAGCGCTGTACGGGTAGATTATCCAGCACTGTACGGGTAGATTCCCCAACACTGTACGGGTAGATTCCCCAGCACTGTACGGGTAGATTCCCCAGCACTGTATGGGTAGATTCCCCAACACTGTACGGGTAGATTCCCCAGCACTGTACGGGTAGATTCCCCAGCGCTGTATGGGTAGATTCCCCAACACTGTACGGGTAGATTCCCCAGCACTGTATGGGTAGATTCCCCAACACTGTATGGGTAGATTCCCCAACACTGTATGGGTAGATTCCCCAGCACTGTACGGGTAGATACCCCAACACTGTATGGGTAGATTCCCCAACACTGTACGGGTAGATTCCCCAACACTGTATGGGTAGATTCCCCAACACTGTACGGGTAGATTCCCCAGCACTGTATGGGTAGATTCCCCAACACTGTACGGGTAGATTCCCCAGCACTGTATGGGTAGATTCCCCAACACTGTACGGGTAGATTCCCCAGCGCTGTACGGATAGATTCCACAACACTGTATGGGTAGATTCCCCAACACTGTACGGGTAGATTCCACAACACTGTACGGGTGGATTCCCCAGCACTGTACGGGTAGATTCCCCAGCACTGTACGGGTAGATTCCCCAACACTGTACGGGCAGATTCCCCAGCACTGTACGGGTGGATTCCCCAGCACTGTACGGGTGGATTCCCCAGCACTGTACGGGTGGATTCCTGCGGACACAGGAACTGATAAAGACAACTCTGACCTCAGTGCTCAGCATGGCAAGGCCACAAGTTCTCACAATGTCAGTCAGGGACGGGGGAGGAAGAGGAGTTTATACAACAGTCAGGGTCACTCCCGCTTCAGACATCTAACCCTCTACCCTTGGGGAGTTCACCCTCAACCCTCGGGGCGCTGACCCTCGACCCTCGGGGAACTGACCTTCGACCCTCGGGGAGCTGACCCTCGACCCTCGGGGAGTTCACCCTTGGGGAGCTGACCCTCGACCCTTGGGGAGCTGACCCTCGACCCTTGGGGAGCTGACCGTCGACCCTCGGGGAGTTCACCCTCGGGGAGCTGACCCTTGACCCTCGGGGAGCTGACCCTCGACCCTTGGGGAGTTCACCCTTGGGGAGCTGACCCTCGACCCTTGGGGAGTTCACCCTCGGTGAGCTGACGCTTGACATTTGGGGAGCTGACCCTGGACCCTCAGGAAGCTGACCCTCGGGGAGCTGACCCTCGACCCTTGGGGAGCTGACTCTCGAACCTCGGGAAGTTCACCCTCGGGGAGCTGACCCTCGACCCTCGGGGTGCTGACCCTCGACCCTCAGGGAGCTGACCTTTAACCCTTGGGGAGCTGACCCTTGACCCTCAGGGAGCTGACCTTT
This sequence comes from Pristiophorus japonicus, assembly GCF_044704955.1. NCBI lineage: Eukaryota > Metazoa > Chordata > Chondrichthyes > Pristiophoridae > Pristiophorus > Pristiophorus japonicus. The sequence goes on along the minus strand of NW_027254440.1, from coordinate 168,318 downwards.
TACCCTCGGGGAGCTGACTCTCGACCCTTGGGGAGTTCACCCTCGGGGAACTGACCCTCGAGCTCGGGGAGCTGACCTTCGACCCTCGGGGAGCTGACCCTCGATCCTCGGGGAGCTGACCCTCGACCCTCGGGGAGCTGACCCTCGACCCTCGGGAAGCTGACCCTCGACCCTTGGGGAGCAGACTCTCGGGAAGCTGACTCTCGACCCTCGGTGAGCTGACGCTTGACCCGGGGAGCTGACCCTCGGCCCTCAGGGAGCTGACCCACGACCCTCGGGGAGCTGACCCTCGACCCTCAGGGAGCTGCCCTTCGACCCTTGGGGAGTTCCCCCTCGGGGAGCTGACCCTCGACCCGCGGGGGGCTGACCCTCGACCCTCGGATAGTTCACCCTCAGGGAGCTGACCCTCAACCCTCGGGGAGCTGACCCTTGATCCTCTGGGTGCTGACCCTCGACCCTCGGGGAGCTGACCCTCGGGGAGCTGACCCTCGACCCTCAGGGAGCTGACCTTTAACCCTCGGGGAGCCGACTCTCGACCCTCGGGGAGTTCACCCTCGGGGAGCTGACCCTTGACCCTTGGGGAGCTGATCCTCGACCCTCGGGGAGCTGACCCTTGCGGAGCTGACCCTTGGCCCTTGTGGAGCTGACCCTCGACCCTTGTGGAGCTGACCCTCGACCCTTGTGGAGCTGACCATCGACCCTCGGGGAGCTGACCCTTGGGACTACAATTGATGCTTTGAACGTGCCAGATTATACTTGCCTTTGCCATCTCCCCTTTGCCAGGGGGTGGGGATGGGTGTGCTGCTACAGAGGTATGCAATCAAGATTCACACAGGATGGCTATGCTCATTGCTGTTAAAGTCACCGCAGTATTGAACTTTTATGCCACCAGATCCTTTCCAAGCAGCACTGCTGAGATGTGGTGAGATTGGTCAAACATCACCCATGCCCACTGATACGTTAGGCTGGTATTTACCGGGGGGAGGGAGTTGGCAGTGTGACAGAAGGCAGCCTGTTTACAGCTGGCTATAGGGCTTCATTGATGAATGCGTATCACCATCAGTATACCCCAGGGTCCAATCCATTTTATGAGATAACAGTGCGGATGATGCAATGCATTCCATGCATGTAGAGCAGACTCTTGGAACTTTCCATATTTAACCGAATACATAAATGAATTGGACTAATTTGTCCTTTCTCATCACAGGTATAGATGGAACAGAGCGTATTGCTGCCATATACGTCTAAGCTTTAAAGGTGCCCAATTTTATGGACGCAGTCCAGATATTTTAATCGTGACTCTCCTGATCGATCAACACGATTGGGTAACCCCGGGTGGAATAAGCTTGGTCCCTCTTGCCAGCATTCTCAAGATAAGTTAACACAGTGATGTAGGAACTTTATCCACACGACCAATTTCTTCCGAAGATGATACATGGAAGTTGCGTTGAGAATAGCTTGGACACTTGGGCAGAGGTTGCTGAGGTCCAGGTACACAAAGTGTCCTGCAGTGCCCCAGCCTTGGCTCAGCTTTCTGTTGCAGTATAACAGAGTTATGCTGAAAGTCTTAGGTTATCATATTACTGAACAAGATTAGTTTGTATTCAATGTACCTGATAAGTTAACAGCTTGATATATAACCTGGCCCTTTGGGTCCGTCTCATTAAATTCCTGTTGGAGGTTGATGGTGAGATCTCATCTGTGGCCATTGTCTTCATTCATTACTGTCTTCTGCTTTTGGCTTGGCTACCTTTACACGCATGTATTCTCTGTATTGCTGTGACTGTATCTCATGCTCTCTCACTGTCCTGAGATAGAGTCGTGGAATTCCCTACTGCAGAGAGTTGCTGATGCCAGTTCATTGGATATATTCAAGAGGGAGTTAGATAAGGCTCTTACGGCTAAAGGGATCAAGGGGTATGGAGAGAAAGCGGGAAAGGGGTACTGAGGTAATGATCAGCCATGATCTTATTGAATGGTGGTGCAGGCTCAGTGGGCTGAATGGCCTACTCCTGCACCTATTTTCTATGTTTCTATGTTTCATTACCAACAGTGATGTTATTGGTAGAATTGAAGTAAATTAAAAACTTGGATTTATATAGATTTACAGCCAATGAAGTAGTTTTGGAGTATAATCACTATTGTAATGTATATCAACAACTTGCATTTGTAGAGCACCTTAAACGTCTCAAGGCACTGAGCTGTATAAGGAGATCGTAAGACAGATGACCAAAAGCTTGGTCAAAGAGGTAGGTTTGAAGGAGGATCTTAAAGAATAGAGAGAGGTGACAAGGTTTAGGGAGGGAGTTCAGAGCTTGAAGCCTAGTGAGTTGAAGGCACGACCACCAATGGTGGAATGATGAAAATTGGGGGGTGGGGGTCTGGATGTGGTTACATAGATAGGGAGGGGTGTAGGTCTGGAGGAGGTTACAGAGATAGGGAGGGGTGTAGGGGCTGGAGGAGGGTACAGAGATAGGGAGGGGCGTAGGTCTGGAGAAGGTTCCAGAGATAAGGAGGGGTGTAGGGGCTGGAGGAGGGTACAGAGATAGGGAGGGGCGTAGGTCTGGAGAAGGTTCCAGAGATAGGGAGGGGTGTAGGGGCTGGAGGAGGTTACAGAGATAGGGAGGGGTGTAGAGGCTGGAGGAGGTTACAGAGATAGGGAGGAGTGTAGGGGCTGGAGGAGGTTACAGAGATAGGGAGATTTGTAGGGGCTGGAGGAGGTTACAGAGATAGGGAGGGGTGTAGGGCTGAAGGAGGTTACAGCGATAGGGAGGGGTGAAGGGGCTGGAGGAGGGTTCAGAGATAGGGAGGGGTGTAGGGCTGGAGGAGGTTACAGAGATAGGGAGGGGTGTAGGGGCTGGAGGAGGTTACAAAGATAGGGAGGGGTGTAGGGCTGGAGGAGGTTACAGAGATAGGGAGGGGTGTAGGGGCTGGAGGAGGTTACAGAGATAGGGAGGGGTATAGGGCTGGAGGAGGTTACAGAGATAGGGAGGGGTGTAGGGCTGGAGGAGGTTACAGAGATAGGGAGGGGTGTAGGGCTGGAGGAGGTTACAGAGATAGGGAGGGGTGTAGGGGCTGGAGGAGGTTACAGAGATAGGGAGGGGTATAGGGCTGGAGGAGGTTACAGAGATAGGGAGGGGTGTAGGGCTGGAGGAGGTTACAGAGATAGGGAGGGGTGTAGGGGCTGGAGGAGGTTACAGAGATAGGGAGGGGTGTAGGGGCTGGAGGAGGTTACAGAGATAGGGAGGGGTGTAGGGCTGGAGGAGGTTACGGAGATAGGGAGGGGTGTAGGGCTGGAGGAGGTTACAGAGATAGGGTGGGGTGTAGGGGCTGGAGGAGGTTACAGAGATAGGGAGGGGTGTAGGGCTGGAGGAGGTTACAGAGATAGGGAGGGGTGTAGGGGCTGGAGGAGGTTACAGAGATAGGGAGGGGTGTAGGGCTGGAGGAGGTTACAGAGATAGGGAGGGGTGTAGGGGCTGGAGGAGGTTACAGAGATAGGGAGGGGCTGGAGGAGGTTACAGAGATAGGGAGGGGTGTAGGGGCTGGAGGAGGTTACAGAGATAGGGAGGGGTGTAGGGGCTGGAGGAGGTTACAGAGATAGGGAGGGGTGTAGGGCTGGAGGAGGTTACAGAGATAGGGAGGGGTGTAGGGGCTGGAGGAGGTTACAGAGATAGGGAGGGGTGTAGGGGCTGGAGGAGGTTACAGAGATAGGGAGGGGTGTAGGGCTGGAGGAGGTTACAGAGATAGGGTGGGGTGTAGGGGCTGGAGGAGGTTACAGAGATAGGGAGGGGTGTAGGGCTGGAGGAGGTTACAGAGATAGGGAGGGGTGTAGGGGCTGGAGGAGGTTACAGAGATAGGGAGGGGTGTAGGGCTGGAGGAGGTTACAGAGATAGGGAGGGGTGTAGGGGCTGGAGGAGGTTACAGAGATAGGGAGGGGCTGGAGGAGGTTACAGAGATAGGGAGGGGTGTAGGGGCTGGAGGAGGTTACAGAGATAGGGAGGGGTGTAGGGGCTGGAGGAGGTTACAGAGATAGGGAGGGGTGTAGGGGCTGGAGGAGGTTACAGAGATAGGGAGGGGTGTAGGGCTGGAGGAGGTTACAGAGATAGGGAGGGGTGTAGGGGCTGGAGGAGGTTACAGAGATAGGGAGGGGTGTAGGGGCTGGAGGAGGTTACAGAGATAGGGAGGGGTGTAGGGCTGGAGGAGGTTACAGAGATAGGGTGGGGTGTAGGGGCTGGAGGAGGTTACAGAGATAGGGAGGGGTGTAGGGCTGGAGGAGGTTACAGAGATAGGGAGGGGTGTAGGGGCTGGAGGAGGTTACAGAGATAGGGAGGGGTGTAGGGCTGGAGGAGGTTACAGAGATAGGGAGGGGTGTAGGGGCTGGAGGAGGTTACAGAGATAGGGAGGGGCTGGAGGAGGTTACAGAGATAGGGAGGGGTGTAGGGGCTGGAGGAGGTTACAGAGATAGGGAGGGGTGTAGGGGCTGGAGGAGGTTACAGAGATAGGGAGGGGTGTAGGGGCTGGAGGAGGTTACAGAGATAGGGAGGGGTGTAGGGGCTGGAGGAGGTTACAGAGATAGGGAGGGGCTGGAGGAGGGTACAGAGATAGGGAGGGGTGTAGGGGCTGGAGGAGGTTACAGAGATAGGGAGGGGTGTAGGGGCTGGAGGAGGTTACAGAGATAGGGAGGGGTGTAGGGCTGGAGGAGGTTACAGAGATAGGGAGGGGTGAAGGGGCTGGAGGAGGTTACAGAGATAGGGAGGGGTGTAGGGCTGGAGGAGGTTACAGAGATAGGGAGGGGTGTAGGGGCTGGAGGAGGTTACAGAGATAGGGAGGGGTGTAGGGCTGGAGGAGGTTACAGAGATAGGGAGGGGCAAGGCCATGGAGGGATTTGTAAATAAGGATGAACATTTTAAAATGAAGGCATTGCTGGACTGGGAACCAATGTAGGTTTCCGCCGCGCATGGCGATGATGTCATCACCGGAGGTACAGCGGCCCGGGACACGCTACCAGCAATCGCGGCTCCACTAACTCCTGTGCAACTTCGCGGGAGCCGCCCCCCCCACCTATACTGGGCGAAACCACTTTTGCGGCCCGTTCGTACCCGCCGGAGCCGCTAACAGGAGGCACTCAACAGGGAAATGTCGGTCCCCATGGTTTTTTATAGTTTAATATGTAAAATTTCACTGAGGCAAACCCATTTCTACGATTGAGTCTCGAAGCCCAGTTACAAAGGGTTAAATAGTCCCTTCCCATGCACCATTTCTGATGGGTGATGTCAGTAATTCTGATGGTCAACCTGTGTATGTTTTGTTTGAGGACAAGTCATTTGATTAGTGCTTACACCTTTTAACATTCCATATATTGCCTAAGGTTTTCTGGTAAATATTTTTCTATATATAACAATTAATTTATTGTAATATATACATTCTATCTCTCTATGGTGCAAAATAAATCCATATGGCGAGAAAGCAGGAATGGGGTACTGAAGTTTCATGTTCAGCCATGAACTCATTGAATGGCGGTGCAGGCTAGAAGGGCTGAATGGCCTGCTCCTGCACCTATTTTCTATGTTTCTATAGCAACTGGCCGCAGTGAGAGGTCATTGTGCCAACTTTGAAGTCTCCCTCGGAGCCCTTGTGTTTATGTGAAGGCGGGCGAGGTGCCCAGGCCCATCCTGCTGTCTCGGGTAGTCACTGAACAGCTTTATAACCTTTGTGGTTCCAGACTTCCTCAACTGCACTAATACAGGAGAAAAATACTGCGGATGCTGCAATCTGAAATAAAAGCAGAGAATGTTGGAAATCTCCGCAGGTCAGGCAGCAGATTGCCAGCATTCTCTGTTTTTACACGTGTTTAGCTCTGCTGTGCCAGAGTCTCTTGTCTTTAGGTTTGTAAGGGGGTGTTAAAGTCCTCGAATTCTCGCATTGACTCTGAGTTCCCCGAGTTGAGTCGTGTGGTTCAGGAGCATGTCTCCGACCATTCCATCAACATCTTTCTCCCTTTCAAAAACAGCGCCATGAACACTGTCCAAAAAACACCCTCGACCCCTCTCTCCTTACATCTCCAACCTTTTCTCTCCAAAGTCCTTGAATATGTTGTTGCCTCCAAAATCCGTACTCGTGTTTCCCGCAGTTGTATGTTGTGTAATATTGCCCATCCCTGCCCCAATCTCAGCCCAGCTGCTGCTGAAACCCCCAACTATGCCTTTGTTACTCCCAACGCTCTCCTGGCTGGCCTCCCACTTTGCCCCCTCTGCAAACTTCAGCTCATCCATCATCATAGGCAGTCCCTCGGAATCGAGGAAGACTTGCTTCCACTCCTAAAGTGAGTTCTCAGGTGACTGTACAGTCCAATACGGGAATTACCATCTCTGTCACGGGTGGTTGAGGGAAAGGGTGGGTGGGGAGGCTGGTTTGCCGCACACGCCTTCCGCTGCCTGCGCTTGGTTTCTGCATGCTGTTGGTGACGAGACTCGAGGAGCTCAGCGCACTCCCAAATGCTGTTCCTTTGTGCCCTGCCTCGCAACAAGTCCCGTTCACCCAGCACCCTGTGCTCATCAAAGTCAGTCAGCTCTTGGTTCTCTCATCACCTCAAATTTAACATTTTCATCCCACTGTTAAAAACCCACCCTATCGATGTAACCTGCTCCAACTCTACAACCCCCTCCCCAAACTCTCAGCTCTGATTCTAACCTCCTTGCGCATTGTAACTCCCTGTGCCATTCCCTTGGCAGTTGTGTTTTCAGTCCCCGAGGCCCTGCTGTCTGGAATTCCCTTCCGGTATCTCTCCTTTACAACCCTCCTTAAAGTCTACCCTCCTGATCAAGCTTTTAGCCACTCCTCCTAATCCTGCCGCCTTTGGCTTAGAGACCATTGTTCTTTTGCCTCAGTGAAGCACACGGGACAGTTTCTACAAAAAAAGCTTTACACCAACGCTCGTTGTTGTCTGGCTGGCTCCCAGGTGAAGAACAAGAGAGGTCCCGGCATCAATCAACCCCTTCAGGAAATAGGGGGAGACCCCTCGCCTCCCGCCCCCCCCTAGGGTGTCAGTGATAGCGGGGCTGAGGCATGGACAAAGGCGGTGCTGGGCACACGGCCCCAAGGCAGGGGGGGGGGCGCGTCACACTGTCCCAGGGTGGGGGGGGGGGGGTGGGTCACACTGCCCCAGAGGGGGGGGAGGGGTCACACTGCCCCGGGGGGGGGGAGGGGTCACACTGCCCCAGAGGGGGGCGAGGGGTCACACTGCCCCGGGGGGGGGGGGGGGCGTCACACTGTCCCAGAGGGGGGGGAGGGGTCACACTGCCCCGGGGGGGGGGGGGCGTCACACTGTCCCAGAGGGGGGGGAGGGGTCACACTGCCCCGGGGGGGGGGGGGGCGTCACACTGTCCCAGAGGGGGGGGAGGGGTCACACTGCCCCGGGGGGGGGGGGGGGGGCGTCACACTGTCCCAGAGGGGGGGGAGGGGTCACACTGCCCTGGGGGGGGTGGGGGGTGGGTCACACTGCCCCGTGGGGGGGGGGGGGGTCACACTGTCCCAGGGTGGGGGGGAGGGGTCACACTGCCCCGTGGGGGGGGGGGAGTTACACTGTCCCAGGGTGGGGTGGTGGGGGTCACACTGCCCCGGGGGTGGGGGAGTTACACTGCCCCGGGGGTGGGGTGGGTCACACTGCCCCGGGGGGGAGGGGTCACACTGCCCCGGGGGGGAGGGGGCGTCACACTGCCCCGGGGGAGGGGGGTGGAGGGGTCACACTGCCCCAGGGGGGGGGGGGCGTCACACTGTCCCAGGGTGGGGGGGTGGGGGGTCACACTGCCCCGGGGGGGGAGGGGTCACACTGCCCCGGGGGGGGGGGGGCGTCACACTGCCCCGGGGGAGGGGGTGGAGGGGTCACACTGCCCCGGGGGGGGAGGGGTCACACTGCCCCGGGGGAGGGGGTGGAGGGGTCACACTGCCCCGGGGGGGGAGGGGTCACACTGCCCCGGGGGGGGGGGGGGGCGTCACACTGCCCCGGGGGGGGAGGGGTCACACTGCCCCGGGGGAGGGGGTGGAGGGGTCACACTGCCCCGGGGGGGGAGGGGTCACACTGCCCCGGGGGAGGGGGGTGGGGGTCACACTGTCCCAGGGTGGGGGGGTGGGGGGGGTGGGGGTCACACTGCCCCGGGGGAGGGGGGTGGGTGTCACACTGTCCCAGGGTGGGGGGGGTGGGGGTCACACTGTCCCAGGGTGGGGGGGTGGGGGTCACACTGCCCCGGGGGAGGGGTCACACTGCCCCGGGGGGGGAGGGGTCACACTGCCCCGGGGGGGGGGGGGGGTGGCGTCACACTGCCCCGGGGGGGGAGGGGTCACACTGTCCCAGGGTGGGGGGGTGGGGGTCACACTGCCCCGGGGGGGGGGGTGGGGGTCACACTGTCCCAGGGTGGGGGGGTGGGGGTCACACTGCCCCGGGGGAGGGGTCACACTGCCCCGGGGGGGGGGGTGGGGGTCACACTGTCCCAGGGTGGGGGGGTGGGGGTCACACTGCCCCGGGGGAGGGGTCACACTGCCCCGGGGGGGGGGGGGGTGGCGTCACACTGCCCCGGGGGAGGGGTCACACTGCCCCGGGGGGGGAGGGGTCACACTGCCCCGGGGGAGGGGTCACACTGCCCCGGGGGGGGTGGGGGGTCACACTGCCCCTGGGGTGGGGTGGGTCACACTGCCCCGGGGGAGGGGGGGGAGGGGTCACACTGCCCCGGGGGAGGGGGGGGAGGGGTCACACTGCCCCGGGGGGGGGGGTGGAGGGGTCACACTGCCCCGGGGGAGGGGGTGGAGGGGTCACACTGCCCCGGGGGGGGGGGGGGGCGTCACACTGCCCCGGGGGAGGGGGTGGAGGGGTCACACTGCCCCGGGGGGGGAGGGGTCACACTGCCCCGGGGGGGGGGGGTCACACTGCCCCGGGGGGAGAGGGGTCACACTGCCCCGGGGGAGGGGGGTGGGGGTCACACTGTCCCAGGGTGGGGGGTTGGGGGTCACACTGCCCCGGGGGAGGGGGGTGGGGGTCACACTGTCCCAGGGTGGGGGGTTGGGGGTCACACTGCCCCGGGGGAGGGGTCACACTGCCCCGGGGGGGTGGGGGTGGCGTCACACTGCCCCGGGGGAGGGGGGTGCGGAGAGAGGGGGGGTGGGCTCTGCCCCACGGCCGGGCAGTACGGGGATCTCACCATCTGCAGCTCCCAGCTTCCACCCTGAGTGTCTGGACAATGAAGGACAGAAGCTCCATGTCCTTTGTTGAATGTGAACGGGCCGTTGATGTGAATGCAAAGTGAGTGAGCAGTTTTGTGTAAATGGAGATGTTGTATGATGAGAGAGCGTGCTGAGTGTATGACGGTAAATTGGATCACCATCTCAGTCCCATTCTTTGAGGGGAGCTGTAAGGCTGCACTGATTGGAGTGCTAACATTTCCATGTTAACCTTTGACTTCAAGTGCTGACCCCTTGAACTCTTGCCCTGTCATGAAATGCTTGGCCCCAGTAATGTTGCATTGAGAGAGCGACTGCGCAGCGACCGAGCCTGGGAAAGGGAACAGAGTTTCGAGTGTGGGCTCCCTGGGAACTGCTGCTTGTTGCAAGCTTCGATTGGAAGTGAGGCTCGCTGTGTCACGGTATGCCTTGTGACGGAGTGAGCTGTACCCTGGGTGTGGGCAGTCCAACCTGCCTTCCAATGTGCTCCTCAAACACACTGCTGGCCAAGCGGCAGTGAACAGAAATATTCAGCCTGGCGACACCACCCCTTCCCCTCCCATCTGTATAAAACAAAAGATGTGAGGGGAGGGCTTTCATTTGTCATTTAGTAAGGGTAAACAGCCCATTCAGCTATTCTCACAGGTCTGCTAGTTTACTGCTTCAATGGGAGCGCAGTTCACTGGCTTTCTCAGCCCAGCCCCTGGGAGGTGTCAAGTGATCTTAACACCACACTGCTCAGCCCTGATATTTACATCTTTCTTTGAAATACAACCTGACTTTTGGTTACCACCTTTCCTTAAAGTGCCCTCCATTATTCAAACATTCCCCTGAGTGAGATCCCATAGGGCTGTCAGCACCCTGTACCCCAGTGAGAGTCAGTGTGTGTGGGACTGTACCCCAGTGAGAGTCAGTGTGTGTGGGACTGTACCCCAGTGAGAGTCAGTGTGTGTGGGACACGCACCCCAGTGAGAGTCAATGTGTGTGGGACTGTACCCCAGTGAGAGTCATTGTGTGTGGGACCCGTACCCCAGTGAGAGTCAGTGTGTGTGGAACAGTACCCCAGTAAGAATCAGTGTGTGTGGGACTGTACCCCAGTGAGAGTCAGTGTGTGTGGGACTGTACCCCAGTGAGAGTCAGTGTGTGTGGGACTGTACCCCAGTGAGAGTCAGTGTGTGTGGGACACGCACCCCAGTGAGAGTCAGTGTGTGTGGGACTGTACCCCAGTGAGAGTCATTGTGTGTGGGATCCGTACCCCAGTGAGAGTCAGTGTGTGTGGAACAGTACCACAGTAAGAGTCAGTGTGTGTGGGACTGTACCCCAGTGAGAGTCAGTGTGTGTGGAACTGTACCCCAGTGAGAGTCAGTGTGTGTGGACTGTACCCCAGTGACAGTCAGTGTGTGTGGGACTGTACCCCAATGAGAGTCAGTGTGTGTGGAACTGTACCCCAGTGAGAGTCGGTGTGTGTGGGACCCGTACCCCAGTGATAGTCATTGTGTGTGGAACAGTACCCCAATGAGAGTCAGTGTGTGTGGGACTGTACCCCAGTAAGAGTCAGTGTGTGTGGGACTGTACCCCAGTGAGAGTCAGTGTGTGTGGGACCCGTACCTCAGTGAGAGTCATTGTGTGTGGAACAGTACCCCAATGAGAGTCAGTGTGTGTGGAACTGTACCCCAGTGAGAGTCATTGTGTGTGGAACAGTACCCCAGTGAGAGCCAGTGTCTGTGGAACTTTACCCCAGTGAGAGTCAGTGTGTGAGGAACTGCACTCCAGTGAGAGTCTGTCTGTGTGTGGGTCCCGTACCCCAGTGAGAGTCAGTTTGTGTGGGACTGTACCCCAGTGAGAGTCATTGTGTGTGGGACTGTGCCCCAGTGAGAGTCAGTGTGTGTGGAACTGTACCCCAGTGAGAGTCAGTGTGTGTGAACTGTACCCTAGTGAGAGTCAGTGTGTGTGGAACTGTACCCCAGTGAGGGTCAGTGTGTGTGGAACTGTACCCCAGTGAGTGTCAGTGTGTGTGGGACCCATAGCCCAGTGAGACTCAGTGTGTGTGGCACTATCCCCCAATGAGAGCCAGTGTGCGTGGGACCCGTACCCCAGTGAGAGTCAGTGTGTGTGGGACCCGTACCCCAGTGAGAGTCAGTGTGCGTGGGTCCCGTACCCCAGTGAGAGTCAGTTTGTGTGGGACTGTACCCCAGTGAGAGTCATTGTGTGTGGGACTGTGCCCCAGTGAGAGTCAGTGTGTGTGGAACTGTACCCCAGTGAGAGTCGGTGTGTGTGGGACACATACCCCAGTGAGAGTCAGTGTGTGTGGAACTGTACCCCAGTGAGAGTCAGTGTGTGTGGAACTGTACCCCAGTGAGATTCAGTGTGTGTGGAACTGTACCCCAGTGAGAGTCAGTGTGTGTGGACCTGTACCCCAGTGAGAGTCAGTGCCTGTGGTATTTACTTTTTGGGAAAGCAGGGTGGAAATGGGAGAAAAATGTTGTCTCAGAATCAATAAAAAATTCAACACAACGTGAAATGTAAAATGGTGGGAGAATACAGTTAATGTTTCCTTTTTACTTGTCCCACATGTTACGGTCTGAGATGAGCAGTGGATGTGTTATATCCCGAGCCCCGGGGTTAATTAACAGTACTTAGCACTGAGCCATTTACAAATCCAGGCCAGGCTGATAACATCGGGTAAACCTTGGCATATTGAATAAGAACAGGCCAGTTACAGGGGCCGGAAGAATGTATTTAAGCAGATTACAGCCCCTTTATTTGTTCAAACTTTGCTTCAAGTTTTGACTCCTTGATCACCTGAAGCAACAACCTAGCCGGAGCATTGCAAGCAGACTCTCGGCCCACAAGGTCAAATTCCGCGTCTTATAACACTCCTGTGGAGCACCTGGGGACATTTAACTACGTTAAAGGCACTATATAAATGCAGGTTCTTAAGGTCAGATTTGTGTTTAGTTCCTAAATGGTTGGATTTGCACTGAAAATCCAAATGTAATGAATGGAGGCCATCATCCTTCATACACCGACCACACTGACCCACACAGCCCAGTGTCAAAGCCCCCCTGGGCTCTTCCACAATCTCACCAAGGGTGGCACTGAGAATATTATATAGATTACACAGCACAGAAACAGGCCATTCGGCCCAGCCAGTCCATGCTGCAGACCAGCCTCCTCCCATCTAATCCTCCGGTCCCTTCTCCCTCATGTTCCCCTTAAATGCATCAATACTATTCACCTCAACCCCTCCCTGTGGCAGCGAGTTCTATATTCTCACTCTCTGAGTAAAGTTTCTTCTGAATTCCTTATTTGATTTCTTCATGACTACCTTATATTGATGGCCTCTAGTTATGCTCTTCTCCACAAGTGGAAAGACTCTCTCTACGTCTACTCTATCAAAACCTTTCATAATTTTAAAGACCTCAGAAACATAGAAATTTACAGTGCAGAAGGAGGCCACCTCGGCCCATCGTGTCCGCGCCGGCCGACAAAGAGCCGCACGGCCCTTGGTCAGCAGCCCTGCAGGTTATAAATAAACCCATGAACAATGACGGAAAGGCAAAGAGTACCCAGCCCAACCAGTCCGCCCCACACAACTGCAACACCCCTTGCACCGAAACATTCTACACTCCACCCCAAACAGAGCCATGTGATCTGGGAGAGGCAAAAACCAGATAAAAACCTAGGCCAATTGGGGTGGAGAAAATCTGGGCAAATTCCTCTCCGATCCATCCAGGCGATCAAAACTAGTCCAAGAGATCACCCTGGCTGTATTCAGTTCCCTGCAGTACATATCATCGTATCTGCACCAGCCAACAAGAGGTTATCCAGTCTAATCCTACTTACCGACACTTCAAGTGCCCATCCAAGCACCTTTTAAATGCAGCGAGGGTTTCTGTATCCACCACTATTCCAGCCAGTGAGTCCCAAACCCCCACAACCCTCTTCGTGAAGAAGCCTCTCCTCAAATCCCCTCTAAACCTTACACCAACTATCTTAAAACTATGCCCCCTCGTAATATCCACCATATATAATCAGCTAGCTACAGTGACCCCTGGGTTAGAGAGTGGGGAAATCAGCCAGGGTTCCTGCTACTGGTCACTGTCCAGTGACCCACCTAGGTTAGAGAGAGAGGGAAAGTCAGCCAGGGTTCCTGCTCCTAGTCACTGTCCAGTGATCCCTGGGTTAGAGAGTGGGGAAATCAGCCAGGGTTCCTGCTACTGGTCACTGTCCAGTGACCCACCTAGGTTAGAGAGAGAGGGAAAGTCAGCCAGGGTTCCTGCTCCTAGTCACTGTCCAGTGATCCCTGGGTTAGAGAGAGGGGAAATCAGCCAGGGTTCCTGCTCCTGATCACTGTCCAGTGACGCCTGGGTTAGAGAGAGGGGAAATCAGCCAGGGTTCCTGCTCCTGATCATTGTCCAGTGACCCCTGGGTTAGAGAGAGGGGAATACAGCCAGGGTTCCTGCTCCTGATCACTGCCCAGTGACCCCTGGGTTAGAGAGAGGGGAAATCAGCCAGGATTCCTGCTCCTGATCACTGTCCAGTGATCCCTAGGTTAGAGAGAGAGGGGAAATCAGCCAGGGTTCCTGCTCCTGTTCAATGTCCAATGACCCACCTAGGTTAGAGAGAGGGGAAATCAGTCAGAATTCCTGCTCCTGGTCACTGTCCAGTGACCCACCTAGGTTAGAGAGAGAGGGGAAATCAGCCAGGGTTCCTGCTCCTTGTCACTGTCCAGTGATCCCTAGGTTAGAGAGAGGGGAAATCAGCCAGGGTACCTGCTCCTGTTCACTGTCCAGTGACCCTAGGTTAGAGAGAGGGGAAATCAGTCAGGGTACCTGCTCCTGTTCACTGTCCAGTGACCCCTGGGTTAGAGAGAGGGGAAATCAGCCAGAATTCCTGCTCCTGGTCACTGTCCAGCGACCCTAGGTTAGAGAGAGGGGTAATCAGCCAGAGTTCCTGCTCCTGATCCAGCATTTACTGTCTGGACACCAGCGATGGAGAGAACCATCATCATCATCATCATAGGCAGTCCCTCGGAATCGAGGAAGTCTTGCTTCTACTCTTAACATGAGTTCTTAGGAGATTGTACAGTCCAATACGAGAACCACAATCTCTGTCACAGGTAGATCAGATAGTCGTTGAGGGAAGGGGTGGGTGGGACTGGTTTGCCGCACGCTCTTTCCGCTGCCTGCGTATGATTTCTGCACGCTCTCGACATCGAGACTCGAGGTGCTCAGCGCCCTCCCGGATGCATTCCTCCACTTAGGGCGGTCTTTGGCCAGGGACTCCCAGGTGTCAGTGGGGATGTTGCACTTTATCAGGGAGGCTTTGAGGGTGTCCTTGTAACGTTTCCTCTGTCCACCTTTGGCTCGTTTGCAGTGAACGAGTTCCGAATAGAGTGCTTGCTTTGGGAGTCTCGTGTTTGGCATGCGAACTATATGGCCTGCCCAGCGGAGATGATCAAATGTGGTCAGTGCTTCAATGCTGGGGATGTTGGCCTGGTCGAGGACGCTAACGTTGGTGCGTCTGTCCTCCCAGGGGATTTGTAGGATCTTGCGGAGACATCGTTGGTGGTATTTCTCCAGCGACTTGAGGTGTCTACTGTACATGGTCCATGTTTCTGAGCCATAAAGGAGGGCGGGTATTACTACAGCCCTGTAGACCATGAGCTTGGTGACAGCTTTGAGGGCCTGGTCTTCAAACACTCTTCCTCAGGCGGCCGAAGGCTGCACTGGCGCACTGGAGGCGGTGTTGGACCTCGTCGTCAATGCCTGCTCTTGTTGATAGGAGGCTCCCGAGATATGGGAAATGGTCCACGTTGTCCAGGGCCGCGCCGTGGATCTTGATGACTGGGGGGACAGGCTGGTGGAGGACCTTTGTCTTACAGATGTTTAGCCCCATGCTTTCGTACGCCTCAGTAAATACGTCGACTATGTCCTGGAGTTGAGCCTCTGTATGTGCGCAGACGCAGGCGTCGTCCGCGTACTGTAGCTCAACGACAGAGGTTGGGGTGATCTTGGACCTGGCCTCGAGACGGCGCAGGTTGAACAGCTTCCCACTGGTTCTGTAGTTTAGTTCCACTCCAGCTTGTTGACTGTGAGGTGGAGCATGGCAGCGAGGAAAATTGAGAAGAGGGTTGGGGCGATGACGCAGCCCTGCTTGACCCCGGTCCGGATGTGGATTGGGTCTGTGATGGATCCATTGGTAAGGATCACGGCCTGCATGTCGTCGTGGAGCACGCGGAGGATGATGACGTACTTTTGGGGGCCTCCGAAACGGAGGAGGACATTCCATAGACCCTCGCGGTTGACAGTGTCAAAGGCCTTTGTAAGATCGAAGAAGGCCATGTATAAGGGCTGGTGCTGCTCCCTGCATTTTTCCTGCAACTGTCGCGCTGCAAAAATCATGTCTGTTGTGCCCCGTATGGGACAAAATCTGCACTGTGTCTCCGGGAGGAGCTCCTCGGCCACGGGAAGAAGACGGTTGAGGAGGACTCTAGCGACAACCTTCCCAGTGGCAGGTAACAGGGAGATTCCCCTGTAGTTGCCGCACTCGGGACTTGTCCCCTTTTTTAAAGATGGACACGATCACTGCATGTCTGAGATCTCCCGGCATGTTCTCCTCCCTCCAGATGAGAGAGATGAGGTCATGTAATTGCGCTAACAGTACCTCTCCGCCATACTTTGTGTTTCTAAGCTGTCTTATGGCTTTTTCTAACTCGTGCAGTGATCGGGTTTTACTGAGGTGCTGGTGGGTAGCATGCTGCGGGATGGAGTTGAGAACACTCGAGTCAAAGGCAGAGTCTCGATTGAGGAGATCTTCAAGGTGCTCCTTCCAGCGGACCCTGACAGCCTCGGTATCCTTGATGAGTGTTTTCCCCGTTCTTGGCCAGCAGTGGGGTGGGGCCTTGGGTGTTTGGACCATAAGTGGCTTTGACTGCGATGAAGAATCCTCGCACATCATAGTCTTCGGCCAGCTGCTGTATCTGCTGTGCTTTCTCCATCCACCATGTGTTCTTTAGGTCCCGGGTTTTTTGTTGGACCTCAGCCTTGTGCCGTCTGTAATGCTGCTTTGCTGTTCCCGAGTTGGGTTGTTGTTTAAGGCTCAGAAATGCCCTGCGCTTGCGATCTATTAGTTCTTGAATCTCCTGATCATTTTCATCAAACCAGTCCTGGTGTTTCCTGGTTGAGTGACCGAGCGTCTCTTCACAGGCACTGGTTATAGAGGCCTGGAGGGCAGACTAAGCGCTGAAGCACACACACTCAAGATGGCTTCAATCTGGAACTTGCTTTTATTGTAAGCATCATTAGTTGCATTACCACAGTAGTCCACAAGGTGGAGCTCTATATTACACTTCTCCCTCCTTAATGAAAAAGTAATTATAACAAAATAATCATCGTACATAACTTGCATGGTTATACATAACAAAAGATAAGGACTTTGCCAAATTTACAAATCAAACTTAACCACTAGTATTCTGTTTGAAAGCGATACCTTGGCCCTGAAGTTCTGGTCGTAGGCTTCCCGCGGGCAATTGCCTCCGAACTGAAACATTTCTATGATGGCGGGGGTGGGGGGTGGGGGGGTGGGGGGGGAAGCGGTGGGGAGGGGGCACCAGTGATGGGGCCTGCGATTCCGGTGAGGAGGCCTTCTCCTCCCGCGCTGCGAAGTGCGCTCCTGTCCTCCAGGTTCCCACGCAGAAGGTGCAGTCACATGTGACTGCTCAGCCAATCAGGTATAGCATTCCACAGCTTTCTCATTATTAGCAATGGGAACTCCGGATCTATCAGTTCTTATTGCTATTAATGAGAAAAAAAAACAAAGACACTAAACACATGTAATAAAAAACACTCCTCACATAATTAAAATTAATTGAAATTAAAGTTGATAAATATCTTGGGACAACTTTTTTTTTCCCGAGTTTTTTAAACTTTTTAAAATTATGGTTAAAAATAAATGTAATGTTTTTAAAAATAATGTGTGTTTTTAAAATGTAATTTAATGATATTTTTGTATGTTTTTAAACTCTTGCACCTGTAACAGTAGGCTATGTGCCTGCTTTTATCAGGCGCAAGAATTTTGAGGACACTTGCTGCACTAGATATGGGTAAATACTGCAATCTTGCCCGTGCAAATGTCCTCACTCAGAGATGAGGAGGATCTGTCAAGCTCCAGCTTGGCAGATTGGAAAAGCCGTTTTTTGGCGCATGCGCATTGTGCGCTGAAAACCGGCTTTTCCGATGTCTTCCTAGGTCCGTAGAAACTCCATACGGACCCGGGAAGGCCGGGACAATCGCTCTCGAACAGAAATTCCCAAATATGGTGTCAAACTTAGACTCATTCCAGGCTGAGCCTAGTGCAACCCTTGATCTACATTTGGACTCTTTATAACTTCAGACTGTTTGTCTGCCCGACTTGGACTCAGACTTAAATTCTGACTTTCTCTCGGACATGTTTCCAGTACGTCTGATGTAGGATTTGCTACTGGTACTCTACTTGTAACAAGACTATCTGACTCATCAGAAATAATCGAATCATTCCAACTTCCACATCTGTCGATAAAATATGATCAACATGAACAAACCTAACCTGTCCATGATCAAACATCTTGACCAAATATGTGCGAGGACCACATATCTTCACTACTCTTCCTGGTAACCACTTTAGCATTTATGGTGATGGTTCTTCACTCTCACCTTCTGATTTAATTCCACACTTCTTTCTCTTTATCTCTATCATGATTCTCTTTCTGTCTTAATTGTTTCTCTTCTACTGAGTGTGCCAAGTTTGGCTTTAACAACGAGAACCTGATTCGTGGCTGTTGTTTGAGAAACAATTCTGCTGGTGTTTTACCAGTAGTTGTATGAGGAGTATTACGATAAGTAATTAGAATATTTGCCAATTTGTGGTCCCAACGACAACTGCCGTTTCTTTGGATTTGGATCCAACATTTGCTTGTACGTTTTACAATTTGTACTGTACGCTCTGCTGCACCACATGAAGCAGGGTGGTATGGTGGAACCTTGGTATGTTTCACACCATTTCTGCTCGTGAACTGTGCAAATTCTTCTGAACAAAATTGCTGCCCATTATCAGACACAACTTCTTCTGGGAGGCCATATGAAGAAAACAATCTTTGCAAATTGTCTAGTGTTTTACTTGTTATTTTCCGCATTGGAAACACCTCTACCCACTTCGAATGGCTGTCAATCAATTGCTGTCCTTCTAGCTCAGCAAACTCTACATGTAACCTTTGCCACACTCTGGGAGGACATTTCCATGGCTTTAATGATACTGATGGTGGTTGCTTGCTTACCGATTGACATGTTGTACACTTACTAACGATATACTCTATATCTTTATCTAGACCTGGGGCCACCGTAATTCACTGCGTGCAAAACTCTTGGTCAAGCACATTCCCAGATGCTGGTCATGAAGATCACCTAATAATTTGTACCTGAACTTATTTGGGATAACCACTCTTGCACCCCACATGATCGTCTTTATTCATAGATAATTCATTCCTACGATGATACCTGGTTTGGGCCAGCCATTTGCAATGTAATCATACACCTTTGACATAACTGGGTCACGTTTGGATGCTCTACCAATCTCTTCAGCTATGACTGGCAGTTCATCAATGTATAAAAAATAGAACACCTTTTCCCTATTGGGTGTAACTTGTGAAGGGGAAGGCTCATGCTTCATGCACTCCCAGTGCCAGTGAGCGTAATTATGCGCAAATCGA
This sequence comes from Pristiophorus japonicus, assembly GCF_044704955.1. Classification (NCBI taxonomy): domain Eukaryota; kingdom Metazoa; phylum Chordata; class Chondrichthyes; family Pristiophoridae; genus Pristiophorus; species Pristiophorus japonicus. Next base: position 149,360 of record NW_027254440.1, on the reverse strand, counting down.
AAGGGAAGCTTTGACATTGATTTTTGGGGTCAAGAAGTTCCACAAATACTTGTGTGGTCGTAAGTTTACCATCGTTACGGATCATAAGCCCCTGACAGCAATCCTCCATCCAAAGTCCCCAGTTCCAACATTAGTTGCAGCCTGAATGCAGAGATGGGCTTTGATTTTGTCAGCATAGCATCAGCATTACTGTAATCAGCTGATTGTCTGCAGTCAAAGTCATATGTTTATTCTGACATGGTGCATGGTGGGGGTGGGACCCAGTGATGGGGCTGGGGGGGGCAGTGATGGGGTCGGGGGGGGGGGTGCGCAGTGATCGGGGGGGGTCAATGATGGGGCCGGGGGGGGGGGCCAGTGATCGGGGGTGAGGGGGGCAGTGATGAGGCCGGGTGGGGGCCAGTTATGTGGCCGAGGGAGGGGGGCCACCTGTCACTTAAGTCAAATTATCTGATTGTTGAATGTTCTTGTATATCTCTTATTTTAATTTGTTCAAATGACTGGATAATTCATTTTTTGGTGCCAAAAATGCCGTTGAATTGTTTGGATTATACGGTGTGGGAATTAGGTGAAGAAATCATTTTGTAGCAAAGGAGCAGGTTGGTTCAGATTGTACAAAATGTGGAAAGCAATGTTAAAGGTTTTTAATAAATATATTGTGCAAAGAATGGTCTCCCCAGAGGTTTAGGAGTGGAGCTGGGTCACTGAGAGAGCAGGCCCAGATGTCCTCCTTTGTGTCAGTATTTACAAACCAATCTTGACATGGCTGGAATTTAAAGAACAGAAGGAAGATAAACTGAGAGGTGGAGATATTAGCCACAAAGTAGTGATAAACGAGAGAGTGAAAGAAAGACTTGCATTTATATAGTGCGTTTCACAACCTCGGATGTCCCAAAGTATCATCAGCCAATGAAGTACTTTTGAAGTGAAGTCACTGCTTTAATGTCGGAAACAGGGCCTGAATGTTAAAGGAGATGATAAATGAGATTGGCCAATTCTATATGGATATGTGAAGGGAATCGCTACATGCAGGAATTGTGCCAAGGATTGAAGATGTACTAATTTATAAAGAGGGGCGGAAGGATAAACCAGGGAACCTTGGAATCGCTCAAGGATCTGTCCTTGGCCCATTCCTGTTTCTCATCTACATGTTGCCCCTCGGCGATATCATCCAAAAACACAGCACCAGTTTCCACATGTACGCTGACGACACTGAGCTCTACCTCACCACCACTTCTCTCGACCCCTCCACCATCTCTAAATTTTCACGCTGCATGACCGACACCCAGCACTGGATGAGCAGAAATTTCCTCCAACTAAAGATTGGAAGACTGAAGCTATTGTCTACGGTCCCCGCAACAAACTCTGTTCCCTAGCCGCCGCCTCCATCCCTCTCTCTGTTAATTGTCTGAGGCTATTTGACTCTGAGATGAGCTTTTGACCCCCATATCCACAATCACCAAGACCACCTACTCCCACCTCCATAACATGGCCCGACTCCGCCCCTGCCTCAGCTCATCCATGTTTCTCCAGGTGGCTACTTCTTGGGACTGTGTTTCTCCAGAAGGCCACGTGTTGGGACCATGTCAGGAATATGATAATTGACCTGGCTCACAAAAGAGCAGGATTGGGTAATAAATATTCCTGCACATAGTGTTGAGGAAAGATAGGGAGGGAAGGAAAGAAAGGAGGTGGGGTAGCAGTATTGATTAAGGAGAATATTACGGTGCTGGAGAGAGAGGATGTCCAGGAGGGGTCACGGACAGAATCTATTTGGTTAGAGTTGAGAAACAATAGAGGTGCCGTTACACTACTCGGTATATTCAATAGGCCGCCAACTAGTGGGAAGGATATAGAGGACAAATTTGCAGGGAAATTACAGAGCGGTGCAAGAACTATTGAGTTGTGATAATGGGAGACTTCAACTATACTAATTTAGACTGGGATAGTGATACTGTAAAGGGCAGTTAGGGGAAAGAATTTCTGAAGTGCGTTCAGGATAACTTTCTTGATCTGTACATTTCCGGCCCAACAAGAAAGGAAGCATTGCTGGATCTGGTTCTGGGGAATAAGGTGGGTCAAGTCGAGCAAGTGTCAGTATAGGAACATTTAGGGAACAGTGATCACAGCATCATAGATTCGCGATGGAAAAGGACAGGGAGCAAGCTACAGTCAAAATACTTAACTGGGAGAAGGCCAATTTCAGTAGGTTGAGAATGGATCCGGGGAAATTAGAATCATAGATTGACAGGCAAAACTATAATAAAACTGTGGAACAATGGGCTGCCTTTAAAGAGATGGTTGGGGTAAAGTCGAGGTACATCCCCACGAGGGGGAAAGGGAGGGCAACCAAAGCCAGAGCTCCCCGGATGACAAAAGAGACAGAGAGTAAGATGAAGCAGAAAAAGGGGGTGTATGACAGATGTCAGGTTGAGAATACGTGAGAACCAGGCTAAATATAGAAAGTTCAGAGGGGAAATGAAAAAGGAAATAAGAAGGGCAAATAGAAGGTATGAGAATAGACTGGCAGCTAACATAAAAGGGAATCTAAGAGTCTTCTCTCGGCATATAAATAGTAAATGGGTAGTAAGGGGTGGGGCCGACTAGGGACCAAAATGGAGACCTACGCTTGGAGGCAGAGGGCAGGGCTGAGGCACTGAATGAATACTTTGCATCTGTTTTTACCGAGGAAGAAGATGCTGCCAAAGTCATAATGAGAGAGGAGGTCATGGAGACACTGGATGGGATAAAAATTGATAAAGACGAGGTACTAGAAAGGCTGGCTGTACTTAAAGTAGATAAATCACCAGGACCGGATGGGATCCTAGAATGCTGAGGGAAGTAAAGATGGAAATTACAAAGGTACTGGCCATAATCTTCCTTGGATACGGGTCTGGTGCCAGAGGACCGGAGAATTGCAAATGTTACACACTTGTTCAAAAAAGGATGTAAAGATAAACCCAGCAAATACAGGCCAGTAAGTTTAACCTCGATAGTGGGGAAGCTTTTGGAAGTGATAATCCGGGATAAAACTAACAGTCACTTGAACAAGTATGGATTAGGTAAGGAAAGCCAGCACGGATTTGTTCAAGGCTAATCGTGTTTTAACTAACTTACTGAGTTTTTTGATGAGGTAACAGAGAGGATCAATGAGGGTAATGCGGTTGATGTGGTGTACATGGACTTCCAAAAGGTGTTTGACAAAGTGCCACGTAATAGGCTTGCCAGCATAGTTGAAGCCCATGGAATAAAAGGCACAGTGTCAGCATGGATATGGAATTGGCAAAGTGACAGGAAACAGAGAGTAGTGGTGAACGGTCGTTTGTCGGACTGGAGGAAGGTGTACAGTGGGGTTCCCCAGGGGTCGGTTCTAGGACCAATGCTTTTCTTTATATATTAATGTGTGTACAGGGCACTATTTCAAAATTTGTTGATGGTACAAAACTTGGAAGTATGGTGAACAGTGAGGAGGATAGTGATAGACTTCAAGAGGACATAGACAGGCTGGTGGAATGGACGGACATGTGACAGATGAAATTTAATGCAGAAAAATGTGAAGTGATCCATTTTGGTAGAGAGAACGAGAGGAGAGGTAATATAAACTAAAGGATACAATTCTAAAGGGGGTGCATGGACAGAGAGACCTGGGGGTACATGTACACAAATCGTTGAAGATGGCAGAGCAGATTGAGCAAGTGGTTATAGAAGCATATGGGATCCTGGGTTCATAAATAGAGGCACAGAGTACAAAAGCAGAGAAGTTATGATGAACCTTTATAAAACACTGGTTCGGCCTCAACTGGAGTATTGTGTCTAATTCTGGGCACCGCACGTTAGGAAGGATGTGAAGGCCTTAGAGAGGGTGCAGAAAAGATTTACAAAAATGGCTCCGGGGATGAGGGACTTCAGTTACGTGGATAGGCTGGAGAAGCTGGGGTTGTTCTCCTTAGAACAGAGAAGGTTGAGAGGAGATTTCATTGAGATGTTCAAAATCATGAGTTTAGACAGAGTAGATAGAGAGAAACTGTTCCCATTGGCAGACGGGTCACGAACCAGAGGCAATTGGCAAAAGAACCGAAGGCGACATGAGGCAAAACGTTTTTACGCAGCGAGTGGTTAGTGTTATGTCCCGAATAAAGTAATGTGACTGAGGTCTGTAGACATGAGTAAGTGTGACCTTAATCTCTTTATTCTAACTCCAGAGTACTGGTACAGCATGGGAGGCCTGCTTATATTCAATGCTCCCAAGGGATGCTGGGATTCCTTGGGGCTCCAACAGATACGCCCTCTGGTGGCGGTAGAATTCTGGTTACATAGGGTTGCATACATAACATCACTCCCTCCCAAAGTCAATAGTACACTTATTTACAGGGTGAGACGATCTGGGGCTTTTCGCTCCCTAGTCGATCGTCTCGGTACAAATGCAGGTGCAGGTGAGTTGGCTGGGCTGCTGGGCAGCTGGAGATGATGAGTTCAGCTTCGTGGTCAACCGTGATGTTGGTTACCATTTATGTGTGTGTTGGAGGGTCGAAGTTGGTGGTGTCCTCTTCAGGTTGCTCGTGGCTGTCTGAATCGCAGTTTGGTTTGATCCAAATGCTTTCTGCAAGTTAATCCAGTTGCGAGTTTGACCTGAAACACCCTACTCCCTTCTTTGACTATGACAGTGCCAGCAAGCCATTTGGGACCATGTCCATAGTTGAGTACAAATACAGGGTCATTGACTTCAATATCGTGTGACAAGTTTGCGCGATCATGGTACATGCTTTGTTGATGCCGCCTGCCCTCAACATGATCATGGAGATCAGGGTGGACTAGAGGGAGCTTTGTTTTGAGCGCCCTTTTCATGAGCAGCTCGGCTGGGGGAACCCTGGTGAGCGAGTGGGGTCTTGTGCAGTAGCTGAGCAGGACTCGGGACAGGCAGTCTGCAGGGAGCCTTCCGACACGCGTTTCAAGCTTTGCTTGATGGTTTGGACTGCCGGTTCTGCCGGGCTTGAACGGGGCAGATGTGACGTGCTTGATCCCATTGTGGGTCATGAATTCCTTGAATTCAGTGCTGGTGAAGCACGGCCCGTTGTCGCTGACAAGGACATCAGGCAGGCCGTGCGTGGCAAACATGGCCTGTAGGTTTTCGATGGTGGCAGTGGACATGCTTACACACATTACACACTCAATCCACTTTGAATAAGCATCCACAACAACCAAAAACATTTTGCCGAGAAATGGGCCAGCGAAGTCAACGTGAATCCTAGACCATGGTTTGGAGGGCCATGACCACAAACTTAGCGGTGTCTCCCTGGGTGCATTGCTCAGTTGAGAGCAAGTGTTGCATTGACGCACGCAAGACTCCAAATCTGAGTCAATGCCGGGCCACCACACATGGGATCTGGCTCTAGCTTTCATCATTACTATGCCTGGGTGGGTACTGTGTAGGTCGCGTATGAACATTTCCCTGCCTTTCTTAGGCAAAACCTCGCAATTACTCCACAAAAGACAGTCCACCTGTATGGACATTTCGTCTTTACGCCGCTGGAACGGCTTGATCTCTTCATGCATCTCCGCTGGGATGCTGGACCAGCTCCCAGGGAGGACACAGTTTTTTACAAGGGATAGTAAAGGATCCTGGCTGGTCCAGGTCCTGATCTGGCAGGCCGTAACGGGTGACTTTTTGTTTTCAAATGCATCCATCACCAAGAGCAAGTCTGCAGGCTGTGCCATTTCCACCCCGGTGGTGGGCAATAGTAACCGACTGAGGGCGTCTGTGCCTGGCCTGTGGCGAATTACTAAGTTATATCCAGACACCGTGAGCGCCCATCTTTGGATGCGGGCAGAGGCATTGGTATTGATACCTTTGCTCTCTGAGAATAGCGATATGAGCGGCTTATGGTCAGTTTCTAACTCGAACTTAAGCCCAAACAAGATACTGATGCATTTTTTTTTACCATTCCAGAGCTTCTTTTTCAATCATGCTGGAGGCCCTTTCGGCCTTGGACAAGCTCCTGGACGCATAAGCGACCGGTTGCAATGTTCCCGATTCATTTACTTGTTGTAACACACACCTGACCCTGTACGAAAACGCATCGCAAGCTAACACTAAACGTTTACAAGGATCATACAGGACAAGCAGTTTGTTGGAAGATTTCGGGCTTTCTCAAAAGCTGTATCTTGTGATTTCCCCCATACCCAGTCATCTCCCTTGCGTAGCAACACGTTAGAGGTTCTAGCAAGGTGCTTAACCCGGGTAGGAAATTACCAAAATAATTGAGGAGTACCACCCTCCGTAACGTTCTGTGGTCTCGGCGTGTTCTTGGTGGCCTCCGTCTTGGCGTCGGTGGGTCTGATGCCGTCTGCCGCTATTCTTCTCCCTAAGAACTCGACCTCTGGCACCGGGAAAACACACTTCGAGCGTTTCAACCTGAGTCCCACACGATCTAGCCGACTTAGAACCTCCTCCACGTTCTGCAAGTGTTCGATGGTGTCCTGACCTGTGATCAATATGTCGTCCTGGAAAACCACGGTGCGCGGAACCGACTTTAGCAGACTCTCCATGTTCCTTTGAAAAATAGCCGCAGCCGATCGAATCCCAAACGGGCATCTATTGTAGATGAACAGACCTTTGTGTGTGGTGATGTTGGTGAGGCCTTTCGAAGATTCCGCAAGCTCCTATGCCATGAAGGCCGAGGTAGTGGGTACTGGTCCTGCAGCGGAAAACGGTTAATCGTTACTTTATAGTCCCCACAAATTCTGACCGTGATCGCCCTTGAGAACCGGAACAATCGGACTGGCCCACTCGTTCAACTCCACTGGCGCGATGATGCCCTCTCGTTGCAGCTTGTCCAGCTCGATCTCCACTTTCTCACGCATCATATATGGCACCGCACGTGCCTTGTGGTGGATGGGTTGTGTAACGGGAATCAAGTAGATCTGCACCTTCGCCCCGAGAAACTTCCGATGCCTGGCTCAAACAACGACAGAAACTTGCTCAGAACCTGGCAGATGAGGCGTCATCGACGGACGAAAGCACTCGGATGTCGTCCCAGTTCCAGCGGATTTTTCCCAGTCAGATTCTGCCGAACAATGTGGGCCCATCTCCTGGCACTATCCATAGCGGGAGTTCGTGCACTGCTCCATCATAGGAGACTTTTACTGCTGCGCTGTCAATTACAGGGATCAGCTCTTTAGTGTAAGTTCTCAGCTTGGTGTGAATAGGGCTCAGCTTGGGCCTGTGTGCCTTGTTGCACCACAGTCTCTCGAAGGCCTTTTTGCTCAGGATAGATTGACTCGCACCCGCGTCCAGTTCCATGGATACTGGAATTCCGTTCAGTTCAACTTTTAACATGATCGGTGGACATTTCGTGGTGAAGGTGTGTACCCCGTACACTTCTGCCTCCTCGGTTCGAGTCTCTAGTTCAGTTTGATCCGCCATGGATCGGTCTTCCTCGGCAACATGGTGGTTTGCAGGGCTTGCAGCTCGTCTGCACATTCGCTGGAGGTGTCCCATTGTTCCGCAGCCTTTGTACGCAGTGTTTGAAGCAGCATTGATGGACTCGATGATCACCTCCGCAGCGCCAACAAGGTGTCAATTGCCTCGCATTAACGCTTGATGGCAGACTCTGAGTCATCTGAGGTCGTGCAGCTGCAGGCATTCTGCCATATGCATTCCTGCCTGAAAACGATGTTACTCTGTGTACATTACTTGCTGAAACATCTTTATGCTGCGAAATTTGTTTGGTGTTATCGCTGGTGGACATAAATGCCTGTGCTATCGTTATGGCTTTGCTCAGGTCCGGTGTTTCAACAGTCAATAGTTTGCGAAGGATAACCTCATGGCCAATGCCTAGCACAAAAAAGTCTCTTAGCATTTGCTCCAGGAATCCATCGAATTCGCAATGTCCTGCAAGGCGCCTTAGTTCGGTGATGTAGCTCGCCACTTCCTGGCCTTCAGACCGTTGACTTGTGTAAAATCGATACCTTGCCATCAGAACACTCTCCTTCGGATTTAGGTGCTCCCGGACCAGCGTACACAGTTCTTCATACAATTTGGTTGTTGGTTTCATCAGAGCAAGAAGATTCTTCATGAGGCCACAGGTTGTTGCCCCGCAGATGATGAGGTGGATCTCCCTTCATTTGGTAGCGTTCACACCCCCTTCCAGCTTGTTGGCCACGAAGTATTGGTCGAGTCGCTCCACGAAGGCCTCCCAATTGTCCTCTTCTGAGAATTTCTCCAGGATACCAACAGTTCTCTGCATTTTCGTGTGATGGTTCATTATCTTGTCCCCAGTTGTTATGTTCCGAATAAAGTAATGTGATTGAGTACTGTAGACGTGAGTAAGTGTGACCTTAGTCCCTTTATTCTAATTTCAGAGTACTGGTACAGTATGGAAGGCCTGCTTATATACAGTGCTCCCAAGGGGTGCTGGGATCCCTTGGGAATCCAACAGATTTGCCCTCTGGTGGCGGTAGAATGCTGGCTACATAAGGGTTGCATACATAACAGGATCTGGACTGCACTGCCTGAGAGGGTAGTGGAGACAGATTCAATTGCGGCTTTCAAAAGAGAATTGGATAAGTACCCAAAGGAAAGAAAATTCCAGGTCTACAGAGAAAGGGCGGGGGAGTGGGACTGGCTGAAGTGCTCTTGCAGAGAGCTGACACGGGCTCAATGGGCCGAATGACAACCTTCTGTGCTGTAACCATTCTATGATTGTATGTTTCTCCAGGAGACCACCTGTTGGGACCTGTTTCTCCAGGAGGCCACCTGTTGGGATCTGTTTCTCTAGGAGACTACCTGTTGGGACCTGTTTCTCCAGGAGACACCTGTTGGGACCTGTTTCTTCAGGAGACCACCAGTTGGGACCTGTTTCTGCAGGAGACCACCTGTTGGGACCTGTTTCTCCAGGAGACACCTGTTGGGACCTGTTTCCCCAGGAGACCACCTGTTGGGACCTGTTTCTGCAGGAGACCACCTGTTGGGACCTGTTTCTCCAGGAGACACCTGTTGGGACCTGTTTCTTCAGGAGACACCTGTTGGCACCTGTTTCCCCAGGAGGCCACCTGTTGGGACCTGTTTCTGCAAGAGGCCACGTGTTGGGACCTGTTTCTCCAGGAGGCCACGTGTTGGGACCTGTTTCTCCAGGAGACCACCTATTGTGACCTGTTTCTCCAGGAGACACCTGTTGGGACCTGTTTCTGCAGGAGACACCTGTTGGGACCTGTTTCTCAGGAGACCACCTATTGTGACCTGTTTCTCCGGGAGACACCTGTTGGGATCTGTTTTTGCAGGAGACCACCTGTTGGGACCTGTTTCTCCAGGAGGCACCTGTTGGGACCTATTTCTCCAGGAGGCCACCTGTTGGGACCTGTTTCTGCAGGAGACCACCTATTGGGACCTGTTTCTCTAGGAGCCCACCTGTTGGGACCTGTTTCTCCAGGTGTCTTCTCTTTTTGAGTCAGAGGAGTGGATTCTGGAAAGAAAAGATGTCGCTGGAAAGATTGCACAGTACCAGTCAGGCAGGCAGTGATCCGGACACACTATGACTCTGTACCACCCATGCAGTGAGTGACACTGTCACCTTGTCATAGGCTCTGATCCACCGACACCTTCTGCAGTTCCAGGATTTTTTTTACACAGTTGATCTTGGTGCCGATTTCCCGAGTTTGTTGGTGGGAGCTGGATGTAGTTGGGATCAGGTGTATCGCTCATAACCTCCTGTCTCCTCATTTCAGTGGCGCACTCAGGGAACCAATGGTCAGCAGAGCAGGGACCCAACCAGGCTATGAACCTGGGTAACTCCCGTCACTCACTCTCTCTCTCTCTCTCTCTTCCTAGGTTTGTAATGGGGCCGAATACCTGAAACTATCTGTGGAGGAGATGGTGCAAGCTGTGCAGTTAAAGGCTGGCCCAGGAAGGACAGAGAGTTCAGGTAACTAGGGAGTCACTGATTATACTCGATGTTTCACACTGCACATATTGCACCTCCCATATCATGCATTTATTCCCCTTTAGATACTGCTCTCTCCTGATTCTACTCCCACCGCACTTTCTGCAACACTGGGAGATGTGATGTCCACCCTGAACCATGCGAGTCTGGCCTGTTAGCGAAGGCCTTAGGCACCGGCCTGGTCTGTTAGTGGACCCAGGCTCCGGCCTTATAGCTGAGGCGCAGGCACCGGCCTGGCCTGTTAGTGGAGGCCCAGGCTCTGGCCTGTTAGCTGAGGCCCAGGCTCCAGCCTGGCCTGTTAGTGGAGGCCCAGGCTCTGGCCTGTTAGCTGAGGCCCTGGCTCCAGCCTGGCCTGTTAGTGGAGGCCCAGGCTCTGGCCTGTTAGCTGAGGCCCAGGCTCCAGCCTGGCATGTTAACTGAGGCCCAGGCACCGGCCTGGCCTGTTAGCTGAGGCCCAGGCTCCGGTCTATTAGCGGAGGCCCAGGCACCGGCCTGGCATGTTAGCTGTGGCCCAGGCTCCGGCCTGGCCTGTTAGCTGAGGCCCAGGCTCTGGCCTGTTAGCTGAGGCCCAGGCTCCGGCCTGGCCTGTTAGCTGAGGCCCAAGCTCCGTCCTGGCTTGTTAACTGAGGCCCAGGCACCGGCCTGGCCTGTTAACTGAGGCCCAGGCACCTGCCTGGCCTGTTAATGGATGCTCAGGCACTGGCCTGGCCTGTTAGCTGAGTCCCAGGCTCTGGTCTAGTAGCAGAGGCCCAGGCACTGGCCTGGCCTATTAGCTGAGGCCCAGGCTCTGGTCTATTAGCGGAGGCCCAGGCACCGGCCTGGCATGTTAGCTGAGGCCCAGGCTCCAGCCTGGCCTGTTAGCTGATCTCACTGCAAATGACCTCGGCACCGCTGATGTGGGAATGGGGAAAGTCAGCCAGGGTTTGCTGCTTGGGTTTTTTGTCTGGTGACCCCTGTTGAAGTATACCGGTGTGGATTGAGATTGATGTAAGTCTGGGTTAACACTCAATCCTCAGTCAACATGTCCAGAGAGGAAAGAGAAAAACAAATCAAAAAGGTAGAATGGTTAAAACCAATGGAGGGAAATTGTTCCCATTGGGCAAGGAAATGAGGAGTAAATTGGGAATTGAGAAAGAACAACTTGACGTAAAGTGGAAAGCATTTGTCCCTATTTACCATATTACCCGCCGCCCCCATTTCTAAACCCTTCAATGAGATCTCTTCCATCTTCTCGGTTCTGATGAAAACAGCCCCAGTTTCTCTTGTCAATCCTCATAACTAAAGCCTCTCATCCCTGGGATCAAAGTATGTTGCTTTGTACTCTCTGCGTGCCTCAGTGTATTTGATTGTGTCTGAGTTACCCACTGCCTCACTCTGAGTTCTGCTGGGCTAACACCGAATAAATACAGTGAATTACACTGAATTTTACAGCACAGAAACAGGCTATTTAGCCCAACATCTGGTGTTTATGCTGCACACCAGCCTAATAAACATCCATGTTCCCCAGTTTTCCTTCCTTCTCTCTGACATTTGCTGAGCTACGGTTCCATGGGCTGCATCCAAGCTCCATCCTTCAGTCACCATTTGTAATCTGTGCTGTTTGACTGTGTGAGTCACTGCACAGTGCAGGGGGCAGGCTCCTGATGTTGGGCCCAAGTTTCGGGCCGCACCTAGAACGGCTCAGCCCCGACCTGGACGCCCGTTTTTCGCGCCCGAAAGTGCGCCTAAAAAATACTTACAGATTCTCCGGCTCCCTGCTGGTCCTCTGGATCCGGGCGCGGCGCAGCACGAGCTGTAGGGGGCGGAGCTAGGTCCCTGCGCTGAAAACAGTGCCGGGACCTCTGCACATGCACGCTACAGTGGGTGCGCATGTGCAGTAGCTCCAGGCGCCTGAAACTGTGTGGAAGGGGCCCGAAGCACGCAGACCCTAGTCCTGGGGCTGCATGGATCAGGCTGCACCTCCCACGGGCAGCTCCTGCTTCCTCCCGACCCGACCCAACACCACCCCCCCACCACAACCCCCGACCCCGGACCCGACTCGACACCCGCCGCCGAACCGGACCCGACTTGACTCCCGCTCCCTGCCCCCGGACCCGACTCCCACTCCCCACCCCCCGCCCCCCCCGCCCCTGGACCAGACCCGACCCCGGACCCGACCCTCCCCCCCCACCGCTGTCTCCGGACCGGACCGCGGACCCGACCGCCCAGCCCCTGGACCGGATCCGACCCCCGCTACCCCCCCCCGGACCAGACCCGACCCGACCCGACTCCCGCTCCCACTCGCCCCTGGACCGGACCCCGGACCCGACCCCCCCCTGCCCCCGGACCCGACCCGACTCCCACTCCCGCCCCCCCCGCCCCTGAACCGGACCCGACCCCCCCCCCCCACCGCTGTCTCCGGACCGGACCGCGGACCCGACCCCCCCGCCCCTGGACCGGATCCGACCCCCGCTACCCCCCCCGGACCAGACCCGACCCGACCCGACTCCTGCTCCCACTCGCCCCCGCCCCTGGACCGGACCCCGGACCCGACCCCCCCCCTGCCCCCGGACCCGACCCGACTCCCACTCCCGCCCCCCCCGCCCCTGAACCGGACCCGACCCCCCCCCCCCCTCCACTGCCCCCGACTCCCGCTCCCACTCCCCCCCCCACCCCCAATCCCCGGACCCGACCCGATCCCGGATCCGACCCCCCCGACCCACCCCCCCAACCTGACCCGACCCCCGGCCACCTACCTGTAAATCCGGTGCTGGGCCCAAGACTTCAGCCTCCCTCTCCTCTCTCCTCCTCCCATCTCCCTCCCCCCCCATCTTCTCCCCCACCGTCTCCTCCCCCCCCCCTCTCCTCCTCCTCCCCCTCCCCTCGCTGTCAGAAACACAGACACTGATAGACAGAGAGTGAGAGAGACACAGACAGAGAGATAGAGACACTGACAGAGACACACTTGCGGGGTGGGGGGGCGGGGCGTCCCAGCACGCTGTTGGAGGGCTCACGGTGTTGCAGTCGGTAAGTAGAAAATGTTTTATTTATTGATTTTTAATTTTTTTTATTTTTTATTAATTTTTTTTGATTGATTTATTGGTTGATTTATTGATTCATTTATTATTGATGATGGCTCTTTATTTGTAAAACTGAAGTGTTTAATGTTTGTAAACTTCCCTTTAAACTCCACCCCCCCCCCCCCATTCCCTACGCCTGATTTGTAACCTACGCCTGATTTTCTAAGTGTAGTCAAGGTTTTTCTGAGCGTTCAAAAATCTACACTTACTCCATTCTAAGTTAGTTTGGAGTAAGTTAGAGGGGCCGGACACGCCCTCTTTTGAAAAAAAAATCTGTTCCAAACTGAAACTGTTCTAACTGACTAGAACTGGAGCAAACTAAATGCCGAGAATTGCAATTTCTAAGACACTCAATTCTAAACCAGTTGCTCCAAAAAAACAGGAGCAACTCAGGCCGAAACTTATCTCTAACCCTTTGTGAGGATCTGCCCCGTACCAACGCTGCAGTCCCTCGGGGCAAGTCTTATCAGAATACAGGACATGAGGAGATTTAGGCCTTTGGTTCCAATAATCCCAGCCATTAATTGGTCCTATCCGAGAGGACACTGGGTGAATGGGGAAATGTCAGGGGAATGGGACTGAGTCTGGGGTGTGTGTTCCAGTTGTCAGATAGTAAGATGAGATGTTGAAATGTTTGTGGTGATATCTGCGAGCAGAGAGAGCTATGGGTCATACAAACATAGAAAATAGGTGGAGGAGTAGGCCATTTGGCCCTTCGAGCCTGCACCGCCATTCGATATGATCATGGCTGATCATGCGAGTTCAGTACCCCATTCCTACTTTCTCTCCATACCCCTTGATCCCTTTAGCCATAAGGGCCACATCTAACTCCCTTTTGAATATATCTAACGAACTGACCTCAACAATTTTCTGTGGTAGAGAATTCCACAGGTTCACAATTCTCTGAGTGAAGAAGTTTCTCCTCATCTCGGTCCTAAATGGCTAACCCCTTATCTTTCGACTGTGACCCCTGGTTCTGGACTTCCCCAACATCGGGAACATTTTTCCTGCATCTAACCTGTCTAAACCTGTCAGAATTTTATATGTTTCTATTAGATCCCCTCTCATTCTTCTAAATTCCAGTGAATATAAGCCGAGTCGATCCAGTCTTTCTTCACATGGCAGTCCTGCCGTCCCGGGAATCAGTCTGGTGAACCTTCGCTGCACTCCCTCAATAGCAAGAATGTCCTTCCTCAGATTAGGAGACCAAAACTGTACACAGTATTCAAGGTGTGGTCTCACCAAGGCCCTGTACAACTGCAGTAAGACCTCCCTGCTCCTATACTCAAATCCCCTCGCTATGAAGGCCAACATGCCATTTGCCTTCTTCGCGGCCTGCTGTACCTGCATGCCTATTTTCAATGACTGATGTACCATGACACCCAGGTCTCATTGCACCTCCCCTTTTCCTAATCTGTCACCATTCAGATAATAATCTGCCTTCCTGTTTTTGCCACCAAAGTGGATAACCTCACATTTATCCACATTATACTGCATCTGCCATGCATTTGCCCACTCACCTAACCTGTCCAAGTCACCCTGAAGCCTCTCAGCATCCTCCTCACAGTTCACACTGCCGCCCAGCTTAATGTCATCTGCAAACTTGGAGATATTACATTCAATTCCTTCGTCTAAATCATTAATATATATTGAAAATAGCTGGGATCCCAGCACTGAACCTTGCGGTACCCCACTAGTCACTGTCTGCCGTTCTGAAAAGGACCCGTTTATTACTACTCTTTGCGTCCTGTCTGACAACCAGTTCTCTATCCACGTCAAAACATTACCCCCAATACCATGTGCTTTAATTTTGCACACTAATCTCTTGTGTGGGACCTTGTCAAAAGCCTTTTGAAAGTCCAAATACACCACATCCACTGGTTCTCCCTTGTCCACTCTACTAGTTACATCCTCAAAAAATTCTAGATTTGTCAAGCATGATTTCCCTTTCATAAATCCATGCTAACTTGGACTGATCCTGTCACTGCTTTCCAAATGCGCTGCTATTTCATCTTTAATAATTGAATCCAGCATTTTCCCCACCACCGATGTCAGGCTAACCGGTCTATAATTCCCTGTTTTCTCTTCCCTCTTTTAAAAAGTAGGGTTACGTTAGCTACCCTCCAATCCATAGGAACTGATCCAGAGTCTATAGAATGTTAGAAAATGACCACCAATCCATCCACTATTTCTAGGGCCACTTCCTTAAGTACTCTGAGATGCAGACTCTGGGTCTGAGCAGCACCATGAGAACCTCCACCTCAATCTCAGTCTCGTTGACATGAAAAGCAATCACAGTTGGAGGCAGCCACAACATCACATGAAAGGGCAAGGAATATCCGCCTGACGGCTGTTCTGGACTCTCTCAGCCCATTCTAATAGGTCTTTACACTCCTCAACGTGTTGCTATCCAGCAGCTAATCTCTGCAGTCCCTGAAAGACGCAGCCATCAGGACAGGAAGGAATATCGGATCTGAAATTGTCCCTTCCCGTAAGGCCTGTAACTGCCTGAAATCGGCGGCCACGCTATGGAGTGCAACGGCCGTCCATTTTTCATGGAAAGGCCGCCCTGTTTTAAATTCCGCTCCTGCGGTAATCCGGCGGTGACCTGCTCGCCCCCCCACCCCCCACTTCTCCACTGCTGCCGATCCGTCTTAAGTGCATAAGCAGAGCGCACACCACCAATGTTCCCCCCCTCCTCGATGGCAAAATTCCACCGAAAAAATCTTGCTCCCGCCGTGCGGTGCCGAAAGCTGCTTTATTCTGCCGGTGCAGGGGCCTGGTAAAATGGCGATGCCAATGGCCGCCATGGTTTGTTTCGTTGGCCGACTGCCAGGTCGGGCTGACAATTGTGCCCCAGGGTTCGGCCGGGCCGCCAACGGGCAGCCTGGCACCCCCTCTTGGGTGCCAGGCCACTGGCCCGGCCTAAACCCTCCCTGCTGGCCCAGTGGGCTGAACTTAAAGAATCGCGCCGATCTCCCCTTTAAGTGAAGGGGAGAGCTATGGTGATGCGGCACCGTGATGTGGTTATCAGCACTCCGCTGATGAGTGACAGCGACGGCCACTCTGCCCGCCCCCAACCTCCGCCCCTCTCGTGTGCTCACCGCCCCACATCCGACCCCATTATGCCCCACTTCCGGTCCACCGGGAAAAAAAGCCAAAGAGCGAAATTTCGCTCAAAAGGCCACCGCATCCACCACGCCGGTAAAAACACCAGAAACAGTGTGCAATTTCGGCACCATAGATTCATCTCAGCCGTATTAAAGGCACACTCCTCCCCTCAGCTGTATTAAAGGCACACTCCTCCCCTCAGCCGTATTAAAGGCACACTCCTCCCCTCAGCCGTATTAAAGGCACACTCCTCCCCTCAGCTGTATTAAAGGCACACTCCTCCCCTCAGCTGTATTAAAGGCACACTCCTCCCCTCAGCTGTATTAAAGGCACACTCCTCCCCTCACTTCTATTCTTAGGCAGTCCCTCGGAGTCGAGGATGACTTACTTCCACATTAATGAGTTCTCAGGTGACCGATGAGACCAATGCGGGATCCACAGTCTCTGTCACAGGTGGGGCGGACGGGTGGTTGGAGGGACGGGTGGGTTGGGTGCTTGGGTTGTCGTGCGCTCCTTCCGCTGTTTGCGCTTGGCTTCCGCGTGCTCCCGATGAAGAGACTCGAGGTGTTCGACGCCTTCCCAGATGCTTCTGCTCCATTTTGAGCGGTCTTGGGCCAGGGATTCCCAGGAGTGGGTGGGGATGTTGCACTCAAGAGGCCAGAATCAGAGGAGCACAGATATCATGGAGGGTTGTAGGTTTGGAGGAAATTATAGGGATAGGGAGGGTCGAGGCCCTGAAGAGATTTGAAAACAAGGATGAGAATTTTACAATCGTGTCAGATTATGCAGATTAGTCCCTGATGGAAAGGGGACTGAGAGACACCAGTCAGTGTACGGATATCTCCCCGAGGGAGAGGGACTGAGAGTCACCAGTCAGTGTACGGATATCTCCCCGAGGGAGAGGGACTGAGAGTCACCAGTCAGTGTACAGATATCTCCCCGAGGGAGAGGGACTGAGAGACACCAGTCAGTGTACGGATATCTCCCCGAGGGAGAGGGGACTGAGAGACACCAGTCAGTGTACAGATATCTCCCCGAGGGAGAGGGGACTGAGAGACACCAGTCAGTGTACAGATATCTCCCTGAGGGAGAGGGACTGAGAGACACCAGTCACTGTACAGATATCTCCCTGAGGGAGAGGGGACTGAGAGACACCAGTCAGTGTACAGATATCTCCCCGAGGGAGAGGGACTGAGAGACACCAGTCAGTGTGCAGATATCTCCCCGAGGGAGAGGGACTGAGTGACACCAGTCAGTGTACAGATATCTCCCCGAGGGAGAGGGACTGAGAGACACCAGTCAGTGTACGGATATCTCCCCGAGGGAGAAGGACTGAGAGACACCAGTCAGTGTACGGATATCTCCCCGAGGGAGAGGGACTGAGAGACACCAGTCAGTGTACGGATATCTCCCCGAGGGAGAGGGGACTGAGAGACACCAGTCAGTGTACGGATACCTCCCCGAGGGAGAGGGACTGAGAGACACCAGTCAGTGTACGGATATCTCCCTGAGGGAGAGGAGACTGAGAGACACCAGTCAGTGTACAGATATCTCCCCGAGGGAGAGGGGACTGAGAGACACCAGTCAGTATACAGATATCTCCCCGAGGGAGAGGGACTGAGAGTCACCAGTCAGTGTACAGATATCTCCCCGAGGGAGAGGGACTGAGAGACACCAGTCAGTGTACAGATATCTCCCCGAGGGAGAGGGACTGAGAGTCACCAGTCAGTGTACAGATATCTCCCCGAGGGAGAGGGACTGAGAGACACCAGTCAGTGTACAGATATCTCCCCGAGGGAGAGGGACTGAGAGACACCAGTCAGTGTACGGATATCTCCCCGAGGGAGAGGGACTGAGAGTCACCAGTCAGTGTACAGATATCTCCCCGAGGGAGAGGGACTGAGAGACACCAGTCAGTGTACAGATATCTCCCCGAGGGAGAGGGGACTGAGAGACACCAGTCAGTGTACGGATATCTCCCCGAGGGAGAGGGACTGAGAGACACCAGTCAGTGTACAGATATCTCCCCGAGGGAGAGGGGACTGAGAGATACCAGTCAGTATACAGATATCTCCCCGAGGGAGAGGGACTGAGAGTCACCAGTCAGTGTACAGATATCTCCCCGAGGGAGAGGGACTGAGAGACACCAGTCAGTGTACAGATATCTCCCCGAGGGAGAGGGACTGAGAGTCACCAGTCAGTGTACAGATATCTCCCCGAGGGAGAGGGACTGAGAGACACCAGTCAGTGTACAGATATCTCCCCGAGGGAGAGGGACTGAGAGACACCAGTCAGTGTACGGATATCTCCCCGAGGGAGAGGGACTGAGAGTCACCAGTCAGTGTACAGATATCTCCCCGAGGGAGAGGGACTGAGAGACACCAGTCAGTGTACTGATATCTCCCCGAGGGAGAGGGACTGAGAGTCACCAGTCAGTGTACGGATATCTCCCCGAGGGAGAGGGACTGAGAGACACCAGTCAGTGTACGGATATCTCCCCGAGGGAGAGGGACTGAGAGTCACCAGTCAGTGTACAGATATCTCCCCGAGGGAGAGGGACTGAGAGACACCAGTCAGTGTACGGATATCTCCCCGAGGGAGAGGGGACTGAGAGACACCAGTCAGTGTACAGATATCTCCCCGAGGGAGAGGGGACTGAGAGACACCAGTCAGTGTACAGATATCTCCCTGAGGGAGAGGGACTGAGAGACACCAGTCACTGTACAGATATCTCCCTGAGGGAGAGGGGACTGAGAGACACCAGTCAGTGTACAGATATCTCCCCGAGGGAGAGGGACTGAGAGACACCAGTCAGTGTGCAGATATCTCCCCGAGGGAGAGGGACTGAGTGACACCAGTCAGTGTACAGATATCTCCCCGAGGGAGAGGGACTGAGAGACACCAGTCAGTGTACGGATATCTCCCCGAGGGAGAAGGACTGAGAGACACCAGTCAGTGTACGGATATCTCCCCGAGGGAGAGGGACTGAGAGACACCAGTCAGTGTACGGATATCTCCCCGAGGGAGAGGGGACTGAGAGACACCAGTCAGTGTACGGTTACCTCCCCGAGGGAGAGGGACTGAGAGACACCAGTCAGTGTACGGATATCTCCCTGAGGGAGAGGAGACTGAGAGACACCAGTCAGTGTACAGATATCTCCCCGAGGGAGAGGGGACTGAGAGACACCAGTCAGTATACAGATATCTCCCCGAGGGAGAGGGACTGAGAGTCACCAGTCAGTGTACAGATATCTCCCCGAGGGAGAGGGACTGAGAGACACCAGTCAGTGTACAGATATCTCCCCGAGGGAGAGGGACTGAGAGTCACCAGTCAGTGTACAGATATCTCCCCGAGGGAGAGGGACTGAGAGACACCAGTCAGTGTACGGATATCTCCCCGAGGGAGAGGGACTGAGAGTCACCAGTCAGTGTACAGATATCTCCCCGAGGGAGAGGGACTGAGAGACACCAGTCAGTGTACAGATATCTCCCCGAGGGAGAGGGGACTGAGAGACACCAGTCAGTGTACGGATATCTCCCCGAGGGAGAGGGACTGAGAGACACCAGTCAGTGTACAGATATCTCCCCGAGGGAGAGGGGACTGAGAGACACCAGTCAGTGTACAGATATCTCCCCGAGGGAGAGGGACTGAGAGTCACCAGTCAGTGTACGGATATCTCCCCGAGGGAGAGGGACTGAGAGTCACCAGTCAGTGTACAGATATCTCCCCGAGGGAGAGGGACTGAGAGACACCAGTCAGTGTACAGATATCTCCCCGAGGGAGAGGGGACTGAGAGACACCAGTCAGTATACAGATATCTCCCCGAGGGAGAGGGACTGAGAGTCACCAGTCAGTGTACAGATATCTCCCCGAGGGAGAGGGACTGAGAGACACCAGTCAGTGTACAGATATCTCCCCGAGGGAGAGGGACTGAGAGTCACCAGTCAGTGTACAGATATCTCCCCGAGGGAGAGGGACTGAGAGACACCAGTCAGTGTACAGATATCTCCCCGAGGGAGAGGGACTGAGAGACACCAGTCAGTGTACAGATATCTCCCCGAGGGAGAGGGACTGAGAGTCACCAGTCAGTGTACGGATATCTCCCCGAGGGAGAGGGGACTGAGAGACACCAGTCAGTGTACGGATATCTCCCCGAGGGAGAGGGACTGAGAGACACCAGTCAGTGTACAGATATCTCCCCGAGGGAGAGGGGACTGAGAGACACCAGTCAGTGTTATGTTCAGAATAAATCCTCAGGACTATATTGCAAGCTCAAACTGTTGTGACCTTGATCTCTTTATTCAGACTCCAGAGTGGAGAAGCAGCCTGGTGAATCACCTTTTATACCTGCTTGCCCCAGGGTGCACAGGTGACCCTTAGGTCTCCCACAGGTGTGCCCCCGAGTGGCAAGTCTTACATTTTGGTCAGGTTTACATGCATACATAACATCACCCCCACCCCCTAGCCCCAAAGTCTTATGTACAAGTTATTTGTGAGTTGAGGCGATCTGGCGCCCCACAGCCCCAGGTCGATCGCCTGGACTGAAGTCCTGACATGGTGGGTTCATCCTCGTGGTCGACGGCTCGTTGATCGTGTTGGTGGGTCGCTGGGGGCCAAGTCCTTTCACACTGGTTCATGGTTATCTGTGGTTCACAAATGCTTTACTCGTTAGCCCGGTACCTGGTTTCACAAATAAATGCTCCGTTTTCATCACCTACACTCCATTCCACCCCGCCTTGGCTAATGCCGTGCTAGTGGCCCAACTGGGGCCCTGAACATGGTCTACATCACTTATTCTGATGTCGCGT
Organism: Pristiophorus japonicus; assembly: GCF_044704955.1. Taxonomy (NCBI): domain Eukaryota; kingdom Metazoa; phylum Chordata; class Chondrichthyes; family Pristiophoridae; genus Pristiophorus; species Pristiophorus japonicus. The sequence continues at coordinate 128,446 of NW_027254440.1, read as the reverse complement.
GGAGGGGCCGTGCGATCATGGTGCATTCTCTGCTGATGGCATACGGAAGGCTCGGTTCTGAGTGATTCTGTCTGGTGACTGCATAGCACCCAGGATAGCCGGGTCTGTAGGGAGTCTACCGTGACACTAGTTGTCATGTATCCTACATGGCTACTGTTGGTACTAGCACAAGGTGTGCCACCAGAGGGCACAGCAGTGGGAGACTTGTAGGTTACCTGTACAGGTTAGGCCTTGCCTAGGATAAAAGGCAGGCCACCAGGTGTGATCCTCACTCTGGAGTTAACTAATAAGGTCACTACAGTTCAGTAATAAGGACTAAGTCACTACAGTTCAAATACAACATATTGCCTCGTGGAGTCATTACTAGAGCATCTAAGGGCACAACACTAGTGGTGCTAGGTTTAGTGATTTGGGCTGCCTGCTCCAGGCTATTGTCGCTGACCCTGAGGTCTGGCAAGCCCAGGATGGTCGCAATGGCCTTGAGACTTTCGGTAGTGTCGGGAGGCCTAGTGGTCCCCGTGGACCCTGGGCCGTAATATGGGGGCCCTGGACCACCGACTGTGTGTAGCCGCCCTGCCTTACTTTGCAACGTTGGGATGGGTCTTTTGTCTCTGCGACGGATAGGTTGCCACATCCCGTCTAGCAGTTCACCTTTGGCAGGCGGTAACGTGGGATCCTGGCTGGTCCAGGTCCTAAGCTGGGGGGCCATTACGATTGACCCCTCGCTTTCAAGCACTTCCACCACCGCGAGTGGGTCTGCAGGTTGTGCCGTTTCCACCCCGCGGGTTGGGCAACGGTAGCCAACTGAGGGCATTAGTGCCGCTCTCAGTGCCTGGCCTGTGGCGGAACATGTTACAGTGCACAGACAGTGTTAGACATTCTCGAAACAACGCATCGGTAATGGTGCCTTTCCTCTCCCAAGCTTGTGGGATGAGCAGCTTGTCTGACTCGAGCACATTTTGTGACACTCTTTGGTACGTCTCTATAGTCCCGTGAGTACAGGCTGCTGCTTTGTTTAACTTATTGGATACATGTTCAATCGTTTGGGGCTCGCCCGCTACTTTTGCTTGCTGCACAACACTCCCGACCCCATGCGGTAACATCTCACTTGCTACGAATACTTTGTCAGCTACATATATGACCGGTTGGTGTTCGCCTGCTACTTCGGCTTGTTGTACGGTACCCCAGATCCCATATAATGGTACATCAATGGCCGCGAAATACCGCTAACAAGGGTTACACAGTGCATACAATTTATTGGAGCGTTGTGGATTCCTGGTCTTCACAGCGGCCGCCCCTTTACCTTTGCCCTAAACCCAGTCTTCTTCCTTGCTGGGCGACAGATACCTCCATTCCGTTGCGGCGATCTCCCGTGTCTGGACGCTCTCTCGTCCCGTGGTCTGGACGCACCTTCGTCCTGTGGTCTGGACGCTCTCTCTTCCCGTGGTCTGGACGCTCTCTCGTCCCGTGGTCAGGACGCTCTCTCGTCCCGTGGTCTGGACGCTCTCTCGTCCCGTGGTCTGGACGCTCTCTCGTCCCGTGGTCTGGACGCACTCTCGTCCCGTGGTCTGGACGCACTCTCGTCCCGTGGTCTGAACGCTCTCTCGTCCCGTGGTATGGACGCTCTCTCGTCCCGTGGTCTGGATGCTCTCTCGTCCCGTGGTCTGGACGCTCTCTCGTCCCGTGGTCTGGACGCTCTCTCGTCCCGTGGTCAGGACGCTCTCTCGTCCCGTGGTCTGGACGCTCTCTCGTCCCGTGGTCTGGACGCTCTCTCGTCCCGTGGTCTGGACGCCCTCTCGCCCATGTCCGTGATGCTGACTGCTGCAATCTTCCTCCCCAGGTATTTTGCCTCTGGCGTCGGGAAGACGCATTCAGATTGTTCCGGCCGGATTCCCACTCTGCATGATCGACCTGGAGCCTCTTCCATCGTCGCGAAGAGGTCGTCGGCTTTGGGTGGTGGGTACTGTGCCTGTACCGCTGCTCGGTTGAACTTTACCTCCTCGTGGTCGTGATGAGCAGCCTGTGCCTTGGGGATCTGCAAATGGATCGGCACTTCGATGCCTGGTTCAGCTGAAAGTGGGGGCTTGCTCAGCCTTTGAAAAGGGGAGACCTCGTTCGCCGGAGAAGGTACGCAAAGGTCTTCCCAGTTCCATCGAATCTTCGTCATCCACCTTCTGCCAAGCAGCGTTGGCCCATCACCTGAAACAATCCACAGTGGTAAATCGTGCACTGCTCCCTCATGGGATACTCTTATGTCCGCACTGCCAATAACTGGTCTCAGTTCCTTGGTGTAGGTGCGCAGCTTTGCCTGTATCGGGATCAGCTCGGGTCGTTGTGCTCTGTCGCCCCACAGCCTCTCAAATGCCTTCTGGCTCATAACTGATTGGCTCGCCCCCGTGTCGAGTTCCATGGAGACTGGAGTGCCGTTAAGTTCAACTTTTAACATTATCGGAGGGCTTTTGGTGGTGAAGGCATATATCCCATATACGTCCTCTTCATCCTCAGGTTGAGTTGCCTCTCCTGCTCGTTCATCGTGATCCTCGCTGGATCGGTCATCCTCTCCTGACTCTGCCACGTGATGAATCAGAGGTTGTTTGCACATTTGCTGGAGGTGCCCCATTGTTCCACAGCCCTTGCACACATAGGGCTTGAATCGACATTGATGAGCTCTATGATTACCCCCGCAGCGCCAACATGGTGCTAATGGATACGCATTCACGCCCCACGGCGGACTCTGAGTCACTCTAGACCTAGGTCTGGCCTCTGCGGTCGTGTGGGCCCTGCCCTGTACTGTTCTGCCTGCTGAAAACATTATTTTATGCACAATACTTGCCGGTGAGCTTCGATTCTGTGAAGATATGTGTTTCGTGTTATCGCTCGTGGATATGAAGGATTGGGCTATCGTGATGGCCTTGCTCAGATCTAGGGATTCGGCAGACAGCAGTTTGCGAAGAATGACCTCGTGGCCGATTCCAAGCACGAAAAAGTCCCGCAACATTTACCCCAAGGATCCTGCAAATTTACACTGTCCCATCTTAGGTCGGCGACAAAACCCGCCATGTTCTGGCCCTCGGAGCGATGGTGCGTGTAAAAGCGATACCTGGCCATCAAATGCTCTCTTTGGCTTGAGGTGTTCCTTAGCCAGCATACACAGCTCTGTGTAAGATTTGTCCGTTAGTTTGACCGGTGCCAGCAAATTTTTAAGGAGGCCATATACCGATGACCCACATACGGTGAGGACAATCGCCCTGCGTTTGATCTCTGTTTCAGCCTTGTCCAGTTCGTTGGCCACAAAGTACTGGTTGAGGCGCTCAACGAAGTCTTCCCAATCATCGCTCTCAACAAATCTCACAAGAATACCAACGGCAGCCATTGCCATGTGAAAGTTCGTGATCCGTTACTCGTCGCCAATTTGCTATGTTCAGAATAAATCCACAGGGACTATATTGTAAGCTCAAACTGTTGTGACCTTGGTCTCTTTATTAAGACTCCAGAGTGCAGAAGCAGCCTGGTGAATCACCTTTTATACCTGCTTGCCCCAGGGTGCACAGGTGACCCTTAGGTCTCCCACAGGTGTACCCCCTAGTGGCAAGTCTTACATTTTGGTCAGGTTTACATGCATACATAACAGTATAGATATCTCCCTGAGGGAGAGGGACTGAGAGACACCAGTCAGTGTACAGATATCTCCCTGAGGGAGAGGGACGGAGAGACATCAGTCAGTGTACAGATATCTCCCTGAGGGAGAGGGACTGAGACACACCAGTCAGTGTACAGATATCTCCCTGAGGGAGAGGGACGGAGAGACATCAGTCAGTGTACAGATATCTCCCTGAGGGAGAGGGACGGAGAGACATCAGTCAGTGTACAGATATCTCCCTGAGGGAGAGGGACTGAGACACACCAGTCAGTGTACAGATATCTCCCTGAGGGAGAGGGACTGAGACACACCAGTCAGTGTACAGATATCTCCCTGAGGGAGAGGGACGGAGAGTCAGTGTGCAGATATCCGTCTGAGAGGTCTGTCAGTCAATCCATTTCTATGGGGCGGAATGTGCTGCTGATACAGTATTGTTGGAGAAACATTGAGAGCAGCATGAGGATTGCAGCGTGGGTGATGTACAGAGTGAGGTGAGGGAGTAGGCAGGCAGTGCATTGTGTTAGATGCCCGAGACTGACACAGAGCAAGGTGTAATCACACCGTGGTTAGTGGTGACAGCGAGCATACCCACAGTGCTAAGAGTCAGTGTGGGTATGCTCGCTTTAACACATTCCCACCTGCTCTAGCCTCCTCCGTCCCTACACGACCCAGCATCTGCTCTGTGCACGGCATTGAGGCCAAAGCCAGCAGCCCAGGCTGTCCCCCCTCCCCGTCCCCTTTTCCTCCCCCCGTCTCCCCCCTCCTCCCCCCATACCTCCTCCTCCCCCTCGCCCCCCTCGTCCTCGTCCCCTCTCCCCCCATCTCCCTCCTCACCCCTCTCGCCCTTGTCATCCCTCACCCCCCCCTCACCCCCCTCCCCTGTTCCCTCCTCACCCCTCTCCCTCCTCCCCCTCCCCCTATTCCCCGTCTTCCTCCTCCCCCTGTCTCCCTCCTCACCCCTCTCCCTACTCCCCCTTGTCCTCCCTCCCCCTCTCCTCTCCTCCCCCCTCTCCCCTCCTCCTCCTCCCACCTCTCCCCTCTCCCTCGTCCCCTCTTCCTCATCCCCCCTCCTCCCGTCTCCCTCCTCCCCCTCTCCCCCCTCCCCTGTCTCCCTCCTCCTCCCCCTCCTCCCCTCTCGTCCCCTCCCCTCCCCCTCCTCTCCCCTGCCCCCATCTCCCTCCTCCCTGCTCTCCCTCCTGCCCCTCATTCCCCCTCCCCTTGTCCCCCTCCCCCTCTCCTCTCCTCCCCCCTCTCCCTCGTACCCCTCTCCCATCTCCCTCCTCCTCCCTTCCCCATCTCCCTCCTCCTCCCTTCCCCCAGCTCCCTCCTCCTCCCTTCCCCCAGCTCCCTCCTCCCCCCTTCCCCCAGCTCCCTCCTCCCTCCTCCTCCCTCTCCCCTTCCCCCTGCTCCGCCCTCTCCTCCCTCCTTCCCCTCATCCCCTCTCCCCCCTCCCCTCCCTCCTCCCCTCCCTCCTCCACCCTCGTCCCCCTCTCCCTCCTCCCCCTCTCCCTCCTCCCCTTCTCCCTCCTCCCCCCTCCTCCTCCCTCCTCCCCTTCCCCCTGCTCCGCCCTCTCCTCCCTCCTTCCCCTCATCCCCTCTCCCCCCTCCTCCTCCCTCTCCCCTTCCCCCTGCTCCGCCCTCTCCTCCCTCCTTCCCCTCATCCCCTCTCCCCCCCTCCCCTCCCTCCTCCCCTCCCTCCTCCACTCTCGTCCCCCTCTCCCTCCTCCCCCTCTCCCTCCTCCTCCCTCATTCCCCCTCCCCTTGTCCTTGTCTCCCCCTCGTCCTCCCTTTCGTCACACTCTCAGAATAAGGGGTCGTTCATTCAGGACTGAGATGAGAAATGTCTTCATTCAAAAGGTTGTGAGTCTTTGGCATTCTCTACCCCAGAGAGCTGTGAATGCTCAGTAAATGAGTATAGTCAAGACAGAGTTGGGTAGATTTTTGGATACGAAGGGAATCAAGGGATATGGGGATAGTGCAGGAAGCTGGTGTTAAGGTAAAAGATCAGCCATGATCTTATTAAATGGCGGAGCAGGCTCAAAGGGCTGAATAGCCGACTCCTGCTCCTATTCCTTCTGTTCTTATAAGCAGAGGGATAGAGGCCAGATCTCAGCAAGTGACTGAGTTTGTACGGAGCGAGGGCCCGGTCCCAGGGATCGGGTCGAGAATGATTTCCAGGTGTTACAGAGGGCAGCATAGGGCACCTCAGTGAGAGCTTGGGGTTCGGCACCTGGGTGATGGGGAGAGGCTCGCAATGTTTACACGGGGATAAGAAGGTTCAGGAGGTGATCCTACAGAGCGATTCAGGATCCTATAGTGTACAGAGATCAAATAAACAGCCACAAATGCAGGAGCGGTAAATGCAAAAAATAGTCAGGATTGTGCTACTTTACACAGAGGCTGGTGCCTGTATGGTCCCCTCCTCCCCCCTGTTCAGGACTGTTCAGGGCAGTTGTTCAGCATTTATTCCATCAACATATTGAAGAGTGAGGGTATAAGGTTGATTATGGGATGTATTTCCTAGACAGCAGCACGGGCCAGGTAGCCCACAGCGCTCTTTCCCTGGTACATTCCCTCTGTTCCCTCGGCTCGTTCTGTACTTCTCCTTCTCTCCCCTCAGATTGCCTGTGCGATTTGTGACTGGCTGCCTTGTACCCTTAATAGAGGCCTTGCAGGACCACTGTGCATGCTGGGAGCGTGCCCCTCCATAGCTTGCCCTTGCGCACCGTCGCAAAGAAAATGCTGGAGATCACCAGCACGATATGCCAATCATCAGAGGAGCATAGTTAATAGAAAGGTTATTAAGCGGAGGGAATATTGTGTTTACAGGGAGCTGCTGATCCTCAGTATTGGGAGGCTGGCCATGTGCAGGAACACTGTGTGCTGACTGTACCTGTCTGCTGCAATCTCTCACAGCCCTGTAAAACCACAAATATTTCACAGGCATTTATCCTGGCAGTAAAGGTGTGTCATTTTGCACACAACATTCCTTCATGTCTAGCTCATGTTACGTGAGCAGGAGGCTCTCCAAATTCCTGGATAGATACCTGTGTTGGCGCTGCTCGTAAACTCATCCCTCACTCTCTACCTTCTGATTATAGTGAGCTGCTGTGAATCACAAATACGAGCTTGGGTCTCCCGTCTCGGAAACCTTTGGTGCTGGTGTTATTGGGGACACTTCACACTGCGATTTATTGTGGGATGTTTCCCCCTCTGGCCCTGCGCCTCTTTCAGACACATCACAGAACACTCCTTGTAAAACCCTTGCGAGCACGGCAAGCTCCCATCCGCCGAGAGCTGCAGGCAGGGACTGTGAGTGTGTCAGCAGCCTCTCTCCACTCTGCTCCTCACTGCTGCCGGGCTGCACTTCCAATTGCAATCCTCCTTCTCTCACTCCGGAAAATGTCAACTATTCCTGTGTGAGGGGCATCACTGCTGAGCCCTCCTCTGACCTCGCCTCACTTGCACTTTCCAGGGATGGTGATCTGGAACAGGAGCCCAGGCTGATTTGCTCTTTCTTAGCCTAAGAAATGCACACATCAGCACATCAAGGGAGGACAGGAGAGGGTAACAGAAAACTGCACCCTAACATCGCCAGAAACTTGACTGCTTCAGCTTCCACATAGCAACATAAAAACATAGAAAATAGGAGCCGGAGTAGGCCATTCGGCCCTTCAAGTCTGCACCGCCATTCAATATGATCATGGCTGATCCTCTATCTCAACACCATATTCCCGCTTTTTCCCCATATCCCTTGATGTCTTTTGTGTCTAGAAATCTATCTGTCTCCCTCTTAAATATATTCAGTCACTTGGCCTCCACAGCCTTCTGTGATAGAGAATTCCACAGGTTCACCACCCTCTGAGTGAAGAAATTTCTCCTCATCTCGGTCCTAAATTTCCTACCCTGTATCCTGAGAATGTGACCCCTTGTTCTAGACTTCCCAGCCAGGGGAAACATCCCCGCATCCAGTCTGTCCAACCCCGTCAGAATTTTATACGTTTCAATGAGACCCCCTCTCATTCTTCTAAACTCTAATGAATACAGGCCAAGCCGACCCAATCTCTCCTCATACGACAGTCCTGCCATCCCAGGAATCAGTCTGGTGAACCTTCGCTGCACTCCCTCTATGGCAAGTATATCCTTTCTTAGGTAAGGAGACCAAAACTGCTCACAATACTCCAGGTGTGGTCTCACCAAGGCCCTGCATAACTAGTAAGACATTCTTGCTCCTGTACTCAAATCCTCTTGTAATGAAGACCAACATACCATTTGCCTTCCTAACTGCTTGCTGCACCTGCATGTTTGCTTTCAATGACTGGTGTACAAGGACACCCCGGTCCCTCTGTACATCGACACTTCCCAAGCCATCACCATTTAAATAATACTTTGTTCTTATGTTTTTCCTACCAAAGTGGATAACTTCACATTTCTCCACGTTATACTGCATCTGCCATGTGTTTGCCCACTCACTCAACCTACCTAAATCGCCTTGCAGCATCCTCCTCACAACTCACAATCCCACCTAGTTTTGTGTCATCAGCAAACTTGGAAATATTACATTTGGTTCCCTCATCCAAATCATTTATATATATTGTGAATAGCTGGGGCCCAAGCACTGATCCCTGTGGTATCCCTCTAGTCACTGCCCACCACCCCGAAAAAGACCCGTTTATTCCTACTCTCTGTTTCCTGTCAGTTAACCAATTTTCACTCCATACCAATACATTACCCCCAATCCTATGTGTTTTAATTTTGCACACTAACCTCTTATGTGGAACTTTATCAAAGGCCTTCTGAAAATCCAAATACACTACATCCACTGGTTCTCCCTTATCTATTCCATCAGTTACATCCTCAAAAAACTCCATTAGGTTTGTCAAACATGATTTTCCTTTCATAAATCCATGTTGACTTTATCTAATCCCGTTGATATTACCTAAGTGTTGTTATCACATCCTTTATAATAGACTCCAGCATTTTCCCTACTACCGATGTCAGGCTAACCGGTCTGTAGTTCCCTGTTTTCTCTCTCCCTCCTTTTTTAAATAGTGGGGTTACATTTACCACCCTCCAATCTGCAGGAGCTGATCCATAATCTGTAGAATTTTGTAAGATGACAACCAATGCATCTACTATTTCCATGGTTACCTCTTTTAGTACTCTGGGATGCAGATCATCAGGCCCTGGAGATTTAGCTACCTTCAGTCCCATTAGTTTCTCCAGCACTATTTTCTTACTAATAATCATTTCCTTTAATTCCTCTTGCTCACTGGACCCTTGATTCCCTCGCATTTCTGGGACGTTATTTGAGTCCTCTTCCATGAAGACAAAACCGAAGTATTATTTAATTGTTGTGCCATTTCCTTGTTCCTCATTACAAATTCTCCCCTTACTGTCTGTAAAGGACCTACATTTGTCTTCACTAATCTTTTTCTTTTTACGTACTTGTAGAAACTTTTGCAGTCAGAATTTTACATGGAATACCCTGGGATATTCTCTCTCTCTCCCAGTGAGAGGCTGTGCCCACCCTGGGGTATTCTGTGTCCCACCCTCGGGTATTCTGTGTCCCACACGGGGATACTCTGTGTCCCACCCTGGGATAAACTGTGTCCCACCCTGGGGTACCCTGTGTCCCACGCTGGGGTATTCTGTGTCCCACCCTGGGGTATTCTCTGTCCCACCCTGGGGTATTCTGTGTCCCACCCTGGGATACTCTGTGTCCCACGCTGGGGTACTCTGTGTCCCACGCTGGGGTACTCTGTGTCCCACCCTGGGGTATTCTGTGTCCCACCCTGGGATACTCTGTGTCCCACCCTGGTGTATTCTGTGGCCCACCCTGGGGTATTCTGTGTCCCACCCTGGGGTACTCTGTGTCCCACGCTGGGGTATTCTGTGTCCCACCCTGGGGTATTCTGTGTCCCACCCTGGGATACTCTGTGTCCCACCCTGGTGTATTCTGTGTCCCACCCTGGGATACTCTGTGTCCCACCCTGGTGTATTCTGTGGCCCACCCTGGGGTATTCTCTCAGACCGGCTCACACAGACTGGTGCTGGCGTATGTATGTATTGGGTCTGATTGAAGAGTAAGATTCAGTAGCTGGGAGGCTGTTGTGTCGAACGGTGCGGCGCTGTGAGAAATCCAACTCACAAATTGTTTCCCTCATTTTCTTGTGTTCTTTCCAGATCATCCAGCTACAGCGAGGAGAAGGTTCCCCAGTACAGACAGGCCCCTGGGGTCTCCCCAGACAGACACCGGGAACTGGCTGGCTAGGACTGGCAGCTCCTCCTACAACCCCAGCTGTCAATGGGCAGAGAGATCGGGGCTCAACATGAAGACACTGAAGTTTACGGGCGGTGCTGCGCTTCAGGTGGAGGCCATTCCGCCTGGGATCCTGGATAAGATCGACATGTTTTACTGCTGCACTTCCTGTGGCAAAGTGTTCTGGGAGGGTTCTCACTTTAGCCGAGTCATGTGCCAGTTCCAGGAGGTGCTTCATGTCACGGATGATACGACATTTTACCATTTGTAACAGCTCTTGATGCTGCACTTGATGTTTTCTCTCTATCTGAAAGCCAATATTAGTCTCACATTCAGCAGAGAAGATGAGTTTGTACCTTGTCAGTGAGTCACAACCTAGTTTTTGTGTTCTTCCTCCACCTCTCTCTCCACACTGCATCTTTTACATCAGGCTCACTGCCAAGGCCGCACTGAACCACAACTTCAACCTCCCAGCTTCCATCTTCATCATTTCTGCAGCATCTGATGGGTGATACCAGATATCGCCCCCCCACCCCACGCATCCCCACGCCCCCCACCATCCCCCCCCCGCCCCTCCGGATGTACCAGGCAGGTATCCCGGATGTACCAGGCAGGTATCCCGGATGATGTACCAGGCAGGTATCCCGGATGTACCAGGCAGGTATCCCGGATGATGTACCAGGCAGGTATCCCGGATGTACCAGGCAGGTATCCTGGTGTACCAGGCAGGTATCCCGGATATACCAGGCAGGTATCCCGAATGTATACCTGATATACCAGGCAGGTATCCTGGATATACCAGGCAGGTGTCCCGAATGTATACCTGATGTACCAGGCAGGTATCCCGGATGTACCAGGCAGGTATCCCGGATGTACCAGGCAGGTATCCCGAAAGTACCAGGCAGGTATCCCGGATGTATACCTGATGTACCAGGCAGGTATCCCGGATGTACCAGGCAGGTATCCCGGATGTATACCTGATGTACCAGGCAGGTATCCCGGATGTACCAGGCAGGTATCCCGGATGTATACCTGATGTACCAGGCAGGTATCCCGGATGTATACCTGATGTACCAGGCAGGTATCCCGGATGTACCAGGCAGGTATCCCGGATGTACCAGGCAGGTATCCCTGATGTATCAGGGACAATATTACAATTCAAAGGGAAAGACTCTCATGCGCACCAGGCCGTCCTCAAACTGAAGCTGCTAAGTGAGTGATGCCAGTTGATTATCGCCTATCTCCGCTTACCCTGGATCTCCCACTGACTGCTGGGAAAGTGTGTACAATGATATCACTCCACACAATGGCTACGAAGGACCCAGTCTGTTCTGAAGCTGTTCTGTGTCTCCTCTGTTGTTTTAATGGATCTCGCAGCCTGATCGAGGATACTGCTTTGAATCAAAGGCTGTTGAATTCCGCAGGGATTCTCCGAGTCTCCTATTCAAGGTTCTGCAAGTTTCAGATAGTTTTTCTTTTTTATGAAGTTCACTATCGCATTTTAAACCAATTAAACCGATGGTTGCAAAACTGCTGTACTGCTTTTTACTGCTGAACAAAGAGGTTTCTGTCACACTGCAGTGACTTTAGAAATGTGTCCCTCTGTTCAATATTTCGAGCAAAGCCACATGGAATCGAACCGACATCATAACTCCAGATGCTGCAACACAAAGTGACTGGGGAGTCCCCAGCTCATGGTCAACAGAAACAACGCACACTTTGTAGCAGGAGACAAGGACCTTTCCTTCATCGATCCAAATCCAATCAGTGTGGCAATGGCAAGACTCAGCTTGCTGGGATTCTTGAAAATGAACAAGGATTCAGCGCCCAGCTATACCAACAAACAAATTCACCTGCATTGGGACTGTACCCCAGTGAGAGTCAGTATGTGTGGAACTGTACCCCAGTGAGAGTCAGTGTGTGTGGGACTGTACCCCAGTGCGAGTCAGTGTGTGTGGGACCCATACCCCAGTGAGACTCAGTGTGTGTGGAACCGTACCCCAGTGAGAGTCAGTGTGTGTGGGTCCATTACCCCAGTGAGAGTCAGCGTCTGTGGAACTGTACCCCAGTGAGAGTCAGTGTGTGTGGGACCCGTACCCCAGTGAGAGTCGGTGTTTGTGGAACTGTACCCCAGTGAGAGACAGTGTGTGTGGGACTGTACCCCAGTGAGAGTCAGTGTGTGTGTGACTGTACCCCAATGAGAGTCTGTGTGTGTGGAACTGTACCGCAGAGAGAGTCAGTCTGTGTGGGTCCCATACCCCAGTGAGAGTCAGTTTGTGTGGGATTGTGCCCCAGTGAGAGTCAGTGTGTGTGGGATTGTACCCCAGTGAGAGTCAGTGTGTGTGGGTCCCGTACCCCAGTGAGAGTCAGTTTGTGTGGGATTGTACCCCAGTGAGAGTCAGTGTGTGTGGGATTGTACCCCAGTGAGAGTCAGTGTGTGTGGGTCCCACACCCCAGTGAGAGTCAGTGTGTGTGGGATTGTACCCCAGTGAGAGTCAGTTTGTGTGGGATTGTACCCCAGTGAGAGTCAGTGTGTGTGGGATTGTACCCCAGTGAGAGTCAGTGTGTGTGGGTCCCGTACCCCAGTGAGAGTCAGTTTGTGTGGGATTGTACCACAGTGAGAGTCAGTGTGTGTGGGTCCCATACCCCAGTGAGAGTCAGTTTGTGTGGGATTATACCCAGTGAGAGTCAGTGTGTGTGGGATTGTACCCCAGTGAGAGTCAGTGTGTGTGGGACTGTACCCCAGTGAGAGTCAGTGTGTGTGGCACTGTACCCCAGTGAGGGTCAGTTTGTGTGCGATTGTACCCCAGTGAGAGTCAGTTTGTGTGGGATTGTACCCCATTGAGAGTCAGTTTGTGTGGGATTGTACCCCAGTGAGAGTCATTGTGTGTGCAATTGTACCCCAGTGAGAGTAAGTGTGTGTGGAACTGTACCCCAGTGAGAGTCAGTGTGTGTGTGGAACTGTACCCCAGTGAGAGTCAGTGTGTGTGTGGAACTGGACCCCAGTGGGAGTCAGTGTGTGTGTGGAACTGTACCCCAGTGAGAGTCAGTGTGTGTGTGGAACTGTACCCCAGTGAGAGTCATTGTGTGTGCAATTGTACCCCAGTGAGAGTCAATGTGTGTGGAACTGTACCCCAGTGAGAGTCAGTGTGTGTGGAACTGTACCCCAGTGAGAGTCAGTGCCTCTGGGACCCGCACAGCAGTGAGAGTCAATGTCTGCAGAACTGTACCCCAGTGAGAGTCAGTGTGTGTGGAACTGTACCCCAGTGAGAGTCAGTATGTGTGGAACTGTACTCCAGTGTGTAATTCTGTGTGGAATTGTACTCCAGTGAGAGTCACTCTGTCTGGAACTGCACCACAGTGAGAGTCAGTGCCTGTGGGACCCGTACCCCAGTGAGAGTCAGTGTGTGTGGGACTGTACCCCAGTGAGAGTCAGTGTGTGTGGAACTGTACTCCAGTGAGTCATTCTGTGTGGAACTGTACTCCAGTGAGAGTCAGTTTGTGTGGGACTGTACCCCAGTGAGAGTCAGTGTGTGTGGACCCGTACCCCAGTGAGAGTCAGTTTGTGTGGAACTGTACTCCAGTGAGTCATTCTGTGTGGAACTGTGCTCCAGTGAGAGTCAGTGTGTGTGGAACTGCACCCCAGTGAGAGTCAGTGTGTGTGGAACTACCCCAGTGAGAGTCAGTGTGTGTGGGACCCGTACCACAGTGAGAGTCAGTGTGTGTGGGACTGTACCCCAGTGAGAGTCAGTGTGTGTGGAACTACCCCAGTGAGAGTCAGTGTGTGTGGGACCCGTAACCCAGTGAGAGTCAGTGTGTGTGGGACCCGTACCCCAGTGAGAGTCAGTGTGTGTGGGACTGTACCCCAGTGAGAGTCAGTGTGTGTGGGACTGTACCCCAGTGAGAGTCAGTGTGTGTGGAACTGTACCCCAGTGAGAGTCAGTGTCTGTGGAACTGTAGCCCAGTTGGAGTCAGTGTGTGTGGAACTGTACCCCAGTGAGAGTCAGTGCCTGTGGGACCCGTACCCCAATGAGGGTCATTGTGTGTAGAACTGTACCCCAGTGAGAGTCAGTGTGTGTGGGACTGTACCCCAGTGAGAGTCAGTGCCTGTGGGACCCGTACCCCAGTGAGAGTCAGTGTGTGTGGGACCCGTACACCAGTGAGAGTCAATGTCTGCAGAACTGTAACCCAGTGAGAGTCAGTGTGTGTGTGGAACTGTACCCCAGTGAGAGTCAGTGTGTGTGGAACTGTACCCCAGTGAGAGTCAGGTTGTGTGGGACTGGACACCAGTGAGAGTCAGTGTGTGTGTGGAACTGTACCCCAGTGGGAGTCAGTGTGTGTGTGGAACTGTACCCCAGTGAGAGTCAGTGTGTGTGTGGAACTGTACCCCAGTGAGAGTCATTGTGTGTGCAATTGTACCCCAGTGAGAGTCAATGTGTGTGGAACTGTACCCCAGTGAGAGTCAGTGTGTGTGGAACTGTACCCCAGTGAGAGTCAGTGCCTGTGGGACCCGAACACCAGTGAGAGTCAGTGTGTGTGGGACCCGCACAGCAGTGAGAGTCAGTGTGTGTGGGACCCGCACAGCAGTGAGAGTCAATGTCTGCAGAACTGTACCCCAGTGAGAGTCAGTGTGTGTGGAACTGTACCCCAGTGAGAGTCAGTGTGTGTGGAACTGTACTCCAGTGTGTCATTCTGTGTGGAATTGTACTCCAGTGAGAGTCACTCTGTCTGGAACTGCACCACAGTGAGAGTCAGTGCCTGTGGGACCAGTACCTCAGTGAGAGTCAGTGTGTGTGTGACTGTACCCCAGTGAGAGTCAGTGTGTGTGGAACTGTACTCCAGTGAGTCATTCTGTGTGGAACTGTACTCCAGTGAGAGTCAGTATGTGTGTGACTGTAACCCAGTGAGAGTCAGTGTGTGTGGACCCGTACCCCAGTGAGAGTCAGTTTGTGTGGAACTGTACTCCAGTGAGTCATTCTGTGTGGAACTGTGCTCCAGTGAGAGTCAGGTTGTGTGGGACTGTACCCCAGTGAGAGTCAGTGTGTGTGGGAACCGAACACCAGTGAGAGTCAATGTCTGCAGAACTGTACCCCAGTGAGAGTCAGTGTGTGTGGAACTGTACCCCAGTGAGAGTCAGTGCCTATGGGACCCGAACACCAGTGAGAGTCAGTGTGTGTGGGACCCGCACAGCAGTGAGAGTCAATGTCTGCAGAACTGTACCCCAGTGAGAGTCAGTGTGTGTGGAACAGCACCCCAGTGAGAGTCAGTTTGTGTGGAACTGTACGCCAGTGAGAGTCAGTGTGTGTGGAACTGTACTTCAGTGAGTCATTCTGTGTGGAACTGTACTCCAGTGAGAGTCAGTGTGTGTGGAACTGCACCCCAGTGAGAGTCAGTGCCTGTGGGACCCGTACCCCAGTGAGAGTCAGTGTGTGTGGGACCCGTACAATAGGGGGAGTCAGTGTCTGTGGAATATACCCCAGTTAGAGTCAGTGTGTGTGGGGCTGTACCCCAGTGAGAGTCAGTGTGTGTGGGACCCGTACCCCAGTGAGAATCAGTGTGTGTGGGACCCGTACTCCAGTGAGAGTCAGTGTGTGTGGGACCCGTACCCCAGTGAGAGTCAGTGTGTGTGGGACTGTACCCCAGTGAGAGTCACTGTGTGTGGAAGTGTACCCCAGTGAGAGTCGGTGTGTGTCGAACTGTACCCCAGTGAGAGTCAGTGCGTGTGGAACTGTACCCCAGTGAGAGTCAGTGTGTGTGGGACTGTACCCCAGTGAGAGTCAGTGTCTGGAACTGTACCCCAGTGAGTGTCGGTGTGTGTCGAACTGTACTCCAGTGAGAGTAAGTGCAGGTGGGACCCGCACCCAGTGACAGTCAGTGTGTGTGTGGGACTGTACCCCAGTGAGAGTCAGTGTGTGTGTGACTGTACCGCAGTGAGAGTCAGTGTGTGTGTGACTGTACCCCAGTGAGAGTCAGTGTGTGTGTGACTATCCCAATGAGAGTCTGTGTGTGTGGAACTGTACCGCAGAGAGAGTCAGTCTGTGTGGGTCCCATACCCCAGTGATAGTCAGTTTGTGTGGGATTGTACCCCAGTGAGAGTCAGTATGTGTGGGATTGTACCCCAGTGAAAGTCAGTGTTTGTGTGGAACTGGAGCCCAGTGAGAGTCAGCGTGTGTGGAACTGTACCCCAGTGAGAGTCAGTGTCTGTGGAACTGTAGCCCAGTTCGAGTCAGTGTGTGTGGGATTGTACCCCAGTGAGAGTCAGTGCCTGTGGGACCCGTAGCCCATTGAGAGTCAGTGTGTGTGCAAATGTACCCCAGTGAGAGTAAGTGTGTGTGGAACTGTACCCTAGTGAGAGTCAGTGTGTGTGGAACTGTACCCCAGTGAGAGTTAGTGTCTGTGGAACTGTACCCCAGTGAGAGTCAGTGTCTGTGGAACTGTAGCCCAGTTGGAGTCAGTGTGTGGGCCACCCGTACCCCAGTGAGAGTCAGTGTGTGTGGGACCCGTACCCCAGTGAGAGTCAGTGTGTGTGGAACTGTACCCCAGTGAGAGTCAGTGTGTGTGTGGAACTGTACCCCAGTGGGAGTCAGTGTGTGTGTGGAACTGCACCCCAGTGAGAATCAGTGTGTGTGGAATTGTACTGCAGTGAGAGTCACTCTGTCTGGAACTGCACCACAGTGAGAGTCAGTGCCTGTGGGACCCGTACCCCAGTGAGAGTCAGTGTGTGTGGGACTGTACCCCAGTGAGAGTCAGTGTGTGTGGAACTGTACTCCAGTGAGTCATTCTGTGTGGAACTGCACTCCAGTGAGAGTCAGTATGTGTGGGACTGTACCCCAGTGAGAGTCAGTGTGTGTGGACCCGTACCCCAGTGAGAGTCAGTTTGTGTGGAACTGTACTCCAGTGAGTCATTCTGTGTGGAACTGTGCTCCAGTGAGAGTCAGTGTGTGTGGAACTTCACCCCAGTGAGAGTCAGTGTGTGTGGGACCCGTACCACAGTGAGAGTCAGTGTGTGTGGGACTGTACCCCAGTGAGAGTCAGTGTGTGTGGAACTACCCCAGTGAGAGTCAGTGTGTGTGGGACCCGTAACCCAGTGAGAGTCAGTGTGTGTGGGACCCGTACCCCAGTGAGAGTCAGTGTGTGTGGGACTGTACCCCAGTGAGAGTCTGTGTGTGTGGGACTGTACCCCAGTGAGAGTCAGTGTGTGTGGAACTGTACCCCAGTGAGAGTCAGTGTGTGTGGGACCCGTACCCCAGTGAGAGTCAGTGTGTGTGGGACCCGTACCCCAGTGAGAGTCAGTGTGTGTGGGACTGTACCCCAGTGAGAGTCAGTGTGTGTGGAACTGTACCCCAGTGAGAGTCAGTGTCTGTGGAACTGTAGCCCAGTTGGAGTCAGTGTGTGTGGAACTGTACCCCAGTGAGAGTCAGTGCCTGTGGGACCCGTACCCCAATGAGAGTCATTGTGTGTAGAACTGTACCACAGTGATTGTCAGTGTGTGTGGGACTGTACCCCAGTGAGAGTCAGTGTGTGTGGAACTGTACCCCAGTGAGAGTCAGTGTGTGTCGGACTGTACCCCAGTGAGAGTCAGTGTGTGTGGGACTGTACCCCAGTGAGAGTCAGTGTTTGTGGGACCCGTACCCCAGTGAGAGTCAGTGTGTGTGGGACCCATACCCCAGTGAGAGTCTGTCTGTGTGGAACTGTACACCAGTGAGAGTCAAAATGTGTGGGACGTACCCCAGTGAGTGTCAGTGTGCGTGGAACTGTACCCCAGTGAGAGTCAGTGTCTGTGAACCTGTACCCCAGTGAGAGTCAGTGCCTGTGGGACCCGTACCCCAGTGAGAGTCAGTGTGTGTGGGACCCGTACACCAGTGAGAGTCAATGTCTGCAGAACTGTAACCCAGTGAGAGTCAGTGTGTGTGTGGAACTGTACCCCAGTGAGAGTCAGTGTGTGTGGAACTGTACCCCAGTGAGAGTCAGGTTGTGTGGGACTGGACACCAGTGAGAGTCAGTGTGTGTGTGGAACTGTATCCCAGTGGGAGTCAGTGTGTGTGTGGAACTGTACCCCAGTGAGAGTCAGTGTGTGTGTGGAACTGTACCCCAGTGAGAGTCATTGTGTGTGCAATTGTACATCAGTGAGAGTCAATGTGTGTGGAACTGTACCCCAGTGAGAGTCAGTGTGTGTGGAACTGTACCCCAGTGAGAGTCAGTGCCTGTGGGACCCGAACACCAGTGAGAGTCAGTGTGTGTGGGACCCGCACAGCAGTGAGAGTCAATGTCTGCAGAACTGTACCCCAGTGAGAGTCAGTGTGTGTGGAACTGTACCCCAGTGAGAGTCAGTGTGTGTGTGGAACTGTACCCCAGTGAGAGTCATTGTGTGTGCAATTGTACACCAGTGAGAGTCAGTGTGTGTGGGACCCGCACAGCAGTGAGAGTCAATGTCTGCAGAACTGTACCCCAGTGAGAATCAGTGTGTGTGGGACCCGTACTCCAGTGAGAGTCAGTGTGTGTGGGACCCGTACCCCAGTGAGAGTCAGTGTGTGTGGGACTGTACCCCAGTGAGAGTCACTGTGTGTGGAACTGTACCCCAGTGAGAGTCGGTGTGTGTCGAACTGTACCCCAGTGAGAGTCAGTGTGTGTGGAACTGTACCCCAGTGAGAGTCAGTGTGTGTGGAACTGTACCCCAGTGAGAGTTAGTGTGTGTGGAACTGTACACCAGTGAGAGTCAGTGTGTGTGGGACCCGTACCCCAGTGAGAGTCAGTGTGTGTGTGGAACTGTACCCCAGTGGGAGTCAGTGTGTGTGTGGAACTGTACCCCAGTGAGAGTCAGTGTGTGTTGAACTGTACCCCAGTGAGAGTCATTGTGTGTGGAATTGTACTCCAGTGAGAGTCACTCTGTCTGGAACTGCACCACAGTGAGAGTCAGTGCCTGTGGGACCCGTACCCCAGTGAGAGTCAGTGTGTGTGGGACTGTACCCCAGTGAGAGTCAGTGTGTGTGGAACTGTACTCCAGTGAGTCATTCTGTGTGGAACTGTACTCCAGTGAGAGTCAGTATGTGTGGGACTGTACCCCAGTGAGAGTCAGTGTGTGTGGACCCGTACCCCAGTGAGAGTCAGTTTGTGTGGAACTGTACTCCAGTGAGTCATTCTGTGTGGAACTGTGCTCCAGTGAGAGTCAGTGTGTGTGGAACTTCACCCCAGTGAGAGTCAGTGTGTGTGGGACCCGTACCACAGTGAGAGTCAGTGTGTGTGGGACTGTACCCCAGTGAGAGTCATTGTGTGTGCAATTGTACATCAGTGAGAGTCAATGTGTGTGGAACTGTACCCCAGTGAGAGTCAGTGTGTGTGGAACTGTACCCCAGTGAGAGTCAGTGCCTGTGGGACCCGAACACCAGTGAGAGTCAGTGTGTGTGGGACCCGCACAGCAGTGAGAGTCAATGTCTGCAGAACTGTACCCCAGTGAGAGTCAGTGTATGTGGAACTGTACCCCAGTGAGAGTCAGTGTGTGTGTGGAACTGTACCCCAGTGAGAGTCATTGTGTGTGCAATTGTACACCAGTGAGAGTCAGTGTGTGTGGGACCCGCACAGCAGTGAGAGTCAATGTCTGCAGAACTGTACCCCAGTGAGAATCAGTGTGTGTGGGACCCGTACTCCAGTGAGAGTCAGTGTGTGTGGGACCCGTACCCCAGTGAGAGTCAGTGTGTGTGGGACTGTACCCCAGTGAGAGTCACTGTGTGTGGAACTGTACCCCAGTGAGAGTCGGTGTGTGTCGAACTGTACCCCAGTGAGAGTCAGTGTGTGTGGAACTGTACCCCAGTGAGAGTCAGTGTGTGTGGAACTGTACCCCAGTGAGAGTTAGTGTGTGTGGAACTGTACACCAGTGAGAGTCAGTGTGTGTGGGACCCGTACCCCAGTGAGAGTCAGTGTGTGTGTGGAACTGTACCCCAGTGGGAGTCAGTGTGTGTGTGGAACTGTACCCCAGTGAGAGTCAGTGTGTGTTGAACTGTACCCCAGTGAGAGTCATTGTGTGTGGAATTGTACTCCAGTGAGAGTCACTCTGTCTGGAACTGCACCACAGTGAGAGTCAGTGCCTGTGGGACCCGTACCCCAGTGAGAGTCAGTGTGTGTGGGACTGTACCCCAGTGAGAGTCAGTGTGTGTGGAACTGTACTCCAGTGAGTCATTCTGTGTGGAACTGTACTCCAGTGAGAGTCAGTATGTGTGGGACTGTACCCCAGTGAGAGTCAGTGTGTGTGGACCCGTACCCCAGTGAGAGTCAGTTTGTGTGGAACTGTACTCCAGTGAGTCATTCTGTGTGGAACTGTGCTCCAGTGAGAGTCAGTGTGTGTGGAACTTCACCCCAGTGAGAGTCAGTGTGTGTGGGACCCGTACCACAGTGAGAGTCAGTGTGTGTGGGACTGTACCCCAGTGAGAGTCAGTGTGTGTGGAACTACCCCAGTGAGAGTCAGTGTGTGTGGGACCCGTAACCCAGTGAGAGTCAGTGTGTGTGGGACCCGTACCCCAGTGAGAGTCAGTGTGTGTGGGACTGTACCCCAGTGAGAGTCTGTGTGTGTGGGACTGTACCCCAGTGAGAGTCAGTGTGTGTGGAACTGTACCCCAGTGAGAGTCAGTGTGTGTGGGACCCGTACCCCAGTGAGAGTCAGTGTGTGTGGGACCCGTACCCCAGTGAGAGTCAGTGTGTGTGGGACTGTACCCCAGTGAGAGTCAGTGTGTGTGGAACTGTACCCCAGTGAGAGTCAGTGTCTGTGGAACTGTAGCCCAGTTGGAGTCAGTGTGTGTGGAACTGTACCCCAGTGAGAGTCAGTGCCTGTGGGACCCGTACCCCAATGAGAGTCATTGTGTGTAGAACTGTACCACAGTGATTGTCAGTGTGTGTGGGACTGTACCCCAGTGAGAGTCAGTGTGTGTGGAACTGTACCCCAGTGAGAGTCAGTGTGTGTCGGACTGTACCCCAGTGAGAGTCAGTGTGTGTGGGACTGTACCCCAGTGAGAGTCAGTGTTTGTGGGACCCGTACCCCAGTGAGAGTCAGTGTGTGTGGGACCCATACCCCAGTGAGAGTCTGTCTGTGTGGAACTGTACACCAGTGAGAGTCAAAATGTGTGGGACGTACCCCAGTGAGTGTCAGTGTGCGTGGAACTGTACCCCAGTGAGAGTCAGTGTCTGTGAACCTGTACCCCAGTGAGAGTCAGTGCCTGTGGGACCCGTACCCCAGTGAGAGTCAGTGTGTGTGGGACCCGTACACCAGTGAGAGTCAATGTCTGCAGAACTGTAACCCAGTGAGAGTCAGTATGTGTGTGGAACTGTACCCCAGTGAGAGTCAGTGTGTGTGGAACTGTACCCCAGTGAGAGTCAGGTTGTGTGGGACTGGACACCAGTGGGAGTCAGTGTGTGTGTGGAACTGTATCCCAGTGGGAGTCAGTGTGTGTGTGGAACTGTACCCCAGTGAGAGTCAGTGTGTGTGTGGAACTGTACCCCAGTGAGAGTCATTGTGTGTGCAATTTTACATCAGTGAGAGTCAATGTGTGTGGAACTGTACCCCAGTGAGAGTCAGTGTGTGTGGAACTGTACCCCAGTGAGAGTCAGTGCCTGTGGGACCCGAACACCAGTGAGAGTCAGTGTGTGTGGGACCCGCACACCAGTGAGAGTCAATGTCTGCAGAACTGTACCCCAGTGAGAGTCAGTGTGTGTGGAACTGTACCCCAGTGAGAGTCAGTGTGTGTGGAACTGTACTCCAGTGTGTCATTCTGTGTGGAACTGTACCCCAGTGAGAGTCAGTGTGTGTGTGGAACTGTACCCCAGTGAGAGTCATTGTGTGTGCAATTGTACACCAGTGAGAGTCAGTGTGTGTGGGACCCGCACAGCAGTGAGAGTCAATGTCTGCAGAACTGTACCCCAGTGAGAATCAGTGTGTGTGGGACCCGTACTCCAGTGAGAGTCAGTGTGTGTGGGACCCGTACCCCAGTGAGAGTCAGTGTGTGTGGGACTGTACCCCAGTGAGAGTCACTGTGTGTGGAACTGTACCCCAGTGAGAGTCGGTGTGTGTCGAACTGTACCCCAGTGAGAGTCAGTGTGTGTGGAACTGTACCCCAGTGAGAGTCAGTGTGTGTGGGACTGTACCCCAGTGAGAGTCAGTGTCTGTGGAACTGTACCCCAGTGAGTGTCGGTGTGTGTCGAACTGTACTCCAGTGAGAGTAAGTGTAGGTGGGACCCGCACCCAGTGAGAGTCAGTGCCTGTGGGACCCGTAGCCCATTGAGAGTCAGTGTGTGTGCAAATGTACCCCAGTGAGAGTAAGTGTGTGTGGAACTGTACCCTAGTGAGAGTCAGTGTGTGTGGAACTGTACCCCAGTGAGAGTTAGTGTCTGTGGAACTGTACCCCAGTGAGAGTCAGTGTCTGTGGAACTGTAGCCCAGTTGGAGTCAGTGTGTGGGCCACCCGTACCCCAGTGAGAGTCAGTGTGTGTGGGACCCGTACCCCAGTGAGAGTCAGTGTGTGTGGAACTGTACCCCAGTGAGAGTCAGTGTGTGTGGAACTGTACGCCAGTGAGAGTCAGTGTGTGTGGAACTGTACTCCAGTGAGTCATTCTGTGTGGAACTGTACTCCAGTGAGAGTCAGTTTGTGTGGGACTGTACCCCAGTGAGGGTCAGTGTGTGTGGACCCGTACCCCAGTGAGAGTCAGTTTGTGTGGAACTGTACTCCAGTGAGTCATTCTGTGTGGAACTGTACTCCAGTGAGAGTCAGTGTGTGTGGAACTGCACCCCAGTGAGAGTCAGTGCCTGTGGGACCCGTACCCCAGTGAGAGTCAGTGTGTGTGGGACCCGTACAATAGGGGGAGTCAGTGTCTGTGGAATATACCCCAGTTAGAGTCAGTGTGTGTGGGGCTGTACCCCAGTGAGAGTCAGTGTGTGTGGGACCCGTACCCCAGTGAGAATCAGTGTGTGTGGGACCCGTACCCCAGTGAGAGTCAGTGTGTGTGGGACCCGTACCCCAGTGAGAGTCAGTGTGTGTGGGACTGTACCCCAGTGAGAGTCACTGTGTGTGGAACTGTACCCCAGTGAGAGTCGGTGTGTGTCGAACTGTACCCCAGTGAGAGTCAGTGTGTGTGGAACTGTACCCCAGTGAGAGTCAGTGTGTGTGGGACTGTACCCCAGTGAGAGTCAGTGTCTGTGGAACTGTACCCCAGTGAGTGTCGGTGTGTGTCGAACTGTACTCCAGTGAGAGTAAGTGTAGGTGGGACCCGCACCCAGTGAGAGTCAGTGCCTGTGGGACCCGTAGCCCATTGAGAGTCAGTGTGTGTGCAAATGTACCCCAGTGAGAGTAAGTGTGTGTGGAACTGTACCCTAGTGAGAGTCAGTGTGTGTGGAACTGTACCCCAGTGAGAGTTAGTGTCTGTGGAACTGTACCCCAGTGAGAGTCAGTGTCTGTGGAACTGTAGCCCAGTTGGAGTCAGTGTGTGGGCCACCCGTACCCCAGTGAGAGTCAGTGTGTGTGGGACCCGTACCCCAGTGAGAGTCAGTGTGTGTGGAACTGTACCCCAGTGAGAGTCAGTGTGTGTGTGGAACTGCACTCCAGTGAGAGTCAGTATGTGTGGGACTGTACCCCAGTGAGAGTCAGTGTGTGTGGACCCGTACCCCAGTGAGAGTCAGTTTGTGTGGAACTGTACTCCAGTGAGTCATTCTGTGTGGAACTGTGCTCCAGTGAGAGTCAGTGTGTGTGGAACTTCACCCCAGTGAGAGTCAGTGTGTGTGGAACTACCCCAGTGAGAGTCAGTGTGTGTGGGACCCGTATCCCAGTGAGAGTCAGTGTGTGTGGGACTGTACCCCAGTGAGAGTCAGTGTGTGTGGAACTGTACCCCAGTGAGAGTCAGTGTCTGTGGAACTGGACCCCAGTGAGAGTCAGTGTGTGTGTGGGACTGTACCCCAGTGAGAGTCAGTGTGTATGGAACTGTACCCCAGTGAAAGTCAGTGTTTGTGGGACCCGTACCCCAGTGAGAGTCATTGTGTGTGGGACTGTACCCCAGTGAGAGTCGGTGTGTGTCGAACTGTACTCCAGTGAGAGTCAGTGTGTGTGTGGGACTGTACCCCAGTGAGAGTCAGTGTGTGTGTGACTGTACCGCAGTGAGAGTCAGTGTGTGTGTGACTGTACCGCAGTGAGAGTCAGTGTGTGTGTGACTATCCCAATGAGAGTCTGTGTGTGTGGAACTGTACCGCAGAGAGAGTCAGTCTGTGTGGGTCCCATACACCATGGGGGTGTCAGTTTATGTGGGATTGTATCCCAGTGAGAGTCTGTGTGTGGGATTGTACCCCAGTGAAAGTCAGTGTGTGTGTGGAACTGTACTCCAGTGAGAGTCAGCGTGTGTGGAACTGTAGCCCAGTTGGAGTCAGTGTGTGTGGGATTGTACTCCAGTGAGAGTCAGTGTGTGTGGGATTGTACCCCAGTGAAAGTTAGTGTGTGTGTGGAACTGTACCCCAGTGAGAGTCAGTGTGTGTGTGGAACTGTACACCAGTGAGAGTCATTGTGTGTGCAACTGTACCCCAGTGAGAGTAAGTGTGTGTGGAACTGTACCCCAGTGAGAGTCAGTGTCTGTGGAACTGTAGCCCAGTTGGAATCAGTGTGTGTGGAACTGTACCCCAGTGAGAGTCAGTGCCTGTGGGACCCGTACCCCAATGAGAGTCAGTGTGTGTAGAACTGTACCACAGTGATTGTCAGTGTGTGTGGGACTGTACCCCAGTGAGAGTCAGTGTGTGTGGAACTGTACCCCAGTGAGAGTCAGTGTGTGTCGGACTGTACCCGAGTGAGAGTCAGTGTGTGTGGGACTGTACCCCAGTGAGAGTCAGTGTCTGTGGGACCCGTACCCTAGTGAGAGTCAGTGTGTGTGGGACCCATACCCCAGTGAGAGTCAGTGTGTTTGGAACTGTACCCCAGTGAGAGTCAGTGTGTGTGGAACTGTACCCTCGTGAAAATCTGTGTGTGTTTGGATCGGTACTCCAGTGTGAGTCGGTCTGTATGTGGACCCGTACCCCAGTGAGAGTCTGTCTGTGTGGAACTGCACACCAGTGAGAGTCAGTGTGTGTGGGACTGTACCCCAGTGAGTGTCAGTGTGCGTGGAACTGTACCCCAGTGAGAGTCAGTGTCTGTGGGACCCGAACACCAGTGAGAGTCAGTGTGTGTGGGACCCGCACAGCAGTGAGAGTCAATGTCTGCAGAACTGTTCCCCAGTGAGAGTCAGTGTGTGTGGAACTGTACCCCAGTGAGAGTCAGTGTGTGTGTGGAACTGTACCCCAGTGAGAGTCATTGTGTGTGCAATTGTACACCAGTGAGAGTCAGTGTGTGTGGGACCCGCACAGCAGTGAGAGTCAATGTCTGCAGAACTGTACCCCAGTGAGAATCAGTGTGTGTGGGACCCGTACTCCAGTGAGAGTCAGTGTGTGTGGGACCCGTACCCCAGTGAGAGTCAGTGTGTGTGGGACTGTACCCCAGTGAGAGTCACTGTGTGTGGAACTGTACCCCAGTGAGAGTCGGTGTGTGTCGAACTGTACCCCAGTGAGAGTCAGTGTGTGTGGAACTGTACCCCAGTGAGAGTCAGTGTGTGTGGAACTGTACCCCAGTGAGAGTTAGTGTGTGTGGAACTGTACACCAGTGAGAGTCAGTGTGTGTGGGACCCGTACCCCAGTGAGAGTCAGTGTGTGTGTGGAACTGTACCCCAGTGGGAGTCAGTGTGTGTGTGGAACTGTACCCCAGTGAGAGTCAGTGTGTGTTGAACTGTACCCCAGTGAGAGTCATTGTGTGTGGAATTGTACTCCAGTGAGAGTCACTCTGTCTGGAACTGCACCACAGTGAGAGTCAGTGCCTGTGGGACCCGTACCCCAGTGAGAGTCAGTGTGTGTGGGACTGTACCCCAGTGAGAGTCAGTGTGTGTGGAACTGTACTCCAGTGAGTCATTCTGTGTGGAACTGTACTCCAGTGAGAGTCAGTATGTGTGGGACTGTACCCCAGTGAGAGTCAGTGTGTGTGGACCCGTACCCCAGTGAGAGTCAGTTTGTGTGGAACTGTACTCCAGTGAGTCATTCTGTGTGGAACTGTGCTCCAGTGAGAGTCAGTGTGTGTGGAACTTCACCCCAGTGAGAGTCAGTGTGTGTGGGACCCGTACCACAGTGAGAGTCAGTGTGTGTGGGACTGTACCCCAGTGAGAGTCAGTGTGTGTGGAACTACCCCAGTGAGAGTCAGTGTGTGTGGGACCCGTAACCCAGTGAGAGTCAGTGTGTGTGGGACCCGTACCCCAGTGAGAGTCAGTGTGTGTGGGACTGTACCCCAGTGAGAGTCTGTGTGTGTGGGACTGTACCCCAGTGAGAGTCAGTGTGTGTGGAACTGTACCCCAGTGAGAGTCAGTGTGTGTGGGACCCGTACCCCAGTGAGAGTCAGTGTGTGTGGGACCCGTACCCCAGTGAGAGTCAGTGTGTGTGGGACTGTACCCCAGTGAGAGTCAGTGTGTGTGGAACTGTACCCCAGTGAGAGTCAGTGTCTGTGGAACTGTAGCCCAGTTGGAGTCAGTGTGTGTGGAACTGTACCCCAGTGAGAGTCAGTGCCTGTGGGACCCGTACCCCAATGAGAGTCATTGTGTGTAGAACTGTACCACAGTGATTGTCAGTGTGTGTGGGACTGTACCCCAGTGAGAGTCAGTGTGTGTGGAACTGTACCCCAGTGAGAGTCAGTGTGTGTCGGACTGTACCCCAGTGAGAGTCAGTGTGTGTGGGACTGTACCCCAGTGAGAGTCAGTGTTTGTGGGACCCGTACCCCAGTGAGAGTCAGTGTGTGTGGGACCCATACCCCAGTGAGAGTCTGTCTGTGTGGAACTGTACACCAGTGAGAGTCAAAATGTGTGGGACGTACCCCAGTGAGTGTCAGTGTGCGTGGAACTGTACCCCAGTGAGAGTCAGTGTCTGTGAACCTGTACCCCAGTGAGAGTCAGTGCCTGTGGGACCCGTACCCCAGTGAGAGTCAGTGTGTGTGGGACCCGTACACCAGTGAGAGTCAATGTCTGCAGAACTGTAACCCAGTGAGAGTCAGTGTGTGTGTGGAACTGTACCCCAGTGAGAGTCAGTGTGTGTGGAACTGTACCCCAGTGAGAGTCAGGTTGTGTGGGACTGGACACCAGTGAGAGTCAGTGTGTGTGTGGAACTGTATCCCAGTGGGAGTCAGTGTGTGTGTGGAACTGTACCCCAGTGAGAGTCAGTGTGTGTGTGGAACTGTACCCCAGTGAGAGTCATTGTGTGTGCAATTGTACATCAGTGAGAGTCAATGTGTGTGGAACTGTACCCCAGTGAGAGTCAGTGTGTGTGGAACTGTACCCCAGTGAGAGTCAGTGCCTGTGGGACCCGAACACCAGTGAGAGTCAGTGTGTGTGGGACCCGCACAGCAGTGAGAGTCAATGTCTGCAGAACTGTACCCCAGTGAGAGTCAGTGTGTGTGGAACTGTACCCCAGTGAGAGTCAGTGTGTGTGGAACTGTACTCCAGTGTGTCATTCTGTGTGGAACTGTACCCCAGTGAGAGTCAGTGTGTGTGTGGAACTGTACCCCAGTGAGAGTCATTGTGTGTGCAATTGTACACCAGTGAGAGTCAGTGTGTGTGGGACCCGCACAGCAGTGAGAGTCAATGTCTGCAGAACTGTACCCCAGTGAGAATCAGTGTGTGTGGGACCCGTACTCCAGTGAGAGTCAGTGTGTGTGGGACCCGTACCCCAGTGAGAGTCAGTGTGTGTGGGACTGTACCCCAGTGAGAGTCACTGTGTGTGGAACTGTACCCCAGTGAGAGTCGGTGTGTGTCGAACTGTACCCCAGTGAGAGTCAGTGTGTGTGGAACTGTACCCCAGTGAGAGTCAGTGTGTGTGGGACTGTACCCCAGTGAGAGTCAGTGTCTGTGGAACTGTACCCCAGTGAGTGTCGGTGTGTGTCGAACTGTACTCCAGTGAGAGTAAGTGTAGGTGGGACCCGCACCCAGTGAGAGTCAGTGCCTGTGGGACCCGTAGCCCATTGAGAGTCAGTGTGTGTGCAAATGTACCCCAGTGAGAGTAAGTGTGTGTGGAACTGTACCCTAGTGAGAGTCAGTGTGTGTGGAACTGTACCCCAGTGAGAGTTAGTGTCTGTGGAACTGTACCCCAGTGAGAGTCAGTGTCTGTGGAACTGTAGCCCAGTTGGAGTCAGTGTGTGGGCCACCCGTACCCCAGTGAGAGTCAGTGTGTGTGGGACCCGTACCCCAGTGAGAGTCAGTGTGTGTGGAACTGTACCCCAGTGAGAGTCAGTGTGTGTGGAACTGTACGCCAGTGAGAGTCAGTGTGTGTGGAACTGTACTCCAGTGAGTCATTCTGTGTGGAACTGTACTCCAGTGAGAGTCAGTTTGTGTGGGACTGTACCCCAGTGAGGGTCAGTGTGTGTGGACCCGTACCCCAGTGAGAGTCAGTTTGTGTGGAACTGTACTCCAGTGAGTCATTCTGTGTGGAACTGTACTCCAGTGAGAGTCAGTGTGTGTGGAACTGCACCCCAGTGAGAGTCAGTGCCTGTGGGACCCGTACCCCAGTGAGAGTCAGTGTGTGTGGGACCCGTACAATAGGGGGAGTCAGTGTCTGTGGAATATACCCCAGTTAGAGTCAGTGTGTGTGGGGCTGTACCCCAGTGAGAGTCAGTGTGTGTGGGACCCGTACCCCAGTGAGAATCAGTGTGTGTGGGACCCGTACCCCAGTGAGAGTCAGTGTGTGTGGGACCCGTACCCCAGTGAGAGTCAGTGTGTGTCGAACTGTACCCCAGTGAGAGTCAGTGTGTGTGGAACTGTACCCCAGTGAGAGTCAGTGTGTGTGGGACTGTACCCCAGTGAGAGTCAGTGTCTGTGGAACTGTACCCCAGTGAGTGTCGGTGTGTGTCGAACTGTACTCCAGTGAGAGTAAGTGTAGGTGGGACCCGCACCCAGTGAGAGTCAGTGCCTGTGGGACCCGTAGCCCATTGAGAGTCAGTGTGTGTGCAAATGTACCCCAGTGAGAGTAAGTGTGTGTGGAACTGTACCCTAGTGAGAGTCAGTGTGTGTGGAACTGTACCCCAGTGAGAGTTAGTGTCTGTGGAACTGTACCCCAGTGAGAGTCAGTGTCTGTGGAACTGTAGCCCAGTTGGAGTCAGTGTGTGGGCCACCCGTACCCCAGTGAGAGTCAGTGTGTGTGGGACCCGTACCCCAGTGAGAGTCAGTGTGTGTGGAACTGTACCCCAGTGAGAGTCAGTGTGTGTGTGGAACTGTACCCCAGTGGGAGTCAGTGTGTGTGTGGAACTGCACCCCAGTGAGAGTCAGTGTGTGTGGAATTGTACTGCAGTGAGAGTCACTCTGTCTGGAACTGCACCACAGTGAGAGTCAGTGCCTGTGGGACCCGTACCCCAGTGAGAGTCAGTGTGTGTGGAACTGTACTCCAGTGAGTCATTCTGTGTGGAACTGCACTCCAGTGAGAGTCAGTATGTGTGGGACTGTACCCCAGTGAGAGTCAGTGTGTGTGGACCCGTACCCCAGTGAGAGTCAGTTTGTGTGGAACTGTACTCCAGTGAGTCATTCTGTGTGGAACTGTGCTCCAGTGAGAGTCAGTGTGTGTGGAACTTCACCCCAGTGAGAGTCAGTGTGTGTGGAACTACCCCAGTGAGAGTCAGTGTGTGTGGGACCCGTATCCCAGTGAGAGTCAGTGTGTGTGGGACTGTACCCCAGTGAGAGTCAGTGTGTGTGGAACTGTACCCCAGTGAGAGTCAGTGTCTGTGGAACTGGACCCCAGTGAGAGTCAGTGTGTGTGTGGGACTGTACCCCAGTGAGAGTCAGTGTGTATGGAACTGTACCCCAGTGAAAGTCAGTGTTTGTGGGACCCGTACCCCAGTGAGAGTCATTGTGTGTGGGACTGTACCCCAGTGAGAGTCGGTGTGTGTCGAACTGTACTCCAGTGAGAGTCAGTGTGTGTGTGGGACTGTACCCCAGTGAGAGTCAGTGTGTGTGTGACTGTACCGCAGTGAGAGTCAGTGTGTGTGTGACTGTACCGCAGTGAGAGTCAGTGTGTGTGTGACTATCCCAATGAGAGTCTGTGTGTGTGGAACTGTACCGCAGAGAGAGTCAGTCTGTGTGGGTCCCATACACCATGGGGGTGTCAGTTTATGTGGGATTGTATCCCAGTGAGAGTCTGTGTGTGGGATTGTACCCCAGTGAAAGTCAGTGTGTGTGTGGAACTGTACTCCAGTGAGAGTCAGCGTGTGTGGAACTGTAGCCCAGTTGGAGTCAGTGTGTGTGGGATTGTACTCCAGTGAGAGTCAGTGTGTGTGGGATTGTACCCCAGTGAAAGTTAGTGTGTGTGTGGAACTGTACCCCAGTGAGAGTCAGTGTGTGTGTGGAACTGTACACCAGTGAGAGTCATTGTGTGTGCAACTGTACCCCAGTGAGAGTAAGTGTGTGTGGAACTGTACCCCAGTGAGAGTCAGTGTCTGTGGAACTGTAGCCCAGTTGGAATCAGTGTGTGTGGAACTGTACCCCAGTGAGAGTCAGTGCCTGTGGGACCCGTACCCCAATGAGAGTCAGTGTGTGTAGAACTGTACCACAGTGATTGTCAGTGTGTGTGGGACTGTACCCCAGTGAGAGTCAGTGTGTGTGGAACTGTACCCCAGTGAGAGTCAGTGTGTGTCGGACTGTACCCGAGTGAGAGTCAGTGTGTGTGGGACTGTACCCCAGTGAGAGTCAGTGTCTGTGGGACCCGTACCCTAGTGAGAGTCAGTGTGTGTGGGACCCATACCCCAGTGAGAGTCAGTGTGTTTGGAACTGTACCCCAGTGAGAGTCAGTGTGTGTGGAACTGTACCCTCGTGAAAATCTGTGTGTGTTTGGATCGGTACTCCAGTGTGAGTCGGTCTGTATGTGGACCCGTACCCCAGTGAGAGTCTGTCTGTGTGGAACTGCACACCAGTGAGAGTCAGTGTGTGTGGGACTGTACCCCAGTGAGTGTCAGTGTGCGTGGAACTGTACCCCAGTGAGAGTCAGTGTCTGTGAACCTGTACCCCAGTGAGAGTCAGTGCCTGTGGGACCCGTACCCCAGTGAGAGTCAGTGTGTGTGGGACCCGGACACCAGTGAGAGTCAATGTCTGCAGAACTGTAACCCAGTGAGAGTCAGTGTGTGTGTGGAACTGTACCCCAGTGAGAGTCAGTGTGTGTGGAACTGTACCCCAGTGAGAGTCAGGTTGTGTGGGACTGGACACCAGTGAGAGTCAGTGTGTGTGTGGAACTGTACCCCAGTGGGAGTCAGTGTGTGTGTGGAACTGTACCCCAGTGAGAGTCAGTGTGTGTGTGGAACTGTACCCCAGTGAGAGTCAGTGTGTGTGGAACTGTACCCCAGTGAGAGTCAGTGCCTGTGGGACCGAACACCAGTGAGAGTCAGTGTGTGTGGGACCCGCACAGCAGTGAGAGTCAATGCCTGCAGAACTGTACCCCAGTGAGAGTCAGTGTGTGTGTGGAACTGTACCCCAGTGAGAGTCAGTGTGTGTGGAACTGTACTCCAGTGTGTCATTCTGTGTGAAATTGTACTCCAGTGAGAGTCACTCTGTCTGGAACTGCACCACAGTGAGAGTCAGTGCCTGTGGGACCCGTACCCCATTAAGAGTCAGTGTGTGTGGGACTGTACCCCAGTGAGTGTCAGTGTGCGTGGAACTGTACCCCAGTGAGAGTCAGTGTCTGTGAACCTGTACCCCAGTGACAGTCAGTGCCTGTGGGACCCGTACCCCAGTGAGAGTCAGTGTGTGTCGGACCCGTACACCAGTGAGAGTCAATGTCTGCAGAACTGTAACCCAGTGAGAGTCAGGTTGTGTGGGACTGGACACCAGTGAGAGTCAGTGTGTGTGTGAAACTGTACCCCAGTGGGAGTCAGTGTGTGTGTGGAACTGTACCCCAGTGAGAGTCAGGTTGTGTGGGACTGGACACCAGTGAGAGTCAGTGTGTGTGTGGAACTGTACCCCAGTGGGAGTCAGTGTGTGTGTGGAACTGTACCCCAGTGAGAGTCAGTGTGTGTGTGGAACTGTACCCCAGTGAGAGTCATTGTGTGTGCAATTGTACCCCAGTGAGAGTCAATGTGTGTGGAACTGTACCCCAGTGAGAGTCAGTGTGTGTGGAACTGTACCCCAGTGAGAGTCAGTGCCTGTGGGACCCGAACACCAGTGAGAGTCAGTGTGTGTGGGACCCGCACAGCAGTGAGAGTCAATGTCTGCAGAACTGTACCCCAGTGAGAGTCAGTGTGTGTGGAACTGTACTCCAGTGAGAGTCACTCTGTCTGGAACTGTACCACAGTGAGAGACAGTGCCTGTGGGACCAGTACCCCAGTGAGAGTCAGTGTGTGTGTGACTGTACCCCAGTGAGAGTCAGTGTGTGTGGAACTGTACTCCAGTGAGTCATTCTGTGTGGAACTGTACTCCAGTGAGAGTCAGTATGTGTGTGACTGTAACCCAGTGAGAGTCAGTGTGTGTGGACCCGTACCCCAGTGAGAGTCAGTTTGTGTGGAACTGTACTCCAGTGAGTCATTCTGTGTGGAACTGTGCTCCAGTGAGAGTCAGTGTGTGTGGAACTGTACCCCAGTGAGAGTCAGTGTGTGTGGGAACCGAACACCAGTGAGAGTCAATGTCTGCAGAACTGTACCCCAGTGAGAGTCAGTGTGTGTGGAACTGTACCCCAGTGAGAGTCAGTGCCTATGGGACCCGAACACCAGTGAGAGTCAGTGTGTGTGGGACCCGCACAGCAGTGAGAGTCAATGTCTGCAGAACTGTACCCCAGTGAGAGTCAGTGTGTGTGGAACTGTACCCCAGTGAGTCATTCTGTGTGGAACTGTACTCCAGTGAGAGTCAGTGTGTGTGGAACTGCACCCCAGTGAGAGTCAGTGCCTGTGGGACCCGTACCCCAGTGAGAGTCAGTGTGTGTGGGACCCGTACACCAGTGGGAGTCAGTGTCTGTGGAATATACCCCAGTTAGAGTCAGTGTGTGTGGGGCTCTACCCCAGTGAGAGTCAGTGTGTGTGGGACCCGTACCCCAGTGAGAATCAGTGTGTGTGGGACCCGTACCCCAGTGAGAGTCAGTGTGTGTGGGACCCGTACCCCAGTGAGAGTCAGTGTGTGTGGGACTGTACCCCAGTGAGAGTCACTGTGTGTGGAACTGTACCCCAGTGAGAATCAGTGTGTGTTGGACCCGTACCCCAGTGAGAGTCAGTGTGTGTGGGACTGTACCCCAGTGAGAGTCACTGTGTGTGGAACTGTACCCCAGTGAGAGTCGGTGTGTGTCGAACTGTACCCCAGTGAGAGTCAGTGTGTGTGGAACTGTACCCCAGTGAGAGTCAGTGTGTGTGGGACTGTACCCCAGTGAGAGTCAGTGTCTGTGGAACTGTACCCCAGTGAGAGTCGGTGTGTGTCGAACTGTACTCCAGTGAGAGTAAGTGTAGGTGGGACCCGCACCCAGTGACAGTCAGTGTGTGTGTGGGACTGTACCCCAGTGAGAGTCAGTGTGTGTGTGACTGTACCGCAGTGAGAGTCAGTGTGTGTGTGACTGTACCCCAGTGAGAGTCAGTGTGTGTGTGACTATCCCAATGAGAGTCTGTGTGTGTGGAACTGTACCGCAGAGAGAGTCAGTCTGTGTGGGTCCCATACCCCAGTGAGAGTCAGTTTGTGTGGGATTGTACCCCAGTGAGAGTCAGTATGTGTGGGATTGTACCCCAGTGAAAGTCAGTGTTTGTGTGGAACTGGAGCCCAGTGAGAGTCAGCGTGTGTGGAACTGTACCCCAGTGAGAGTCAGTGTCTGTGGAACTGTAGCCCAGTTGGAGTCAGTGTGTGTGGGATTGTACCCCAGTGAGAGTCAGTGCCTGTGGGACCCGTAGCCCATTGAGAGTCAGTGTGTGTGCAAATGTACCCCAGTGAGAGTAAGTGTGTGTGGAACTGTACCCTAGTGAGAGTCAGTGTGTGTGGAACTGTACCCCAGTGAGAGTCAGTGTGTGTGGGACCCGTACCCCAGTGAGAGTCAGTGTGTGTGGAACTGTACCCCAGTGAGAGTCAGTGTGTGTGTGGAACTGTACCCCAGTGGGAGTCAGTGTGTGTGTGGAACTGCACCCCAGTGAGAGTCAGTGTGTGTGGAATTGTACTGCAGTGAGAGTCACTCTGTCTGGAACTGCACCACAGTGAGAGTCAGTGCCTGTGGGACCCGTACCCCAGTGAGAGTCAGTGTGTGTGGGACTGTACCCCAGTGAGAGTCAGTGTGTGTGGAACTGTACTCCAGTGAGTCATTCTGTGTGGAACTGTACTCCAGTGAGAGTCAGTATGTGTGGGACTGTACCCCAGTGAGAGTCAGTGTGTGTGGACCCGTACCCCAGTGAGAGTCAGTTTGTGTGGAACTGTACTCCAGTGAGTCATTCTGTGTGGAACTGTGCTCCAGTGAGAGTCAGTGTGTGTGGAACTTCACCCCAGTGAGAGTCAGTGTGTGTGGAACTAACCCAGTGAGAGTCAGTGTGTGTGGGACCCGTACCCCAGTGAGAGTCAGTGTGTGTGGGACCCGTACCACAGTGAGAGTCAGTGTGTGTGGGACTGTACCCCAGTGAGAGTCAGTGTGTGTGGAACTGTACCCCAGTGAGAGTCAGTGTCTGTGGAACTGTACCCCAGTGAGAGTCAGTGTGTGTGTGGGACTGTACCCCAGTGAGAGTCAGTGTGTATGGAACTGTACCCCAGTGAGAGTCAGTGTTTGTGGGATCTGTACCCCAGTGAGAGTCAGTGTGTGTGGGACCCGTGCCCCAGTGAGAGTCAGTGTGTGTGGAACTGCACCCCAGTGAGCGTCAGTGTGTGGGACCCGTACCCCAGTGAGAGTCAGTGTGTGTGGAACTGTACCCCAGTGAGAGTCATTGTGTGTGGGACTGTACCCCAGTGAGAGTCGGTGTGTGTCGAACTGTACTCCAGTGAGAGTCAGCGTGTGTGGAACTGTAGCCCAGTTGGAGTCAGTGTGTGTGGGATTGTACTCCAGTGAGAGTCAGTGTGTGTGGGATTGTACCCCAGTGAAAGTTAGTGTGTGTGTGGAACTGTACCCCAGTGAGAGTCAGTGTGTGTGTGGAACTGTACACCAGTGAGAGTCATTGTGTGTGCAACTGTACCCCAGTGAGAGTAAGTGTGTGTGGAACTGTACCCCAGTGAGAGTCAGTGTGTGTGGAACTGTACCCCAGTGAGAGTCAGTGTCTGTGGAACTGTAGCCCAGTTGGAGTCAGTGTGTGTGGAACTGTACCCCAGTGAGAGTCCGTGCCTGTGGGACCCGTACCCCAATGAGAGTCAGTGTGTGTAGAACTGTACCACAGTGATTGTCAGTGTGTGTGGGACTGTACCCCAGTGAGAGTCAGTGTGTGTGGAACTGTACCCCAGTGAGAGTCAGTGTGTGTCGGACTGTACCCGAGTGAGAGTCAGTGTGTGTGGGACTGTACCCCAGTGAGAGTCAGTGTGTGTGGGACCCGTACCCTAGTGAGAGTCAGTGTGTGTGGGACCCATACCCCAGTGAGAGTCAGTGTGTTTGGAACTGTACCCCAGTGAGAGTCAGTGTGTGTGGAACTGTACCCTAGTGAAAATCTGTGTGTGTTTGGATCGGTACTCCAGTGTGAGTCGGTCTGGATGTGGACCCGTATCCCAGTGAGAGTCTGTCTGTGTGGAACTGTACACCAGTGAGAGTCAGTGTGTGTGGGACTGTACCCCAGTGAGTGTCAGTGTGCGTGGAAATGTACCCCAGTGAGAGTCAGTGTCTGTGAACCTGTACCCCAGTGAGAGTCAGTGCCTGTGGGACCCGTACCCCAGTGAGAGTCAGTGTGTGTGGGACCCGTACACCAGTGAGAGTCAATGTCTGCAGAACTGTAACCCAGTGAGAGTCAGTGTGTGTGTGGAGCTGTACCCCAGTGAGAGTCAGTGTGTGTGGAACTGTACCCCAGTGAGAGTCAGGTTGTGTGGGACTGAACACCAGTGAGAGTCAGTGTGTGTGTGGAACTGTACCCCAGTGGGAGTCAGTGTGTGTGTGGAACTGTACCCCAGTGAGAGTCAGTGTGTGTGTGGAACTGTACCCCAGTGAGAGTCATTGTGTGTGCAATTGTACCCCAGTGAGAGTCAATGTGTGTGGAACTGTACCCCAGTGAGAGTCAGTGTGTGTGGAACTGTACCCCAGTGAGAGTCAGTGCCTGTGGGACCGAACACCAGTGAGAGTCAGTGTGTGTGGGACCCGTACCCCAGTGAGAATCAGTGTGTGTGGGACCCGTACCCCAGTGAGAATCAGTGTGTGTGGGACCCGTACCCCAGTGAGAGTCAGTGTGTGTGGGACCCGTACCCCAGTGAGAGTCAGTGTGTGTGGGACTGTACCCCAGTGAGAGTCACTGTGTGTGGAACTGTACCCCAGTGAGAGCCGGTGTGTGTCGAACTGTACCCCAGTGAGAGTCAGTGTGTGTGGAACTGTACCCCAGTGAGAGTCAGTGTGTGTGGGACTGTACCCCAGTAAGAGTCAGTGTCTGTGGAACTGTACCCCAGTGAGAGTCGGTGTGTGTCGAACTGTACTCCAGTGAGAGTAAGTGCAGGTGGGACCCGCACCCAGTGACAGTCAGTGTGTGTGTGGGACTGTACCCCAGTGAGAGTCAGTGTGTGTGTGACTGTACCACAGTGAGAGTCAGTGTGTGTGTGACTGTACCCCAGTGAGAGTCAGTGTGTGTGGGATTGTACCCCAGTGAAAGTCAGTGTTTGTGTGGAACTGTACCCCAGTGAGAGTCAGCGTGTGTGGAACTGTACCCCAGTGAGAGTCAGTGTCTGTGGAACTGTAGCCCAGTTGGAGTCAGTGTGTGTGGGATTGTACCCCAGTGAGAGTCAGTGCCTGTGGGACCCGTAACCCATTGAGAGTCAGTGTGTGTGCAAATGTACCCCAGTGAGAGTAAGTGTGTGTGGAACTGTACCCTAGTGAGAGTCAGTGTGTGTGGAACTGTACCCCAGTGAGAGTTAGTGTCTGTGGAACTGTACCCCAGTGAGAGTCAGTGTCTGTGGAACTGTAGCCCAGTTGGAGTCAGTGTGTGGGCCACCCGTACCCCAGTGAGAGTCAGTGTGTGTGGGACCCGTACCCCAGTGAGAGTCAGTGTGTGTGGAACTGTACCCCAGTGAGAGTCAGTGTGTGTGTGGAACTGTACCCCAGTGGGAGTCAGTGTGTGTGTGGAACTGTACCCCAGTGAGAGTCAGTGTGTGTTGAACTGTACCCCAGTGAGAGTCATTGTGTGTGGAATTGTACTCCAGTGAGTGTCACTCTGTCTGGAACTGCACCAGAGTGAGAGTCAGTGCCTGTGGGACCCGTACCCCAGTGAGAGTCAGTGTGTGTGGGACTCTACCCCAGTGAGAGTCAGTGTGTGTGGAACTGTACTCCAGTGAGTCATTCTGTGTGGAACTGTACTCCAGTGAGAGTCAGTATGTGTGGGACTGTACCCCAGTGAGAGTCAGTGTGTGTGGACCCGTACCCCAGTGAGAGTCAGTTTGTGTGGAACTGTACTCCAGTGAGTCATTCTGTGTGGAACTGTGCTCCAGTGAGAGTCAGTGTGTGTGGAACTTCACCCCAGTGAGAGTCAGTGTGTGTGGAACTACCCCAGTGCGAGTCAGTGTGTGTGGGACCCGTATCCCAGTGAGAGTCAGTGTGTGTGGGACCCGTACCACAGTGAGAGTCAGTGTGTGTGGGACTGTACCCCAGTGAGAGTCAGTGTGTGTGGAACTGTACCCCAGTGAGAGTCAGTGTCTGTGGAACTGTACCCCAGTGAGAGTCAGTGTGTGTGTGGGACTGTACCCCAGTGAGAGTCAGTGTGTAT
This sequence comes from Pristiophorus japonicus, assembly GCF_044704955.1. Lineage (NCBI taxonomy): Eukaryota > Metazoa > Chordata > Chondrichthyes > Pristiophoridae > Pristiophorus > Pristiophorus japonicus. The sequence goes on along the minus strand of NW_027254440.1, from coordinate 90,664 downwards.
GGAACTGTACCCCAGTGAGAGTCAGTGTTTGTGGGACCCGTACCCCAGTGAGAGTCAGTGTGTGTGGGACCCGTACCCCAGTGAGAGTCAGTGTGTGTGGAACTGCACCCCAGTGAGCGTCAGTGTGTGGGACCTGTACCCCAGTGAGAGTCAGTGTGTGTGGAACTGTACCCCAGTGAGAGTCATTGTGTGTGGGACTGTACCCCAGTGAGAGTCGGTGTGTGTCGAACTGTACTCCAGTGAGAGTCAGTGTGTGTGTGGGATTGTACCCCAGTGAGAGTCAGTGTGTGTGTGGAACTGTACCCCAGTGAGAGTCAGCGTGTGTGGAACTGTACCCCAGTGAGAGTCAGTGTCTGTGGAACTGTAGCCCAGTTGGAGTCAGTGTGTGTGGGATTGTACCCCAGTGAAAGTTAGTGTGTGTGTAGAACTGTACCCCAGTGAGAGTCAGTGTGTGTGTGGACTGTACACCAGTGAGAGTCATTGTGTGTGCAACTGTACCCCAGTGAGAGTAAGTGTGTGTGGAACTGTACCCCAGTGAGAGTCCGTGTGTGTGGAAATGTACCCCAGTGAGAGTCAGTGTCTGTGGAACTGTAGCCCAGTTGGAGTCAGTGTGTGTGGGACTGTACCCCAGTGAGAGTCAGTGTGTGTGGGACCCGTACCCCAGTGAGAATCAGTGTGTGTCGGACTGTACCCCAGTGAGAGTCAATGTGTGTGGGACTGTACCCCAGTGAGAGTCAGTGTGTGTAGGACCCATACCCCAGTGAGAGTCAGTGTGTTTGGAACTGTACCCCAGTGAGAGTCAATGTCTGCAGAACTGTAACCCAGTGAGAGTCAGTGTGTGTGTGGAACTGTACCCCAGTGAGAGTCAGTGTGTGTGGAACTGTACCCCAGTGAGAGTCAGGTTGTGTGGGACTGTACCCCAGTGAGAGTCAGTGTGTGTGGGAACCGAACACCAGTGATAGTCAATGTCTGCAGAACTGTACCCCAGTGAGAGTCAGTGTGTGTGGAAATGCACCCCAGTGAGAGTCAGTGCCTGTGGGACCCGTACCCCAGTGAGAGTCAGTGTGTGTGGGACCCGTACACCAGTGAGAGTCAGTGTGTGTGGAACTGTACCCCAGTGAGAGTCAGTGTCTGTGGAACTGCAGCCCAGTGAGAGTCAGTGCCTGTGGGACCCGTGCCCCAATGAGAGTCAGTGTGTGTAGAACTGTACCACAGTGATTGTCAGTGTGTGTCGGACTGTACCCTAGTGAAAATCTGTGTGTGTTTGGATCGGTACTCCAGTGTGAGTCGGTCTGTATGTGGAGCCGTACCCCAGTGAGAGTCTGTCTGTGTGGAACTGTACACCAGTGAGAGTCAGTGTGTGTGGGACAGTACCCCAGTGAGTGTCAGTGTGCGTGGAACTGTACCCCAGTGAGAATCAGTGTCTGTCAACCTGTACCCCAGTGAGAGTCAGTGCCTGTGGGACCCGTACCCCAGTGAGAGTCAGTGTGTGTGGGACCCGTACACCAGTGAGAGTCAATGTCTGCAGAACTGTACCCCAGTGAGAGTCAGTGTGTGTGGAACTGTACTCCAGTGAGTCATTCTGTGTGGAACTGTACTCCAGTGAGAGTCAGTGTGTGTGGAACTGCACCCCAGTGAGAGTCAGTTTGTGTGGAACTGTACGCCAGTGAGAGTCAGTGTGTGTGGAACTGTACTCCAGTGAGTCATTCTGTGTGGAACTGTACTCCAGTGAGAGTCAGTGTGTGTGGAACTGCACCCCAGTGAGAGTCAGTGCCTGTGGGACCCGTACCCCAGTGAGAGTCAGTGTGTGTGGGACCCGTACACCAGTGAGAGTTAGTGTCTGTGGAATATACCCCAGTTAGAGTCAGTGTGTGTGGGGCTGTACCCCAGTGAGAGTCAGTGTGTGTGGGACCCGTACCCCAGTGAGAATCAGTGTGTGTGGGACCTGTACCCCAGTGAGAGTCAGTGTGTGTGGGACCCGTACCCCAGTGAGAGTCAGTGTGTGTGGGACTGTACCCCAGTGAGAGTCACTGTGTGTGGAACTGTACCCCAGTGAGAGTCGGTGTGTGTCGAACTGTACCCCAGTGAGAGTCAGTGTGTGTGGAACTGTACCCCAGTGAGAGTCAGTGTGTGTGGGACTGTACCCCAGTGAGAGTCAGTGTCTGTGGAACTGTACCCCAGTGAGAGTCGGTGTGTGTCGAACTGTACTCCAGTGAGAGTAAGTGTAGGTGGGACCCGCACCCAGTGACAGTCAGTGTGTGTGTGGGACTGTACCCCAGTGAGAGTCAGTGTGTGTGTGACTGTACCGCAGTGAGAGTCAGTGTGTGTGTGACTGTACCCCAGTGAGAGTCAGTGTGTGTGTGACTATCCCAATGAGAGTCTGTGTGTGTGGAACTGTACCGCAGAGAGAGTCAGTCTGTATGGGTCCCATACCCCAGTGAGAGTCAGTTTGTGTGGGATTGTACCCCAGTGAGAGTCAGTGTGTGTGGGATTGTACCCCAGTGAAAGTCAGTGTTTGTGTGGAACTGTACCCCAGTGAGAGTCAATGTGTGTGGCACTGTACCCCAGTGAGAGTCAGTGTCTGTGGAACTGTAGCCCAGTTGGAGTCAGTGTGTGTGGGATTGTACCCCAGTGAGAGTCAGTGCCTGTGGGACCCGTACCCCATTGAGAGTCAGTGTGTGTGCAAATGTACCCCAGTGAGAGTAAGTGTGTGTGGAACTGTACCCTAGTGAGAGTCAGTGTGTGTGGAACTGTACCCCAATGAGAGTTAGTGTCTGTGGAACTGTACCCCAGTGAGAGTCAGTGTCTGTGGAACTGTAGCCCAGTTGGAGTCAGTGTGTGGGCCACCCGTACCCCAGTGAGAGTCAGTGTGTGTGGGACCCGTACCCCAGTGAGAGTCAGTGTGTGTGGAACTGTACCCCAGTGAGAGTCAGTGTGTGTGTGGAACTGTGCCCCAGTGGGAGTCAGTGTGTGTGTGGAACTGTACCCCAGTGAGAGTCAGTGTGTGTTGAACTGTACCCCAGTCAGAGTCATTGTGTGTGGAACTGTACTCCAGTGAGAGTCAGTATGTGTGGGACTGTACCCCAGTGAGAGTCAGTGTGTGTGGACCCGTACCCCAGTGAGAGTCAGTTTGTGTGGAACTGTACTCCAGTGAGTCATTCTGTGTGGAACTGTGCTCCAGTGAGAGTCAGTGTGTGTGGAACTTCACCCCAGTGACAGTCAGTGTGTGTGGAACTACCCCAGTGAGAGTCAGTGTGTGTTCGACCCGTATCCCAGTGAGAGTCAGTGTGTGTGGGACCCGTACCACAGTGAGAGTCAGTGTGTGTGGAACTGTACCCCAGTGAGAGTCAGTGTCTGTGGAACTGTACCCCAGTGAGAGTCAGTGTGTGTAGGATTGTACCCCAGTGAAAGTCAGTGTGTGTGTGGAACTGTACCCCAGTGAGAGTCAGCGTGTGTGGAACTGTACCCCAGTGTGAGTCAGTGTCTGTGGAACTGTAGCCCAGTTGGAGTCAGTGTGTGTGGGATTGTACCCCAGTGAAAGTTAGTGTGTGTGTGGAACTGTACCCCAGTGAGAGTCAGTGTGTGTGTGGAACTGTACACCAGTGAGAGTCATTGTGTGTGCAACTGTACCCCAGTGAGAGTAAGTGTGTGTGGAACTGTACCCCAGTGAGAGTCAGTGTCTGTGGAACTGTAGCCCAGTTGGAGTCAGTGTGTGTGGAACTGTACCCCAGTGAGAGTCAGTGTGTGTGGAACTGTACCCCAGTGAGAGTCAGTGTGTGTGGAACTGTACCCCAGTGAGAGTCAGTGTCTGTGGAACTGTAGCCCAGTTGGAGTCAGTGTGTGTGGAACTGTACCCCAGTGAGAGTCAGTGTGTGTGGAACTGTACCCCAGTGAGAGTCAGTGTTTGTGGAACTGTACCCCAGTGAGAGTCGGTGTGTGTCGAACTGTACTCCAGTGAGAGTCAGTGTGTGTGTGGGACTGTACCCCAGTGAGAGTCAGTGTGTATGGAACTGTACCCCAGTGAGAGTCAGTGTGTGTGGGACCCGTACCCCAGTGAGAGTCAGTTTGTGTGGAACTGTACTCCATTGAGTCATTCTGTGTGGAACTGTGCTCCAGTGAGAGTCAGTGTGTGTGGAACTTCACCCCAGTGAGAGTCAGTGTGTGTGGGAGCCGTACCCCAGTGAGAGTCAGTGTGTGTGGAACTGCACCCCAGTGAGCGTCAGTGTGTGGGACCCGTACCCCAGTGAGAGTCAGTGTGTGTGGAACTGTACCCCAGTGAGAGTCATTGTGTGTGGGGCTGTACCCCAGTGAGAGTCGGTGTGTGTCGAACTGTACTCCAGTGAGAGTCAGTGTGTGTGTGGGACTGTACCCCAGTGAGAGTCAGTGTGTGTGTGACTGTACCGCAGTGAGAGTCAGTGTGTGTGTGACTGTACCGCAGTGAGAGTCAGTGTGTGTGTGACTATCCCAATGAGAGTCTGTGTGTGTGGAACTGTACCGCAGAGAGAGTCAGTCTGTGTGGGTCCCATACACCATGGGGGAGTCAGTTTGTGTGGGATTGTACCCCAGTGAGAGTCAGTGTGTGTAGGATTGTACCCCAGTGAAAGTCAGTGTGTGTGTGGAACTGTACCCCAGTGAGAGTCAGCGTGTGTTGAACTGTACCCCAGTGAGAGTCAGTGTCTGTGGAACTGTAGCCCAGTTGGAGTCAGTGTGTGTGGGATTGTACCCCAGTGAAAGTTAGTGTGTGTGTGGAACTGTACCCCAGTGAGAGTCAGTGTGTGTGTGGAACTGTACACCAGTGAGAGTCATTGTGTGTGCAACTGTACCCCAGTGAGAGTAAGTGTGTGTGGAACTGTACCCCAGTGAGAGTCAGTGTGTGTGGAACTGTACCCCAGTGAGAGTCAGTGTCTGTGGAACTGTAGCCCAGTTGGAGTCAGTGTGTGTGGAACTGTACCCCAGTGAGAGTCAGTGCCTCTGGGACCCGTACCCCAATGAGAGTCAGTGTGTGTAGAACTGTACCACAGTGAGAGTCAGTGTGTGTGGGACCTGTACCGCAGTGAGAATCAGTGTGTGTCGGACTGTACCCCAGTGAGAGTCAGTGTGTGTGGGACTGTACCCCAGTGAGAGTCAGTGTGTGTGGGACCCGTACCCCAGTGTGAGTCAGTGTGTGTGGGACCCATACCCCAGTGAGAGTCAGTGTGTTTGGAACTGTACCCCAGTGAGAGTCAATGTCTGCAGAACTGTAACCTAGTGAGAGTCAGTGTGTGTGTGGAAATGTACCCCAGTGAGAGTCAGTGTGTGTGGAACTGTACCCCAGTGAGAGTCAGGTTGTGTGGGACTGTACCCCAGTGAGAGTCAGTGTGTGTGGGAACCGAACACCAGTGAGAGTCCATGTCTGCAGAACTGTACCCCAGTGAGAGTCAGTGTGTGTGGAACTGTACCCCAGTGAGAGTCAGTGTGTGTGGAACTGTACCCCAGTGAGAGTCAGTGCCTGTGGGACCCGAACACCAGTGAGAGTCAGTGTGTGTGGGACCCGCACAGCAGTGAGAGTCAATGTCTGCAGAACTGTACCCCAGTGAGAGTCAGTGTGTGTGGAACTGTACCCCAGTGAGAGTCAGTGTGTGTGGAACAGCACTCCAGTGAGAGTCAGTGTGTGTGGAGCTGTACGCCAGTGAGAGTCAGTGTGTGTGGAACTGTACTCCAGTGAGTCATTCTGTGTGGAACTGTACTCCAGTGAGAGTCAGTTTGTGGGGGACTGTACCCCAGTGAGGGTCAGTGTGTGTGGACCCGTACCCCAGTTAGAGTCAGTTTGTGTGGAACTGTACTCCAGTGAGTCATTCTGTGTGGAACTGTACTCCAGTGAGAGTCAGTGTGTGTGGAAATGCACCCCAGTGAGAGTCAGTGCCTGTGGGACCCGTACCCCAGTGAGAGTCAGTGTGTGTGGGACCCGTATCCCAGTGAGAATCAGTGTGTGTGGGACCCGTACCCCAGTGAGAGTCAGTGTGTGTGGGACCCGTACCCCAGTGAGAGTCAGTGTGTGTGGGACCCGTACCCCAGTGAGAGTCAGTGTGTGTGGGACCCGTACCCCAGTGAGAGTCAGTGTGTGTGCAATTGTACCCCAGTGAGAGTCAATGTGTGTGGAATTGTACTCCAGTGAGAGTCACTCTGTCTGGAACTGCACCACAGTGAGAGTCAGTGCCTGTGGGACCCGTACCCCAGTGAGAGTCAGTGTGTGTGGAACTGTACCCCAGTGAGAGTCAGTGCCTATGGGACCCGAACACCAGTGAGAGTCAGTGTGTGTGGGACCCGTACCCCAGTGAGAGTCAGTGTGTGTGGGACCCGTACCCCAGTGAGAGTCAGTGTGTGTGGAACTGTACCCCAGTGAGAGTCAGTGTGTGTGGAACAGCACCCCAGTGAAAGTCAGTTTGTGTGGAACTGTACGCCAGTGAGAGTCAGTGTGTGTGGAACTGTACTCCAGTGAGTCATTCTGTGTGGAACTGTACTCCAGTGAGTCATTCTGTGTGGAACTGTACTCCAGTGAGAGTCAGTGTGTGTGGAACTGCACCCCAGTGAGAGTCAGTGCCTGTGGGACCCGTACCCCAGTGAGAGTCAGTGTGTGTGGGACCCGTACACCAGTGGGAGTCAGTGTCTGTGGAATATACCCCAGTTAGAGTCAGTGTGTGTGGGGCTGTACCCCAGTGAGAGTCAGTGTGTGTGGGACCCGTACCCCAGTGAGAATCAGTGTGTGTGGGACCCGTACCCCAGTGAGAGTCAGTGTGTGTGGGACCCGTACCCCAGTGAGAGTCAGTGTGTGTGGGACTGTACCCCAGTGAGAGTCACTGTGTGTGGAACTGTACCCCAGTGAGAGTCGGTGTGTGTCGAACTGTACCCCAGTGAGTATCAGTGTGTGTGGAACTGTACCCCAGTGAGAGTCAGTGTGTGTGGGACTGTACCCCAGTGAGAGTCAGTGTCTGTGGAACTGTACCCCAGTGAGAGTCGGTGTGTGTCGAACTGTACTCCAGTGAGAGTAAGTGTAGGTGGGACCCGCACCCAGTGACAGTCAGTGTGTGTGTGGGACTGTACCCCAGTGAGAGTCAGTGTGTGTGTGACTGTACCGCAGTGAGAGTCAGTGTGTGTGTGACTGTACCCCAGTGAGAGTCAGTGTGTGTGTGGAACTGTACCGCAGAGAGAGTCAGTCTGTGTGGGTCCCATACCCCAGTGAGAGTCAGTTTGTGTGGGATTGTACCCCAGTGAGAGTCAGTGTGTGTGGGATTGTACCCCAGTGAAAGTCAGTGTTTGTGTGGAACTGTACCCCAGTGAGAGTCAGCGTGTGTGGAACTGTACCCCAGTGAGAGTCAGTGTCTGTGGAACTGTAGCCCAGTTGGAGTCAGTGTGTGTGGGATTGTACCCCAGTGAGAGTCAGTGCCTGTGGCACCCGTACCCCATTGAGAGTCAGTGTGTGTGCAAATGTACCCCAGTGAGAGTCAGTGTCTGTGGAACTGTAGCCCAGTTGGAGTCAGTGTGTGGGCCACCCGTACCCCAGTGAGAGTCAGTGTGTGTGGAACTGTACCCCAGTGAGAGTCAGTGTCTGTGGAACTGTAGCCCAGTTGGAGTCAGTGTGTGTGGGATTGTACCCCAGTGAGAGTCAGTGCCTCTGGGACCCGTACCCCATTGAGAGTCAGTGTGTGTGCAAATGTACCCCAGTGAGAGTCAGTGTGTGTGGAACTGTACCCCAGTGAGAGTCAGTGTCTGTGGAACTGTAGCCCAGTTGGAGTCAGTGTGTGGGCCACCCGTACCCCAGTGAGAGTCAGTGTGTGTGGAACTGTACCCCAGTGAGAGTAAGTGTGTGTGGAACTGTACCCCAGTGAGAGTCAGTGTGTGTGGAACTGTACACCAGTGAGAGTCAGTGTGTGTGGGACCCGTACCCCAGTGAGAGTCAGTGTGTGTGTGGAACTGTACCCCAGTGGGAGTCAGTGTGTGTGTGGAACTGTACTCCAGTGAGAGTCAGTGTGTGTTGAACTGTACCCCAGTGAGAGTCATTGTGTGTGGAATTGTACTCCAGTGAGAGTCACTCTGTCTGGAACTGCACCACAGTGAGAGTCAGTGCCTGTGGGACCCGTACCCCAGTGAGAGTCAGTGTGTGTGGGACTGTACCCCAGTGAGAGTCAGTGTGTGTGGAACTGTACTCCAGTGAGTCATTCTGTGTGGAACTGTACTCCAGTGAGAGTCAGTATGTGTGGGACTGTACCCCAGTGAGAGTCAGTGTGTGTGGACCCGTACCCCAGTGAGAGTCAGTTTGTGTGGAACTGTACTCCAGTGAGTCATTCTGTGTGGAACTGTGCTCCAGTGAGAGTCAGTGTGTGTGGAACTTCACCCCAGTGAGAGTCAGTGTGTGTGGAACTACCCCAGTGAGAGTCAGTGTGTGTGGGACCCGTATCCCAGTGAGAGTCAGTGTGTGTGGGACCCGTACCACAGTGAGAGTCAGTGTGTGTGGAACTGTACCCCAGTGAGAGTCAGTGTCTGTGGAACTGTACCCCAGTGAGAGTCAGTGTGTATGGAACTGTACCCCAGTGAGAGTCAGTGTGTGTGGGACCCGTACCCCAGTGAAAGTCAGTGTGTGTGTGGAACTGTACCCCAGTGAGAGTCAGCGTGTGTGGAACTGTACCCCAGTGAGAGTCAGTGTCTGTGGAACTGTAGCCCAGTTGGAGTCAGTGTGTGTGGGATTGTACCCCAGTGAAAGTTAGTGTGTGTGTGGAAATGTACCCCAGTGAGAGTCAGTGTGTGTGTGGAACTGTACACCAGTGAGAGTCATTGTGTGTGCAACTGTACCCCAGTGAGAGTAAGTGTGTGTGGAACTGTACCCCAGTGAGAGTCAGTGTGTGTGGAACTGTACCCCAGTGAGAGTCAGTGTCTGTGGAACTGTAGCCCAGTTGGAGTCAGTGTGTGTGGAACTGTACCCCAGTGAGAGTCAGTGCCTGTGGGACCCGTACCCCAATGAGAGTCAGTGTGTGTAGAACTGTACCACAGTGATTGTCAGTGTGTGTGGGACTGTACCCCAGTGAGAGTCAGTGTGTGTGGAACTGTACCCCAGTGAGAGTCAGTGTGTGTGGGACCCGTACCGCAGTGAGAATCAGTGTGTGTCGGACTGTACCCCAGTGAGAGTCAGTGTGTGTGGGACTGTACCCCAGTGAGAGTCAGTGTGTGTGGGACCCGTACCCCAGTGAGAGTCAGTGTGTGTGGGACCCATACCCCAGTGAGAGTCAGTGTGTTTGGAACTGTACCCCAGTGAGAGTCAATGTCTGCAGAACTGTAACCTGGTGAGAGTCAGTGTGTGTGTGGAACTGTACCCCAGTGAGAGTCAGTGTGTGTGGAAAAGTACCCCAGTGAGAGTCAGGTTGTGTGGGACTGTACCCCAGTGAGAGTCAGTGTGTGTGGGAACCGAACACCAGTGAGAGTCAATGTCTGCAGAACTGTACCCCAGTGAGAGTCAGTGTGTGTGGAACTGTACCCCAGTGAGAGTCAGTGCCTGTGGGACCCGAACACCAGTGAGAGTCAGTGTGTGTGGGACCCGCACAGCAGTGAGAGTCAATGTCTGCAGAACTGTACCCCAGTGAGAGTCAGTGTGTGTGGAACTGTACCCCAGTGAGAGTCAGTGTGTATGGAACTGTACGCCAGTGAGAGTCAGTGTGTGTGGAACTGTACTCCATTGAGTCATTCTGTGTGGAACTGTACTCCAGTGAGAGTCAGTTTGTGGGGGACTGTTCCCCAGTGAGGGTCAGTGTGTGTGGACCCGTACCCCAGTTAGAATCAGTTTGTGTGGAACTGTACTCCAGTGAGTCATTCTGTGTGGAACTGTACTCCAGTGAGAGTCAGTGTGTGTGGGACCCGTACCCCAGTGAGAGTCAGTGTGTGTGGGACCCGTACCCCAGTGAGAGTCAGTGTGTGTGGGACCCGTACCCCAGTGAGAGTCAGTGTGTGTGGGACTGTACCCCAGTGAGAGTCACTGTGTGTGGAACTGTATCCCAGTGAGAGTCGGTGTGTGTCGAACTGTACCCCAGTGAGTGTCAGTGTGTGTGGAACTGTACCCCAGTGAGAATCGGTGTGTGTCGAACTATACCCCAGTGAGTGTCAGTGTGTGTGGAACTGTACCCCAGTGAGAGTCAGTGTGTGTGGAACTGTACCCCAGTGAGAGTCAGTGTGTGTGGAACTGTACCCCAGTGAGAGTCAGTGCCTGTGGGACCCGTACCCCAGTGAGAGTCAGTGTGTGTGGGACGGTACCCCAGTGAGAGTCAGTGTGTGTGGAACTGTACTCCAGTGAGTCATTCTGTGTGGAACTGTACCCCAGTGAGAGTCAGTGTGTGTGTGGAACTGTACCCCAGTGAGAGTCATTGTGTGTGCAATTGTACCCCAGTGAGAGTCAATGTGTGTGGAACTGTACCCCAGTGAGAGTCAGTGTGTGTGGAACTGTACCCCAGTGAGAGTCAGTGTGTGTGGAATTGTACCCCAGTGAGAGTCAATGTGTGTGGAACTGTACCCCAGTGAGAGTCAATGTGTGTGGAACTGTACCCCAGTGAGAGTCAGTGTGTGTGGAACTGTACCCCAGTGAGAGTCAGTGCCTGTGGGACCCGAACACCAGTGAGAGTCAGTGTGTGTGGGACCCGCATAGCAGTGAGAATCAATGTCTGCAGAACTGTACCCCAGTGAGAGTCAGTGTGTTTGGAACTGTACCCCAGTGAGAGTCAGTGTGTGTGGAACTGTACTCCAGTGTGTCATTCTGTGTGGAATTGTACTCCAGTGAGAGTCACTCTGTCTGGAACTGCACCACAGTGAGAGTCAGTGCCTGTGGTACCCGTACCCCAGTGAGAGTCAGTGTGTGTGGGACTGTACTCCAGTGAGTCATTCTGTGTGGAACTGTGCTCCAGTGAGAGTCAGGTTGTGTGGGACTGTACCCCAGTGAGAGTCAGTGTGTGTGGGAACCGAACACCAGTGAGAGTCAATGTCTGCAGAACTGTACCCCAGTGAGAGTCAGTGTGTGTGGAACTGTACCCCAGTGAGAGTCATTGCCTATGGGACCCGAACACCAGTGAGAGTCAGTGTGTGTGGGACCCGCACAGCAGTGAGAGTCAATGTCTGCAGAACTGCACCCCAGTGAGAGTCAGTGTGTGTGGAACTGTACCCCAGTGAGAGTCAGTGTGTGTGGAACTGTACGCCAGTGAGAGTCAGTGTGTGTGGAACTGTACTCCAGTGAGTCATTCTGTGTGGAACTGTACTCCAGTGAGTCATTCTGTGTGGAACTGTACTCCAGTGAGAGTCAGTGCCTGTGGTACCCGTACCCCAGTGAGAGTCAGTGTGTGTGGGACTGTACTCCAGTGAGTCATTCTGTGTGGAACTGTACTCCAGTGAGTCATTCTGTGTGGAACTGTACTCCAGTGAGTCATTCTGTGTGGAACTGTACTCCAGTGAGAGTCAGTGTGTGTGGAACTGCACCCCAGTGAGAGTCAGTGCCTGTGGGACCCGTACCCCAGTGAGAGTCAGTGTGTGTGGGACCCTTACACCAGTGGGAGTCAGTGTCTGTGGAATATACCCCAGTTAGAGTCAGTGTGTGTGGGGCTGTACCCCAGTGAGAGTCAGTGTGTGTGGGACCCGTACCCCAGTGAGAATCAGTGTGTGTGGGACCCGTACCCCAGTGAGAGTCAGTGTGTGTGGGACCCGTACCCAAGTGAGAGTCAGTGTGTGTGGGACTGTACCCCAGTGAGAGTCACTGTGTGTGGAACTGTACCCCAGTGAGAGTCGGTGTGTGTCGAACTGTACCCCAGTGAGTATCAGTGTGTGTGGAACTGTACCCCAGTGAGAGTCAGTGTGTGTGGGACTGTACCCCAGTGAGAGTCAGTGTCTGTGGAACTGTACCCCAGTGAGAGTCGGTGTGTGTCGAACTGTACTCCAGTGAGAGTAAGTGTAGGTGGGACCCGCACCCAGTGACAGTCAGTGTGTGTGTGGGACTGTACCCCAGTGAGAGTCAGTGTGTGTGTGACTGTACCGCAGTGAGAGTCAGTGTGTGTGTGACTGTACCCCAGTGAGAGTCAGTGTGTGTGTGACTATCCCAATGAGAGTCTGTGTGTGTGGAACTGTACCGCAGAGAGAGTCAGTCTGTGTGGGTCCCATACCCCAGTGAGAGTCAGTTTGTGTGGGATTGTACCCCAGTGAGAGTCTGTGTGTGTGGGATTGTACCCCAGTGAAAGTCAGTGTTTGTGTGGAACTGTACCCCAGTGAGAGTCAGCGTGTGTGGAACTGTACCCCAGTGAGAGTCAGTGTCTGTGGAACTGTAGCCCAGTTGGAGTCAGTGTGTGTGGGATTGTACCCCAGTGAGAGTCAGTGCCTGTGGGACCCGTACCCCATTGAGAGTCAGTGTGTGTGCAAATGTACCCCAGTGAGAGTAAGTGTGTGTGGAACTGTACCCCAGTGAGAGTCAGTGTCTGTGGAACTGTAGCCCAGTTGGAGTCAGTGTGTGGGCCACCCGTACCCCAGTGAGAGTCAGTGTGTGTGGAACTGTACCCCAGTGAGAGTAAGTGTGTGTGGAACTGTACCCCAGTGAGAGTTAGTGTGTGTGGAACTGTACACCAGTGAGAGTCAGTGTGTGTGGGACCCGTACCCCAGTGAGAGTCAGTGTGTGTGTGGAACTGTACCCCAGTGGGAGTCAGTGTGTGTGTGGAACTGTACCCCAGTGAGAGTCAGTGTGTGTTGAACTGTACCCCAGTGAGAGTCATTGTGTGTGGAATTGTACTCCAGTGAGAGTCACTCTGTCTGGAACTGCACCACAGTGAGAGTCAGTGCCTGTGGGACCCGTACCCCAGTGAGAGTCAGTGTGTGTGGGACTGTACCCCAGTGAGAGTCAGTGTGTGTGGAACTGTACTCCAGTGAGTCATTCTGTGTGGAACTGTACTCCAGTGAGAGTCAGTATGTGTGGGACTGTACCCCAGTGAGAGTCAGTGTGTGTGGACCCGTACCCCAGTGAGAGTCAGTTTGTGTGGAACTGTACTCCAGTGAGTCATTCTGTGTGGAACTGTGCTCCAGTGAGAGTCAGTGTGTGTGGAACTTCACCCCAGTGAGAGTCAGTGTGTGTGGAACTACCCCAGTGAGAGTCAGTGTGTGTGGGACCCGTATCCCAGTGAGAGTCAGTGTGTGTGGGACTGTACCCCAGTGAGAGTCAGTGTGTGTGGAACTGTACCCCAGTGAGAGTCGGTGTGTGTCGAACTGTACTCCAGTGAGAGTCAGTGTGTGTGTGGGACTGTACCCCAGTGAGAGTCAGTGTGTATGGAACTGTACCCCAGTGAGAGTCAGTGTGTGTGGGACCCGTACCCCAGTGAAAGTCAGTGTGTGTGTGGAACTGTACCCCAGTGAGAGTCAGCGTGTGTGGAACTGTACCCCAGTGAGAGTCAGTGTCTGTGGAACTGTAGCCCAGTTGGAGTCAGTGTGTGTGGGATTGTACCCCAGTGAAAGTTAGTGTGTGTGTGGAAATGTACCCCAGTGAGAGTCAGTGTGTGTGTGGAACTGTACACCAGTGAGAGTCATTGTGTGTGCAACTGTACCCCAGTGAGAGTAAGTGTGTGTGGAACTGTACCCCAGTGAGAGTCAGTGTGTGTGGAACTGTACCCCAGTGAGAGTCAGTGTCTGTGGAACTGTAGCCCAGTTGGAGTCAGTGTGTGTGGAACTGTACCCCAGTGAGAGTCAGTGCCTGTGGGACCCGTACCCCAATGAGAGTCAGTGTGTGTAGAACTGTACCACAGTGATTGTCAGTGTGTGTGGGACTGTACCCCAGTGAGAGTCAGTGTGTGTGGAACTGTACCCCAGTGAGAGTCAGTGTGTGTGGGACCCGTACCGCAGTGAGAATCAGTGTGTGTCGGACTGTACCCCAGTGAGAGTCAGTGTGTGTGGGACTGTACCCCAGTGAGAGTCAGTGTGTGTGGGACCCGTACCCCAGTGAGAGTCAGTGTGTGTGGGACCCATACCCCAGTGAGAGTCAGTGTGTTTGGAACTGTACCCCAGTGAGAGTCAATGTCTGCAGAACTGTAACCTGGTGAGAGTCAGTGTGTGTGTGGAACTGTACCCCAGTGAGAGTCAGTGTGTGTGGAAATGTACCCCAGTGAGAGTCAGTGTGTGTGTGGAACTGTACACCAGTGAGAGTCATTGTGTGTGCAACTGTACCCCAGTGAGAGTAAGTGTGTGTGGAACTGTACCCCAGTGAGAGTCAGTGTGTGTGGAACTGTACCCCAGTGAGAGTCAGTGCCTGTGGGACCCGTACCCCAATGAGAGTCAGTGTGTGTAGAACTGTACCACAGTGATTGTCAGTGTGTGTGGGACTGTACCCCAGTGAGAGTCAGTGTGTGTGGAACTGTACCCCAGTGAGAGTCAGTGTGTGTGGAACTGTACCCCAGTGAGAGTCAGTGTGTGTGGGACCCGTACCGCAGTGAGAATCAGTGTGTGTCGGACAGTACCCCAGTGAGAGTCAGTGTGTGTGGGACTGTACCCCAGTGAGAGTCAGTGTGTGTGGGACCCGTACCCCAGTGAGAGTCAGTGTGTGTGGGACCCATACCCCAGTGAGAGTCAGTGTGTTTGGAACTGTACCCCAGTGAGAGTCAATGTCTGCAGAACTGTAACCTGGTGAGAGTCAGTGTGTGTGTGGAACTGTACCCCAGTGAGAGTCAGTGTGTGTGGAAATGTACCCCAGTGAGAGTCAGTGTGTGTGTGGAACTGTACCCCAGTGAGAGTCAGTGTGTGTGGAACTGTACCCCAGTGAGAGTCATTGTGTGTGCAACTGTACCCCAGTGAGAGTAAGTGTGTGTGGAACTGTACCCCAGTGAGAGTCAGTGTGTGTGGAACTGTACCCCAGTGAGAGTCAGTGTGTGTGGAACTGTACCCCAGTGAGAGTCAGTGTCTGTGGAACTGTAGCCCAGTTGGAGTCAGTGTGTGTGGAACTGTACCCCAGTGAGAGTCAGTGCCTGTGGGACCCGTACCCCAATGAGAGTCAGTGTGTGTAGAACTGTACCACAGTGATTGTCAGTGTGTGTGGGACTGTACCCCAGTGAGAGTCAGTGTGTGTGGAACTGTACCCCAGTGAGAGTCAGTGTGTGTGGGACCCGTACCGCAGTGAGAATCAGTGTGTGTCGGACTGTACCCCAGTGAGAGTCAGTGTGTGTGGGACTGTACCCCAGTGAGAGTCAGTGTGTGTGGGACCCGTACCCCAGTGAGAGTCAGTGTGTGTGGGACCCATACCCCAGTGAGAGTCAGTGTGTTTGGAACTGTACCCCAGTGAGAGTCAATGTCTGCAGAACTGTAACCTGGTGAGAGTCAGTGTGTGTGTGGAACTGTACCCCAGTGAGAGTCAGTGTGTGTGGAAAAGTACCCCAGTGAGAGTCAGGTTGTGTGGGACTGTACCCCAGTGAGAGTCAGTGTGTGTGGGAACCGAACACCAGTGAGAGTCAATGTTTGCAGAACTGTACCCCAGTGAGAGTCAGTGTGTGTGGAACTGTACCCCAGTGAGAGTCAGTGCCTGTGGGACCCGAACACCAGTGAGAGTCAGTGTGTGTGGGACCCGCACAGCAGTGAGAGTCAATGTCTGCAGAACTGTACCCCAGTGAGAGTCAGTGTGTGTGGGACTGTACCCCAGTGAGAGTCAGTGTGTGTGGAACTGTACTCCATTGAGTCATTCTGTGTGGAACTGTACTCCAGTGAGAGTCAGTTTGTGGGGGACTGTACCCCAGTGAGGGTCAGTGTGTGTGGACCCGTACCCCAGTTAGAATCAGTTTGTGTGGAACTGTACTCCAGTGAGTCATTCTGTGTGGAACTGTACTCCAGTGAGAGTCAGTGCCTGTGGGACCCGTACCCCAGTGAGAGTCAGTGTGTGTGGGACCCGTATCCCAGTGAGAATCAGTGTGTGTGGGACCCGTACCCCAGTGAGAGTCAGTGTGTGTGGGACCCGTACCCCAGTGAGAGTCAGTGTGTGTGGGACCCGTACCCCAGTGAGAGTCAGTGTGTGTGGGACTGTACCCCAGTGAGAGTCACTGTGTGTGGAACTGTATCCCAGTGAGAGTCGGTGTGTGTCGAACTGTACCCCAGTGAGTGTCAGTGTGTGTGGAACTGTACCCCAGTGAGAATCGGTGTGTGTCGAACTATACCCCAGTGAGTGTCAGTGTGTGTGGAACTGTACCCCAGTGAGAGTCAGTGTGTGTGGAACTGTACCCCAGTGAGAGTCAGTGTGTGTGGAACTGTACCCCAGTGAGAGTCAGTGCCTGTGGGACCCGTACCCCAGTGAGAGTCAGTGTGTGTGGGACGGTACCCCAGTGAGAGTCAGTGTGTGTGGAACTGTACTCCAGTGAGTCATTCTGTGTGGAACTGTACCCCAGTGAGAGTCAGTGTGTGTGTGGAACTGTACCCCAGTGAGAGTCATTGTGTGTGCAATTGTACCCCAGTGAGAGTCAATGTGTGTGGAACTGTACCCCAGTGAGAGTCAGTGTGTGTGGAACTGTACCCCAGTGAGAGTCAGTGCCTGTGGGACCCGAACACCAGTGAGAGTCAGTGTGTGTGGGACCCGCATAGCAGTGAGAATCAATGTCTGCAGAACTGTACCCCAGTGAGAGTCAGTGTGTTTGGAACTGTACCCCAGTGAGAGTCAGTGTGTGTGGAACTGTACTCCAGTGTGTCATTCTGTGTGGAATTGTACTCCAGTGAGTCACTCTGTCTGGAACTGCACCACAGTGAGAGTCAGTGCCTGTGGTACCCGTACCCCAGTGAGAGTCAGTGTGTGTGGGACTGTACTCCAGTGAGTCATTCTGTGTGGAACTGTGCTCCAGTGAGAGTCAGGTTGTGTGGGACTGTACCCCAGTGAGATTCAGTGTGTGTGGGAACCGAACACCAGTGAGAGTCAATGTCTGCAGAACTGTACCCCAGTGAGAGTCAGTGTGTGTGGAACTGTACCCCAGTGAGAGTCATTGCCTATGGGACCCGAACACCAGTGAGAGTCAGTGTGTGTGGGACCCGCACAGCAGTGAGAGTCAATGTCTGCAGAACTGCACCCCAGTGAGAGTCAGTGTGTGTGGAACTGTACCCCAGTGAGAGTCAGTGTGTGTGGAACTGTACGCCAGTGAGAGTCAGTGTGTGTGGAACTGTACTCCAGTGAGTCATTCTGTGTGGAACTGTACTCCAGTGAGTCATTCTGTGTGGAACTGTACTCCAGTGAGAGTCAGTGCCTGTGGTACCCGTACCCCAGTGAGAGTCAGTGTGTGTGGGACTGTACTCCAGTGAGTCATTCTGTGTGGAACTGTACTCCAGTGAGTCATTCTGTGTGGAACTGTACTCCAGTGAGTCATTCTGTGTGGAACTGTACTCCAGTGAGAGTCAGTGTGTGTGGAACTGCACCCCAGTGAGAGTCAGTGCCTGTGGGACCCGTACCCCAGTGAGAGTCAGTGTGTGTGGGACCCTTACACCAGTGGGAGTCAGTGTCTGTGGAATATACCCCAGTTAGAGTCAGTGTGTGTGGGGCTGTACCCCAGTGAGAGTCAGTGTGTGTGGGACCCGTACCCCAGTGAGAATCAGTGTGTGTGGGACCCGTACCCCAGTGAGAGTCAGTGTGTGTGGGACCCGTACCCAAGTGAGAGTCAGTGTGTGTGGGACTGTACCCCAGTGAGAGTCGGTGTGTGTCGAACTGTACCCCAGTGAGTATCAGTGTGTGTGGAACTGTACCCCAGTGAGAGTCAGTGTGTGTGGGACTGTACCCCAGTGAGAGTCAGTGTCTGTGGAACTGTACCCCAGTGAGAGTCGGTGTGTGTCGAACTGTACTCCAGTGAGAGTAAGTGTAGGTGGGACCCGCACCCAGTGACAGTCAGTGTGTGTGTGGGACTGTACCCCAGTGAGAGTCAGTGTGTGTGTGACTGTACCGCAGTGAGAGTCAGTGTGTGTGTGACTGTACCCCAGTGAGAGTCAGTGTGTGTGTGACTATCCCAATGAGAGTCTGTGTGTGTGGAACTGTACCGCAGAGAGAGTCAGTCTGTGTGGGTCCCATACCCCAGTGAGAGTCAGTTTGTGTGGGATTGTACCCCAGTGAGAGTCTGTGTGTGTGGGATTGTACCCCAGTGAAAGTCAGTGTTTGTGTGGAACTGTACCCCAGTGAGAGTCAGCGTGTGTGGAACTGTACCCCAGTGAGAGTCAGTGTCTGTGGAACTGTAGCCCAGTTGGAGTCAGTGTGTGTGGGATTGTACCCCAGTGAGAGTCAGTGCCTGTGGGACCCGTACCCCATTGAGAGTCAGTGTGTGTGCAAATGTACCCCAGTGAGAGTAAGTGTGTGTGGAACTGTACCCCAGTGAGAGTCAGTGTCTGTGGAACTGTAGCCCAGTTGGAGTCAGTGTGTGGGCCACCCGTACCCCAGTGAGAGTCAGTGTGTGTGGAACTGTACCCCAGTGAGAGTAAGTGTGTGTGGAACTGTACCCCAGTGAGAGTTAGTGTGTGTGGAACTGTACACCAGTGAGAGTCAGTGTGTGTGGGACCCGTACCCCAGTGAGAGTCAGTGTGTGTGTGGAACTGTACCCCAGTGGGAGTCAGTGTGTGTGTGGAACTGTACCCCAGTGAGAGTCAGTGTGTGTTGAACTGTACCCCAGTGAGAGTCATTGTGTGTGGAATTGTACTCCAGTGAGAGTCACTCTGTCTGGAACTGCACCACAGTGAGAGTCAGTGCCTGTGGGACCCGTACCCCAGTGAGAGTCAGTGTGTGTGGGACTGTACCCCAGTGAGAGTCAGTGTGTGTGGAACTGTACTCCAGTGAGTCATTCTGTGTGGAACTGTACTCCAGTGAGAGTCAGTATGTGTGGGACTGTACCCCAGTGAGAGTCAGTGTGTGTGGACCCGTACCCCAGTGAGAGTCAGTTTGTGTGGAACTGTACTCCAGTGAGTCATTCTGTGTGGAACTGTGCTCCAGTGAGAGTCAGTGTGTGTGGAACTTCACCCCAGTGAGAGTCAGTGTGTGTGGAACTACCCCAGTGAGAGTCAGTGTGTGTGGGACCCGTATCCCAGTGAGAGTCAGTGTGTGTGGGACTGTACCCCAGTGAGAGTCAGTGTGTGTGGAACTGTACCCCAGTGAGAGTCGGTGTGTGTCGAACTGTACTCCAGTGAGAGTCAGTGTGTGTGTGGGACTGTACCCCAGTGAGAGTCAGTGTGTATGGAACTGTACCCCAGTGAGAGTCAGTGTGTGTGGGACCCGTACCCCAGTGAAAGTCAGTGTGTGTGTGGAACTGTACCCCAGTGAGAGTCAGCGTGTGTGGAACTGTACCCCAGTGAGAGTCAGTGTCTGTGGAACTGTAGCCCAGTTGGAGTCAGTGTGTGTGGGATTGTACCCCAGTGAAAGTTAGTGTGTGTGTGGAAATGTACCCCAGTGAGAGTCAGTGTGTGTGTGGAACTGTACACCAGTGAGAGTCATTGTGTGTGCAACTGTACCCCAGTGAGAGTAAGTGTGTGTGGAACTGTACCCCAGTGAGAGTCAGTGTGTGTGGAACTGTACCCCAGTGAGAGTCAGTGTCTGTGGAACTGTAGCCCAGTTGGAGTCAGTGTGTGTGGAACTGTACCCCAGTGAGAGTCAGTGCCTGTGGGACCCGTACCCCAATGAGAGTCAGTGTGTGTAGAACTGTACCACAGTGATTGTCAGTGTGTGTGGGACTGTACCCCAGTGAGAGTCAGTGTGTGTGGAACTGTACCCCAGTGAGAGTCAGTGTGTGTGGGACCCGTACCGCAGTGAGAATCAGTGTGTGTCGGACTGTACCCCAGTGAGAGTCAGTGTGTGTGGGACTGTACCCCAGTGAGAGTCAGTGTGTGTGGGACCCGTACCCCAGTGAGAGTCAGTGTGTGTGGGACCCATACCCCAGTGAGAGTCAGTGTGTTTGGAACTGTACCCCAGTGAGAGTCAATGTCTGCAGAACTGTAACCTGGTGAGAGTCAGTGTGTGTGTGGAACTGTACCCCAGTGAGAGTCAGTGTGTGTGGAAAAGTACCCCAGTGAGAGTCAGGTTGTGTGGGACTGTACCCCAGTGAGAGTCAGTGTGTGTGGGAACCGAACACCAGTGAGAGTCAATGTTTGCAGAACTGTACCCCAGTGAGAGTCAGTGTGTGTGGAACTGTACCCCAGTGAGAGTCAGTGCCTGTGGGACCCGAACACCAGTGAGAGTCAGTGTGTGTGGGACCCGCACAGCAGTGAGAGTCAATGTCTGCAGAACTGTACCCCAGTGAGAGTCAGTGTGTGTGGGACTGTACCCCAGTGAGAGTCAGTGTGTGTGGAACTGTACTCCATTGAGTCATTCTGTGTGGAACTGTACTCCAGTGAGAGTCAGTTTGTGGGGGACTGTACCCCAGTGAGGGTCAGTGTGTGTGGACCCGTACCCCAGTTAGAATCAGTTTGTGTGGAACTGTACTCCAGTGAGTCATTCTGTGTGGAACTGTACTCCAGTGAGAGTCAGTGTGTGTGGAAATGCACCCCAGTGAGAGTCAGTGCCTGTGGGACCCGTACCCCAGTGAGAGTCAGTGTGTGTGGGACCCGTATCCCAGTGAGAATCAGTGTGTGTGGGACCCGTACCCCAGTGAGAGTCAGTGTGTGTGGGACCCGTACCCCAGTGAGAGTCAGTGTGTGTGGGACTGTACCCCAGTGAGAGTCGGTGTGTGTCGAACTGTACCCCAGTGAGTGTCAGTGTGTGTGGAACTGTACCCCAGTGAGAATCGGTGTGTGTCGAACTATACCCCAGTGAGTGTCAGTGTGTGTGGAACTGTACCCCAGTGAGAGTCAGTGTGTGTGGAACTGTACCCCAGTGAGAGTCAGTGTGTGTGGAACTGTACCCCAGTGAGAGTCAGTGCCTGTGGGACCCGTACCCCAGTGAGAGTCAGTGTGTGTGGAACTGTACCCCAGTGAGAGTCAGTGTGTGTGTGGAACTGTACCCCAGTGAGAGTCAGTGTGTGTGTGGAACTGTACCCCAGTGAGAGTCATTGTGTGTGCAATTGTACCCCAGTGAGAGTCAATGTGTGTGGAACTGTACCCCAGTGAGAGTCAGTGTGTGTGGAACTGTACCCCAGTGAGAGTCAGTGCCTGTGGGACCCAAACACCAGTGAGAGTCAGTGTGTGTGGGACCCGCATAGCAGTGAGAATCAATGTCTGCAGAACTGTACCCCAGTGAGAGTCAGTGTGTTTGGAACTGTACCCCAGTGAGAGTCAGTGTGTGTGGAACTGTACTCCAGTGTGTCATTCTGTGTGGAATTGTACTCCAGTGAGAGTCACTCTGTCTGGAACTGCACCACAGTGAGAGTCAGTGCCTGTGGTACCCGTACCCCAGTGAGAGTCAGTGTGTGTGGGACTGTACTCCAGTGAGTCATTCTGTGTGGAACTGTGCTCCAGTGAGAGTCAGGTTGTGTGGGACTGTACCCCAGTGAGAGTCAGTGTGTGTGGGAACCGAACACCAGTGAGAGTCAATGTCTGCAGAACTGTACCCCAGTGAGAGTCAGTGTGTGTGGAACTGTACCCCAGTGAGAGTCATTGCCTATGGGACCCGAACACCAGTGAGAGTCAGTGTGTGTGGGACCCGCACAGCAGTGAGAGTCAATGTCTGCAGAACTGCACCCCAGTGAGAGTCAGTGTGTGTGGAACTGTACCCCAGTGAGAGTCAGTGTGTGTGGAACTGTACGCCAGTGATAGTCAGTGTGTGTGGAACTGTACTCCAGTGAGTCATTCTGTGTGGAACTGTACTCCAGTGAGTCATTCTGTGTGGAACTGTACTCCAGTGAGAGTCAGTGCCTGTGGTACCCGTACCCCAGTGAGAGTCAGTGTGTGTGGGACTGTACTCCAGTGAGTCATTCTGTGTGGAACTGTACTCCAGTGAGTCATTCTGTGTGGAACTGTACTCCAGTGAGTCATTCTGTGTGGAACTGTACTCCAGTGAGAGTCAGTGTGTGTGGAACTGCACCCCAGTGAGAGTCAGTGCCTGTGGGACCCGTACCCCAGTGAGAGTCAGTGTGTGTGGGACCCTTACACCAGTGGGAGTCAGTGTCTGTGGAATATACCCCAGTTAGAGTCAGTGTGTGTGGGGCTGTACCCCAGTGAGAGTCAGTGTGTGTGGGACCCGTACCCCAGTGAGAATCAGTGTGTGTGGGACCCGTACCCCAGTGAGAGTCAGTGTGTGTGGGACCCGTACCCCAGTGAGAGTCAGTGTGTGTGGGACTGTACCCCAGTGAGAGTCACTGTGTGTGGAACTGTACCCCAGTGAGAGTCGGTGTGTGTCGAACTGTACCCCAGTGAGTATCAGTGTGTGTGGAACTGTACCCCAGTGAGAGTCAGTGTGTGTGGGACTGTACCCCAGTGAGAGTCAGTGTCTGTGGAACTGTACCCCAGTGAGAGTCGGTGTGTGTCGAACTGTACTCCAGTGAGAGTAAGTGTAGGTGGGACCCGCACCCAGTGACAGTCAGTGTGTGTGTGGGACTGTACCCCAGTGAGAGTCAGTGTGTGTGTGACTGTACCGCAGTGAGAGTCAGTGTGTGTGTGACTGTACCCCAGTGAGAGTCAGTGTGTGTGTGACTATCCCAATGAGAGTCTGTGTGTGTGGAACTGTACCGCAGAGAGAGTCAGTCTGTGTGGGTCCCATACCCCAGTGAGAGTCAGTTTGTGTGGGATTGTACCCCAGTGAGAGTCTGTGTGTGTGGGATTGTACCCCAGTGAAAGTCAGTGTTTGTGTGGAACTGTACCCCAGTGAGAGTCAGCGTGTGTGGAACTGTACCCCAGTGAGAGTCAGTGTCTGTGGAACTGTAGCCCAGTTGGAGTCAGTGTGTGTGGGATTGTACCCCAGTGAGAGTCAGTGCCTGTGGGACCCGTACCCCATTGAGAGTCAGTGTGTGTGCAAATGTACCCCAGTGAGAGTAAGTGTGTGTGGAACTGTACCCCAGTGAGAGTCAGTGTCTGTGGAACTGTAGCCCAGTTGGAGTCAGTGTGTGGGCCACCCGTACCCCAGTGAGAGTCAGTGTGTGTGGAACTGTACACCAGTGAGAGTCAGTGTGTGTGGGACCCGTACCCCAGTGAGAGTCAGTGTGTGTGTGGAACTGTACCCCAGTGGGAGTCAGTGTGTGTGTGGAACTGTACCCCAGTGAGAGTCAGTGTGTGTTGAACTGTACCCCAGTGAGAGTCATTGTGTGTGGAATTGTACTCCAGTGAGAGTCACTCTGTCTGGAACTGCACCACAGTGAGAGTCAGTGCCTGTGGGACCCGTACCCCAGTGAGAGTCAGTGTGTGTGGGACTGTACCCCCGTGAGAGTCAGTGTGTGTGGAACTGTACTCCAGTGAGTCATTCTGTGTGGAACTGTATTCCAGTGAGAGTCAGTATGTGTGGGACTGTACCCCAGTGAGAGTCAGTGTGTGTGGACCCGTGCCCCAGTGAGAGTCAGTTTGTGTGGAACTGTACTCCAGTGAGTCATTCTGTGTGGAACTGTGCTCCAGTGAGAGTCAGTGTGTGTGGAACTTCACCCCAGTGAGAGTCAGTGTGTGTGGAACTACCCCAGTGAGAGTCAGTGTGTGTGGGACCCGTATCCCAGTGAGAGTCAGTGTGTGTGGGACTGTACCCCAGTGAGAGTCATTGTGTGTGGAACTGTACCCCAGTGAGAGTCAGTGTCTGTGGAACTGTACCCCAGTGAGAGTCGGTGTGTGTCGAACTGTACTCCAGTGAGAGTCAGTGTGTGTGTGGGACTGTACCCCAGTGAGAGTCAGTGTGTATGGAACTGTACCCCAGTGAGAGTCAGTGTGTGTGGGACCCGTACCCCAGTGAGAGTCAGTGTGTGTGGGACCCGTACCCCAGTGAGAGTCAGTGTGTGTGGAACTGCACCCCAGTGAGCGTCAGTGTGTGGGACCCGTACCCCAGTGAGAGTCAGTGTGTGTGGAACTGTACCCCAGTGAGAGTCATTGTGTGTGGGACTGTACCCCAGTGAGAGTCGGTGTGTGTCGAACTGTACTCCAGTGAGAGTCAGTGTGTGTGTGGGACTGTACCCCAGTGAGAGTCAGTGTGTGTGTGACTGTACCGCAGTGAGAGTCAGTGTGTGTGTGACTGTACCGCAGTGAGAGTCAGTGTGTGTGTGACTATCCCAATGAGAGTCTGTGTGTGTGGAACTGTACCGCAGAGAGAGTCAGTCTGTGTGGGTCCCATACACCATGGGGGAGTCAGTTTGTGTGGGATTGTACCCCAGTGAGAGTCAGTGTGTGTAGGATTGTACCCCAGTGAAAGTCAGTGTGTGTGTGGAACTGTACCCCAGTGAGAGTCATTGTGTGTGCAACTGTACCCCAGTGAGAGTAAGTGTGTGTGGAACTGTACCCCAGTGAGAGTCAGTGTGTGTGGAACTGTACCCCAGTGAGAGTCAGTGTCTGTGGAACTGTACCACAGTGATTGTCAGTGTGTGTGGGACTGTACCCCAGTGAGAGTCAGTGTGTGTGGAACTGTACCCCAGTGAGAGTCAGTGTGTGTCGGACTGTACCCGAGTGAGAGTCAGTGTGTGTGGGACTGTACCCCAGTGAGAGTCAGTGTGTGTGGAACTGTACTCCAGTGAGTCATTCTGTGTGGAACTGTACTCCAGTGAGAGTCAGTTTGTGGGGGACTGTACCCCAGTGAGGGTCAGTGTGTGTGGACCCGTACCCCAGTTAGAGTCAGTTTGTGTGGAACTGTACTCCAGTGAGTCATTCTGTGTGGAACTGTACTCCAGTGAGAGTCAGTGTGTGTGGAAATGCACCCCAGTGAGAGTCAGTGCCTGTGGGACCCGTACCCCAGTGAGAGTCAGTGTGTGTGGGACCCGTATCCCAGTGAGAGTCAGTGTGTGTGGGACCCGTACCCCAGTGAGAGTCAGTGTGTGTGGGACTGTACCCCAGTGAGAGTCGGTGTGTGTCGAACTGTACCCCAGTGAGTGTCAGTGTGTGTGGAACTGTACCCCAGTGAGAATCGGTGTGTGTCGAACTGCACTCCAGTGAGTGTCAGTGTGTGTGGAACTGTACCCCAGTGAGAGTCAGTGTGTGTGGAACTGTACCCCAGTGAGAGTCAGTGCCTGTGGGACCCGTACCCCAGTGAGAGTCAGTGTGTGTGGGACGGTACCCCAGTGAGAGTCAGTGTGTGTGGAACTGTACTCCAGTGAGTCATTCTGTGTGGAACTGTACCCCAGTGAGAGTCAGTGTGTGTGTGGAACTGTACCCCAGTGAGAGTCATTGTGTGTGCAATTGTACCCCAGTGAGAGTCAATGTGTGTGGAACTGTACCCCAGTGAGAGTCAGTGTGTGTGGAACTGTACCCCAGTGAGAGTCAGTGCCTGTGGGACCCGAACACCAGTGAGAGTCAGTGTGTGTGGGACCCGCACAGCAGTGAGAGTCAATGTCTGCAGAACTGTACCCCAGTGAGAGTCAGTGTGTTTGGAACTGTACCCCAGTGAGAGTCAGTGTGTGTGGAACTGTACTCCAGTGTGTCATTCTGTGTGGAATTGTACTCCAGTGAGAGTCACTCTGTCTGGAACTGCACCACAGTGAGAGTCAGTGCCTGTGGGACCCGTACCCCAGTGAGAGTCAGTGTGTGTGGAACTGTACCCCAGTGAGAGTCAGTGCCTATGGAACCCGAACACCAGTGAGAGTCAGTGTGTGTGGGACCCGCACAGCAGTGAGAGTCAATGTCTGCAGAACTGTACCCCAGTGAGAGTCAGTGTGTGTGGAACTGTACCCCAGTGAGAGTCAGTGTGTGTGGAACTGTACCCCAGTGAGAGTCAGTGTGTGTGGAACAGCACCCCAGTGAAAGTCAGTTTGTGTGGAACTGTACGCCAGTGAGAGTCAGTGTGTGTGGAACTGTACTCCAGTGAGTCATTCTGTGTGGAACTGTACTCCAGTGAGAGTCAGTGTGTGTGGAACTGCACCCCAGTGAGAGTCAGTGCCTGTGGGACCCGTACCCCAGTGAGAGTCAGTGTGTGTGGGACCCGTACACCAGTGGGAGTCAGTGTCTGTGGAATATACCCCAGTTAGAGTCAGTGTGTGTGGGGCTGTACCCCAGTGAGAGTCAGTGTGTGTGGGACCCGTACCCCAGTGAGAATCAGTGTGTGTGGGACCCGTACCCCAGTGAGAGTCAGTGTGTGTGGGACCCGTACCCCAGTGAGAGTCACTGTGTGTGGGACTGTACCCCAGTGAGAGTCACTGTGTGTGGAACTGTACCCCAGTGAGAGTCGGTGTGTGTGGAACTGTACCCCAGTGAGAGTCAGTGTGTGTGGGACTGTACCCCAGTGAGAGTCAGTGTCTGTGGAACTGTACCCCAGTGAGAGTCGGTGTGTGTCGAACTGTACTCCAGTGAGAGTAAGTGTAGGTGGGACCCGCACCCAGTGACAGTCAGTGTGTGTGTGGGACTGTACCCCAGTGAGAGTCAGTGTGTGTGTGACTGTACCGCAGTGAGAGTCAGTGTGTGTGTGACTGTACCCCAGTGAGAGTCAGTGTGTGTGTGACTATCCCAATGAGAGTCTGTGTGTGTGGAACTGTACCGCAGAGAGAGTCAGTCTGTGTGGGTCCCATACCCCAGTGAGAGTCAGTTTGTGTGGGATTGTACCCCAGTGAGAGTCAGTGTGTGTGGGATTGTACCCCAGTGAAAGTCAGTGTTTGTGTGGAACTGTACCCCAGTGAGAGTCAGTGTGTGTGGAACTGTACCCCAGTGAGAGTCAGTGTCTGTGGAACTGTAGCCCAGTTGGAGTCAGTGTGTGTGGGATTGTACCCCAGTGAGAGTCAGTGCCTCTGGGACCCGTACCCCATTGAGAGTCAGTGTGTGTGCAAATGTACCCCAGTGAGAGTCAGTGTGTGTGGAACTGTACCCCAGTGAGAGTCAGTGTCTGTGGAACTGTAGCCCAGTTGGAGTCAGTGTGTGGGCCACCCGTACCCCAGTGAGAGTCAGTGTGTGTGGAACTGTACCCCAGTGAGAGTAAGTGTGTGTGGAACTGTACCCCAGTGAGAGTCAGTGTGTGTGGAACTGTACACCAGTGAGAGTCAGTGTGTGTGGGACCCGTACCCCAGTGAGAGTCAGTGTGTGTGTGGAACTGTACCCCAGTGGGAGTCAGTGTGTGTGTGGAACTGTACCCCAGTGAGAGTCAGTGTGTGTTGAACTGTACCCCAGTGAGAGTCATTGTGTGTGGAATTGTACTCCAGTGAGAGTCACTCTGTCTGGAACTGCACCACAGTGAGAGTCAGTGCCTGTGGGACCCGTACCCCAGTGAGAGTAAGTGTGTGTGGGACTGTACCCCAGTGAGAGTCAGTGTGTGTGGAACTGTACTCCAGTGAGTCATTCTGTGTGGAACTGTACTCCAGTGAGAGTCAGTATGTGTGGGACTGTACCCCAGTGAGAGTCAGTGTGTGTGGACCCGTACCCCAGTGAGAGTCAGTTTGTGTGGAACTGTACTCCAGTGAGTCATTCTGTGTGGAACTGTGCTCCAGTGAGAGTCAGTGTGTGTGGAACTTCACCCCAGTGAGAGTCAGTGTGTGTGGAACTACCCCAGTGAGAGTCAGTGTGTGTGGGACCCGTATCCCAGTGAGAGTCAGTGTGTGTGGGACTGTACCCCAGTGAGAGTCAGTGTGTGTGGAACTGTACCCCAGTGAGAGTCAGTGTCTGTGGAACTGTACCCCAGTGAGAGTCGGTGTGTGTCGAACTGTACTCCAGTGAGAGTCAGTGTGTGTGTGGGACTGTACCCCAGTGAGAGTCAGTGTGTATGGAACTGTACCCCAGTGAGAGTCAGTGTGTGTGGGACCCGTACCCCAGTGAAAGTCAGTGTGTGTGTGGAACTGTACCCCAGTGAGAGTCAGCGTGTGTGGAACTGTACCCCAGTGAGAGTCAGTGTCTGTGGAACTGTAGCCCAGTTGGAGTCAGTGTGTGTGGGATTGTACCCCAGTGAAAGTTAGTGTGTGTGTGGAACTGTACCCCAGTGAGAGTCAGTGTGTGTGTGGAACTGTACACCAGTGAGAGTCATTGTGTGTGCAACTGTACCCCAGTGAGAGTAAGTGTGTGTGGAACTGTACCCCAGTGAGAGTCAGTGTGTGTGGAACTGTACCCCAGTGAGAGTCAGTGTTTGTGGAACTGTAGCCCAGTTGGAGTCAGTGTGTGTGGAACTGTACCCCAGTGAGAGTCAGTGCCTGTGGGACCCGTACCCCAATGAGAGTCAGTGTGTGTAGAACTGTACCACAGTGATTGTCAGTGTGTGTGGGACTGTACCCCAGTGAGAGTCACTGTGTGTGGGACCCGTACCGCAGTGAGAATCAGTGTGTGTCGGACTGTACCCCAGTGAGAGTCAGTGTGTGTGGGACTGTACCCCAGTGAGAGTCAGTGTGTGTGGGACCCGTACCCCAGTGAGAGTCAGTGTGTGTGGGACCCATACCCCAGTGAGAGTCAGTGTGTTTGGAACTGTACCCCAGTGAGAGTCAATGTCTGCAGAACTGTAACCTAGTGAGAGTCAGTGTGTGTGTGGAACTGTACCCCAGTGAGAGTCAGTGTGTGTGGAAAAGTACCCCAGTGAGAGTCAGGTTGTGTGGGACTGTACCCCAGTGAGAGTCAGTGTGTGTGGGAACCGAACACCAGTGAGAGTCAATGTCTGCAGAACTGTACCCCAGTGAGAGTCAGTGTGTGTGGAACTGTACCCCAGTGAGAGTCATTGCCTATGGGACCCGAACACCAGTGAGAGTCAGTGTGTGTGGGACCCGCACAGCAGTGAGAGTCAATGTCTGCAGAACTGTACCCCAGTGAGAGTCAGTGTGTGTGGAACTGTACCCCAGTGAGAGTCAGTGTGTGTGGAACTGTACGCCAGTGAGAGTCAGTGTGTGTGGAACTGTACTCCAGTGAGTCATTCTGTGTGGAACTGTACTCCAGTGAGAGTCAGTTTGTGGGGGACTGTACCCCAGTGAGGGTCAGTGTGTGTGGACCCGTACCCCAGTTAGAATCAGTTTGTGTGGAACTGTACTCCAGTGAGTCATTCTGTGTGGAACTGTACTCCAGTGAGAGTCAGTGTGTGTGGAAATGCACCCCAGTGAGAGTCAGTGCCTGTGGGACCCGTACCCCAGTGAGAGTCAGTGTGTGTGGGACCCGTATCCCAGTGAGAATCAGTGTGTGTGGGACCCGTACCCCAGTGAGAGTCAGTGTGTGTGGGACCCGTACCCCAGTGAGAGTCAGTGTGTGTGGGACCCGTACCCCAGTGAGAGTCAGTGTGTGTGGGACTGTACCCCAGTGAGAGTCACTGTGTGTGGAACTGTACCCCAGTGAGAGTCGGTGTGTGTCGAACTGTACCCCAGTGAGTGTCAGTGTGTGTGGAACTGTACCCCAGTGAGAATCGGTGTGTGTCGAACTATACCCCAGTGAGTGTCAGTGTGTGTGGAACTGTATCCCAGTGAGAGTCAGTGTGTGTGGAACTGTACCCCAGTGAGAGTCAGTGTGTGTGGAACTGTACCCCAGTGAGAGTCAGTGCCTGTGGGACCCGTACCCCAGTGAGAGTCAGTGTGTGTGGGACGGTACCCCAGTGAGAGTCAGTGTGTGTGGAACTGTACTCCAGTGAGTCATTCTGTGTGGAACTGTACCCCAGTGAGAGTCAGTGTGTGTGTGGAACTGTACCCCAGTGAGAGTCATTGTGTGTGCAATTGTACCCCAGTGAGAGTCAATGTGTGTGGAACTGTACCCCAGTGAGAGTCAGTGTGTGTGGAACTGTACCCCAGTGAGAGTCAGTGCCTGTGGGACCCGAACACCAGTGAGAGTCAGTGTGTGTGGGACCCGCACAGCAGTGAGAGTCAATGTCTGCAGAACTGTACCCCAGTGAGAGTCAGTGTGTTTGGAACTGTACCCCAGTGAGAGTCAGTGTGTGTGGAACTGTACTCCAGTGTGTCATTCTGTGTGGAATTGTACTCCAGTGAGAGTCACTCTGTCTGGAACTGCACCACAGTGAGAGTCAGTGCCTGTGGTACCCGTACCCCAGTGAGAGTCAGTGTGTGTGGGACTGTACTCCAGTGAGTCATTCTGTGTGGAACTGTGCTCCAGTGAGAGTCAGGTTGTGTGGGACTGTACCCCAGTGAGAGTCAGTGCCTATGGGACCCGAACACCAGTGAGAGTCAGTGTGTGTGGGACCCGCACAGCAGTGAGAGTCAATGTCTGCAGAACTGCACCCCAGTGAGAGTCAGTGTGTGTGGAACTGTACCCCAGTGAGAGTCAGTGTGTGTGGAACTGTACGCCAGTGAGAGTCAGTGTGTGTGGAACTGTACTCCAGTGAGTCATTCTGTGTGGAACTGTACTCCAGTGAGTCATTCTGTGTGGAACTGTACTCCAGTGAGAGTCAGTGCCTGTGGTACCCGTACCCCAGTGAGAGTCAGTGTGTGTGGGACTGTACTCCAGTGAGTCATTCTGTGTGGAACTGTACTCCAGTGAGTCATTCTGTGTGGAACTGTACTCCAGTGAGTCATTCTGTGTGGAACTGTACTCCAGTGAGAGTCAGTGTGTGTGGGGCTGTACCCCAGTGAGAGTCAGTGTGTGTGGGACCCGTACCCCAGTGAGAATCAGTGTGTGTGGGACCCGTACACCAGTGAGAGTCAGTGTGTGTGGGACCCGTACCCCAGTGAGAGTCAGTGTGTGTGGGACTGTACCCCAGTGAGAGTCACTGTGTGTGGAACTGTACCCCAGTGAGAGTCGGTGTGTGTCGAACTGTACCCCAGTGAGTATCAGTGTGTGTGGAACTGTACCCCAGTGAGAGTCAGTGTGTGTGGGACTGTACCCCAGTGAGAGTCAGTGTCTGTGGAACTGTACCCCAGTGAGAGTCGGTGTGTGTGTGACTGTACCCCAGTGAGAGTCAGTGTAGGTGGGACCCGCACCCAGTGACAGTCAGTGTGTATGTGGGACTGTACCCCAGTGAGAGTCAGTGTGTGTGTGACTGTACCGCAGTGAGAGTCAGTGTGTGTGTGACTGTACCCCAGTGAGAGTCAGTGTGTGTGTGACTATCCCAATGAGAGTCAGTGTGTGTGGAACTGTACTCCAGTGAGTCATTCTGTGTGGAACTGTACTCCAGTGAGTCATTCTGTGTGGAACTGTACTCCAGTGAGAGTCAGTGCCTGTGGTACCCGTACCCCAGTGAGAGTCAGTGTGTGTGGGACTGTACTCCAGTGAGTCATTCTGTGTGGAACTGTACTCCAGTGAGTCATTCTGTGTGGAACTGTACTCCAGTGAGTCATTCTGTGTGGAACTGTACTCCAGTGAGAGTCAGTGTGTGTGGGATTGTACCCCAGTGAGAGTCTGTGTGTGTGGGATTGTACCCCAGTGAAAGTCAGTGTTTGTGTGGAACTGTACCCCAGTGAGAGTCAGCGTGTGTGGAACTGTACCCCAGTGAGAGTCAGTGTCTGTGGAACTGTAGCCCAGTTGGAGTCAGTGTGTGTGGGATTGTACCCCAGTGAGAGTCAGTGCCTGTGGGACCCGTACCCCATTGAGAGTCAGTGTGTGTGCAAATGTACCCCAGTGAGAGTAAGTGTGTGTGGAACTGTACCCCAGTGAGAGTCAGTGTCTGTGGAACTGTAGCCCAGTTGGAGTCAGTGTGTGGGCCACCCGTACCCCAGTGAGAGTCAGTGTGTGTGGAACTGTACCCCAGTGAGAGTAAGTGTGTGTGGAACTGTACCCCAGTGAGAGTCAGTGTGTGTGGAACTGTACACCAGTGAGAGTCAGTGTGTGTGGGACCCGTACCCCAGTGAGAGTCAGTGTGTGTGTGGAACTGTACCCCAGTGGGAGTCAGTGTGTGTGTGGAACTGTACCCCAGTGAGAGTCAGTGTGTGTTGAACTGTACCCCAGTGAGAGTCATTGTGTGTGGAATTGTACTCCAGTGAGAGTCACTCTGTCTGGAACTGCACCACAGTGAGAGTCAGTGCCTGTGGGACCCGTACCCCAGTGAGAGTCAGTGTGTGTGGGACTGTACCCCAGTGAGAGTCAGTGTGTGTGGAACTGTACTCCAGTGAGTCATTCTGTGTGGAACTGTACTCCAGTGAGAGTCAGTATGTGTGGGACTGTACCCCAGTGAGAGTCAGTGTGTGTGGACCCGTACCCCAGTGAGAGTCAGTGTGTGTGGGACCCGTACCCCAGTGAGAGTCAGTTTGTGTGGAACTGTACTCCATTGAGTCATTCTGTGTGGAACTGTGCTCCAGTGAGAGTCAGTGTGTGTGGAACTTCACCCCAGTGAGAGTCAGTGTGTGTGGGACCCCTAACCCAGTGAGAGTCAGTGTGTGTGGAACTGCACCCCAGTGAGCGTCAGTGTGTGGGACCCGTACCCCAGTGAGAGTCAGTGTGTGTGGAACTGTACCCCAGTGAGAGTCATGGTGTGTGGGACTGTACCCCAGTGAGAGTCGGTGTGTGTCGAACTGTACTCCAGTGAGAGTCAGTGTGTGTGTGGGACTGTACCCCAGTGAGAGTCAGTGTGTGTGTGACTGTACCGCAGTGAGAGTCAGTGTGTGTGTGACTGTACCGCAGTGAGAGTCAGTGTGTGTGTGACTATCCCAATGAGAATCTGTGTGTGTGGAACTGTACCGCAGAGAGAGTCAGTCTGTGTGGGTCCCATACACCATGGGGGAGTCAGTTTGTGTGGGATTGTACCCCAGTGAGAGTCAGTGTGTGTAGGATTGTACCCCAGTGAAAGTCAGTGTGTGTGTGGAACTGTACCCCAGTGAGAGTCAGCGTGTGTGGAACTGTACCCCAGTGAGAGTCAGTGTCTGTGGGACTGTAGCCCAGTTGGAGTCAGTGTGTGTGGGATTGTACCCCAGTGAAAGTTATTGTGTGTGTGGAACTGTACCCCAGTGAGAGTCAGTGTGTGTGTGGAACTGTACATCAGTGAGAGTCATTGTGTGTGCAACTGTACCCCAGTGAGAGTAAGTGTGTGTGGAACTGTACCCCAGTGAGAGTCAGTGTGTGTGGAACTGTACCCCAGTGAGAGTCAGTGTCTGTGGAACTGTAGCCCAGTTGGAGTCAGTGTGTGTGGAACTGTACCCCAGTGAGAGTCAGTGCCTGTGGGACCCGTACCCCAATGAGAGTCAGTGTGTGTAGAACTGTACCACAGTGATTGTCAGTGTGTGTGGGACTGTACCCCAGTGAGAGTCAGTGTGTGTGGAACTGTACCCCAGTGAGAGTCAGTGTGTGTCGGACTGCACCCCAGTGAGAGTCAGTGTGTGTGGCACTGTACCCCAGTGAGAGTCAGTGTGTGTGGGACTCATACCCCAGTGAGAGTCAGTGTGTGTGGGACTGCACCCCAGTTAGAGTCAGTGTGTGTGGGACCCGTACCCCAGTGAGAGTCAGTGTGTGTGGGACCCATACCCCAGTGAGAGTCAGTGTGTTTGGAACTGTACACCAGTGAGAGTCAATGTCTGCAGAACTGTAACCCAGTGAGAGTCAGTGTGTGTGTGGAACTGTACCCCAGTGAGAGTCAGTGTGTGTGGAACTGTACCCCAGTGAGAGTCAGGTTGTGTGGGACTGTACCCCAGTGAGAGTCAGTGTGTGTGGGAACCGAACACCAGTGAGAGTCAATGTCTGCAGAACTGTACCCCAGTGAGAGTCAGTGTGTGTGGAACTGTACCCCAGTGAGAGTCAGTGCCTGTGGGACCCGAACACCAGTGAGAGTCAGTGTGTGTGGGACCCGCACAGCAGTGAGAGTCGGTGTGTGTGGAACTGTACCCCAGTGAGAGTCAGTGTGTGTGGAACAGCACCCCAGTGAGAGTCAGTGTGTGTGGAACTGTACCCCAGTGAGAGTCAGTGTGTGTGGAACTGTACTCCAGTGAGTCATTCTGTGTGGAACTGTACTCCAGTGAGAGTCAGTTTGTGTGGGACTGTACCCCAGTGAGTGTCAGTGTGTGTGGACCCGTACCCCAGTGAGAGTCAGTTTGTGTGGAACTGTACTCCAGTGAGAGTCATTGTGTGTGGAAATGCACCCCAGTGAGAGTCAGTGCCTGTGGGACCCGTACCCCAGTGAGAGTCAGTGTGTGTGGGACTGTACCCCAGTGAGAGTCAGTGTGTGTGGAACTGTACTCCAGTGAGTCATTCTGTGTGGAACTGTACTCCAGTGAGAGTCAGTTTGTGTGGGACTGTACCCCAGTGAGTGTCAGTGTGTGTGGACC
Organism: Pristiophorus japonicus; assembly: GCF_044704955.1. NCBI lineage: Eukaryota > Metazoa > Chordata > Chondrichthyes > Pristiophoridae > Pristiophorus > Pristiophorus japonicus. Next base: position 56,507 of record NW_027254440.1, on the reverse strand, counting down.
CGTACCCCAGTGAGAGTCAGTTTGTGTGGAACTGTACTCCAGTGAGAGTCATTGTGTGTGGAAATGCACCCCAGTGAGAGTCAGTGCCTGTGGGACCCGTACCCCAGTGAGAGTCAGTGTGTGTGGGACTGTACCCCAGTGAGAGTCAGTGTGTGTGGGACCCGTACACCAGTGGGAGTCAGTGTCTGTGGAATATACCCCAGTTAGAGTCAGTGTGTGTGGGGCTGTACCCCAGTGAGAGTCAGTGTGTGTGGGACCCATACCCCAGTGAGAATCAGTGTGTGTGGGACCCATACCCCAGTGAGAGTCAGTGTGTGTGGGACCCGTACCCCAGTGAGAGTCAGTGTGTGTGGCACCCGTACCCTAGTGAGAGTCAGTGTGTGTGGGACTGTACCCCAGTGAGAGTCAGTGTGTGTGGGACTGTACCCCAGTGAGAGTCACTGTGTGTGGAACTGTACCCCAGTGAGAGTCGGTGTGTGTCGAACTGTACCCCAGTGAGTGTCAGTGTGTGTGGAACTGTACCCCAGTGAGAATCGGTGTGTGTCGAACTGCACTCCAGTGAGTGTCAGTGTGTGTGGAACTGTACCCCAGTGAGAGTCAGTGTGTGTGGAACTGTACCCCAGTGAGAGTCAGTGTGTGTGGAACTGTACTCCAGTGTGTCAATCTGTGTGGAATTGTACTCCAGTGAGAGTCACTCTGTCTGGAACTGCACCACAGTGAGAGTCAGTGCCTGTGGGACCCGTACCCCAGTGAGAGTGAGTGTGTGTGGGACTGTACCCCAGTGAGAGTCAGTGTGTGTGGAACTGTACTCCATTGAGTCATTCTGTGTGGAACTGTACTCCAGTGAGAGTCAGTATGTGTGGGACTGTACCCCAGTGAGAGTCAGTGTGTGTGGACCCGTACCCCAGTGAGAGTCAGTTTGTGTGGAACTGTACTCCAGTGAGTCATTCTGTGTGGAACTGTGCTCCTGTGAGAGTCAGTGTGTGTGGAACTTCACCCCAGTGAGAGTCAGTGTGTGTGGAACTACCCCAGTGAGAGTCAGTGTGTGTGGGACCCGTATCCCAGTGAGAGTCAGTGTGTGTGGGACCCGTACCACAGTGAGAGTCAGTGTGTGTGGGACTGTACCCCAGTGAGAGTCAGTGTGTGTGGAACTGTAACCCAGTGAGAGTCAGTGTTTGGGGAACTGTACCCCAGTGAGAGTCGGTGTGTGTCGAACTGTACTCCAGTGAGAGTCAGTGTGTGTGTGGGACTGTACCCCAGTGAGAGTCAGTGTGTATGGAACTGTACCCCAGTGAGAGTCAGTGTGTGTGGGACCCATACCCCAGTGAGAGTCACTGTGTGTGGAACTGCACCCCAGTGAGCGTCAGTGTGTTGGACCCGTACCCCAGTGAGAGTCAGTGTGTGTGGAACTGTACCCCAGTGAGAGTCATTGTGTGTGGGACTGTACCCCAGTGAGAGTCGGTGTGTGTCGAACTGTACTCCAGTGAGAGTCAGTGTGTGTGTGGGACTGCACCCCAGTGAGAGTCAGTGTGTGTGTGACTGTACCGCAGTGAGAGTCAGTGTGTGTGGAACTGTACCGCAGTGAGAATCAGTGTGTGTGTGACTATCCCAATGAGAGTCTGTGTATGTGGAACTGTACCGCAGAGAGAGTCAGTCTGTGTGGGTCCCATACACCAGGGGGGAGTCAGTTTGTGTGGGATTGTACCCCAGTGAGAGTCAGTGTGTGTAGGATTGTACCCCAGTGAAAGTCAGTGTGTGTGTGGAACTGTACCCCAGTGAGAGTCAGCGTGTGTGGAACTGTACCCCAGTGAGAGTCAGTGTCTGTGGGACCCGTACCCCAGTGAGAGTCAGTGTGTGTGGGACCCATACCCCAGTGAAAGTCAGTGTGTTTGGAACTGTACCCCAGTGAGAGTCAATGTCTGCAGAACTGTAACCCAGTGAGAGTCAGTGTGTGTGGGATTGTACCCCAGTGAAAGTTAGTGTGTGTGTGGAACTGTACCCTAGTGAGAGTCAGTGTGTGTGTGGAACTGTACACCAGTGAGAGTCATTGTGTGTGCAACTGTACCCCAGTGAGAGTAAGTGTGTGTGGAACTGTACCCCAGTGAGAGTCAGTGTGTGTGGAACTGTACCCCAGTGAGAGTCAGTGAGTGTGGAACTGTAGCCCAGTTGAAGTCAGTGTGTGTGGAACTGTACCCCAGTGAGAGTCAGTGCCTGTGGGACCCGTACCCCAGTGAGAGTCAGTGGGTGTGGAACTGTACCCCAGTGAGAGTCAGGTTGTGTGGGACTGTACCCCAGTGAGAGTCAGTGTGTGTGGGACCCGTACCACAGTGAGAGTCAGTGTGTGTGGAACTGTACCCCAGTGAGAGTCAGTGTGTGTGTGGAACTGTACCCCAGTGGGAGTCAGTGTGTGTGTGGAACTGTACCCCAGTGAGAGTCAGTGTGTGTTGAACTGTACCCCAGTGAGAGTCATTGTGTGTGGAATTGTACTCCAGTGAGAGTCACTCTGTCTGGAACTGCACCACAGTGAGAGTCAGTGCCTGTGGGACCCGTACCCCAGTGAGAGTCAGTGTGTGTGGGACTGTACCCCAGTGAGAGTCAGTGTGTGTGGAACTGTACTCCAGTGAGTCATTCTGTGTGGAACTGTACTCCAGTGAGAGTCAGTATGTGTGGGACTGTACCCCAGTGAGAGTCAGTGTGTGTGGACCCGTACCCCAGTGAGAGTCAGTTTGTGTGGAACTGTACTCCAGTGAGTCATTCTGTGTGGAACTGTGCTCCAGTGAGAGTCAGTGTGTGTGGAACTTCACCCCAGTGAGAGTCAGTGTGTGTGGAACTACCCCAGTGAGAGTCAGTGTGTGTGGGACCCGTATCCCAGTGAGAGTCAGTGAGTGTGGGACCCGTACCACAGTGAGAGTCAGTGTGTGTGGGACTGTACCCCAGTGAGAGTCAGTGTGTGTGGAACTGTCCCCCAGTGAGAGTCAGTGTCTGTGGAACTGTACCCCAGTGAGAGTCGGTGTGTGTCGAACTGTACTCCAGTGAGAGTCAGTGTGTGTGTGGGACTGTACCCCAGTGAGAGTCAGTGTGTATGGAACTGTACCCCAGTGAGAGTCAGTGTGTGTGGGACCCGTACCCCAGTGAGAGTCAGTGTGTGTCGGACCCGTACCCCAGTGAGAGTCAGTGTGTGTGGAACTGCACCCCAGTGAGAGTCAGTGTGTGGGACCCGTACCCCAGTGAGAGTCAGTGTGTGTGGAACTGCACCCCAGTGAGCGTCAGTGTGTGGGACCCGTACCCCAGTGAGAGTCAGTGTGTGTGGAACTGTACCCCAGTGAGAGTCATTGTGTGTGGGACTGTACCCCAGTGAGACACGGTGTGTGTCGAACTGTACTCCAGTGAGAGTCAGCGTGTGTGGGATTGTACCCCAGTGAGAGTCAGTGTCTGTGGAACTGTAGCCCAGTGAGAGTCAGTGTCTGTGGAACTGTAGCCCAGTTGGAGTCAGTGTGTGTGGGATTGTACCCCAGTGAGAGTCAGTGCCTGTGCGACCCGTACCCCAGTGAGAGTCAGTGTGTGTGGGACTGTACCCCAGTGAGAGTCAGTGTGTGTGGGACCCGTACCACAGTGAGAGTCAGTGTGTGTGGGACTGTACTCCAGTGAGAGTCAGTGTGTGTGGGACTGTACCCCAGTGAGAGTCAGTGTGTGTGGAACTGTACTCCAGTGTGAGTCACTGTGGTGGAACTGTACCCCAGTGAGAGTCAGTGTGTGTGGGACCCGTACCCCAGTGAGAGTCAGTGTGTGTGGAACTGCACCCCAGTGAGAGTCAGTGTGTGGGACCCGTACCCCAGTGAGAGTCAGTGTGTGTGGAACTGTACCCCAGTGAGAGTCAGTGCCTGTGGGACCCGAACACCAGTGAGAGTCAGTGTGTGTGGGTCCCGCACAGCAGTGAGAGTCAATGTCTGCAGAACTGTACCCCAGTGAGAGTCAGTGTGTGTGGAACTGTACCCCAGTGAGAGTCAGTGTATGTGGAACAGCACCCCAGTGAGAGTCAGTTTGTGTGGAACTGTCCGCCAGTGAGAGTCAGTGTGTGTGGAACTGTTCTCCAGTGAGTCATTCTGTGTGGAACTGTACTCCAGTGAGTCATTCTGTGTGGAACTGTACTCCAGTGAGAGTCAGTGTGTGTGGAACTGCACCCCAGTGAGAGTCAGTGCCTGTGGGACCCGTACCCCAGTGAGAGTCAGTGTGTGTGGGACCCGTACACCAGTGGAAGTCAGTGTCTGTGGAATATAACCCAGTTAGAGTCAGTGTGTGTGGGGCTGTACCCCAGTGAGAGTCAGTGTGTGTGGGACCCGTACCCCAGTGAGAATCAGTGTGTGTGGGACCCGTACCCCAGTGAGAATCAGTGTGTGTGGGACCCGTACCCCAGTGAGAATCAGTGTGTGTGGGACCCGTACCCCAGTGAGAGTCAGTGTGTGTGGGACCCGTACCCCAGTGAGAGTCAGTGTGTGTGGGACTGTACCCCAGTGAGAGTCACTGTGTGTGGAAGTGTACCCCAGTGAGAGTCGGTGTGTGTCGAACTGTACCCCAGTGAGAGTCAGTGTGTGTGGAACTGTACCCCAGTGAGAGTCAGTGTGTGTGGGACTGTACCCCAGTGAGAGTCAGTGTCTGTGGAACTGTACCCCAGTGAGAGTCGGTGTGTGTCGAACTGTACTCCAGTGAGAGTAAGTGTAGGTGGGACCCGCACCCAGTGACAGTCAGTGTGTGTGTGACTATCCCAATGAGAGTCTGTGTGTGTGGAACTGTCCCGCAGAGAGAGTCAGTCTGTGTGGGTCCCATACCCCAGTGAGAGTCAGTTTGTGTGGGATTGTACCCCAGTGAGAGTCAGTGTGTGTGGGATTGTACCCCAGTGAAAGTCAGTGTTTGTGTGGAACTGTACCCCAGTGAGAGTCAGCGTGTGTGGAACTGTACCCCAGTGAGAGTCAGTGTCTGTGGAACTGTAGCCCAGTTGGAGTCAGTGTGTGTGGGATTGTACCCCAGTGAGAGTCAGTGCCTGTGCGACCCGTACCCCAGTGAGAGTCAGTGTGTGTGGGACTGTACCCCAGTGAGAGTCAGTGTGTGTGGGACCCGTACCACAGTGAGAGTCAGTGTGTGTGGGACTGTACCCCAGTGAGAGTCAGTGTGTGTGGAACTGTAACCCAGTGAGAGTCAGTGTTTGGGGAACTGTACCCCAGTGAGAGTCGGTGTGTGTCGAACTGTACTCCAGTGAGAGTCAGTGTGTGTGTGGGACTGTACCCCAGTGAGAGTCAGTGTGTATGGAACTGTACCCCAGTGAGAGTCAGTGTGTGTGGGACCCATACCCCAGTGAGAGTCACTGTGTGTGGAACTGCACCCCAGTGAGCGTCAGTGTGTTGGACCCGTACCCCAGTGAGAGTCAGTGTGTGTGGAACTGTACCCCAGTGAGAGTCATTGTGTGTGGGACTGTACCCCAGTGAGAGTCGGTGTGTGTCGAACTGTACTCCAGTGAGAGTCAGTGTGTGTGTGGGACTGCACCCCAGTGAGAGTCAGTGTGTGTGTGACTGTACCGCAGTGAGAGTCAGTGTGTGTGGAACTGTACCGCAGTGAGAATCAGTGTGTGTGTGACTATCCCAATGAGAGTCTGTGTATGTGGAACTGTACCGCAGAGAGAGTCAGTCTGTGTGGGTCCCATACACCAGGGGGGAGTCAGTTTGTGTGGGATTGTACCCCAGTGAGAGTCAGTGTGTGTAGGATTGTACCCCAGTGAAAGTCAGTGTGTGTGTGGAACTGTACCCCAGTGAGAGTCAGCGTGTGTGGAACTGTACCCCAGTGAGAGTCAGTGTCTGTGGGACCCGTACCCCAGTGAGAGTCAGTGTGTGTGGGACCCATACCCCAGTGAAAGTCAGTGTGTTTGGAACTGTACCCCAGTGAGAGTCAATGTCTGCAGAACTGTAACCCAGTGAGAGTCAGTGTGTGTGGGATTGTACCCCAGTGAAAGTTAGTGTGTGTGTGGAACTGTACCCTAGTGAGAGTCAGTGTGTGTGTGGAACTGTACACCAGTGAGAGTCATTGTGTGTGCAACTGTACCCCAGTGAGAGTAAGTGTGTGTGGAACTGTACCCCAGTGAGAGTCAGTGTGTTTGGAACTGTACCCCAGTGAGAGTCAGTGAGTGTGGAACTGTAGCCCAGTTGAAGTCAGTGTGTGTGGAACTGTACCCCAGTGAGAGTCAGTGCCTGTGGGACCCGTACCCCAGTGAGAGTCAGTGGGTGTGGAACTGTACCCCAGTGAGAGTCAGGTTGTGTGGGACTGTACCCCAGTGAGAGTCAGTGTGTGTGGGACCCGTACCCCAGTGAGAGTCAGTGTGTGTGGAACTGTACCCCAGTGAGAGTCAGTGTGTGTGTGGAACTGTACCCCAGTGGGAGTCAGTGTGTGTGTGGAACTGTACCCCAGTGAGAGTCAGTGTGTGTTGAACTGTACCCCAGTGAGAGTCATTGTGTGTGGAATTGTACTCCAGTGAGAGTCACTCTGTCTGGAACTGCACCACAGTGAGAGTCAGTGCCTGTGGGACCCGTACCCCAGTGAGAGTCAGTGTGTGTGGGACTGTACCCCAGTGAGAGTCAGTGTGTGTGGAACTGTACTCCAGTGAGTCATTCTGTGTGGAACTGTACTCCAGTGAGAGTCAGTATGTGTGGGACTGTACCCCAGTGAGAGTCAGTGTGTGTGGACCCGTACCCCAGTGAGAGTCAGTTTGTGTGGAACTGTACTCCAGTGAGTCATTCTGTGTGGAACTGTGCTCCAGTGAGAGTCAGTGTGTGTGGAACTTCACCCCAGTGAGAGTCAGTGTGTGTGGAACTACCCCAGTGAGAGTCAGTGTGTGTGGGACCCGTATCCCAGTGAGAGTCAGTGAGTGTGGGACCCGTACCACAGTGAGAGTCAGTGTGTGTGGGACTGTACCCCAGTGAGAGTCAGTGTGTGTGGAACTGTCCCCCAGTGAGAGTCAGTGTCTGTGGAACTGTACCCCAGTGAGAGTCGGTGTGTGTCGAACTGTACTCCAGTGAGAGTCAGTGTGTGTGTGGGACTGTACCCCAGTGAAAGTCAGTGTGTATGGAACTGTACCCCAGTGAGAGTCAGTGTGTGTGGGACCCGTACCCCAGTGAGAGTCAGTGTGTGTCGGACCCGTACCCCAGTGAGAGTCAGTGTGTGTGGAACTGCACCCCAGTGAGAGTCAGTGTGTGGGACCCGTACCCCAGTGAGAGTCAGTGTGTGTGGAACTGCACCCCAGTGAGCGTCAGTGTGTGGGACCCGTACCCCAGTGAGAGTCAGTGTGTGTGGAACTGTACCCCAGTGAGAGTCATTGTGTGTGGGACTGTACCCCAGTGAGACACGGTGTGTGTCGAACTGTACTCCAGTGAGAGTCAGCGTGTGTGGGATTGTACCCCAGTGAGAGTCAGTGTCTGTGGAACTGTAGCCCAGTGAGAGTCAGTGTCTGTGGAACTGTAGCCCAGTTGGAGTCAGTGTGTGTGGGATTGTACCCCAGTGAGAGTCAGTGCCTGTGCGACCCGTACCCCAGTGAGAGTCAGTGTGTGTGGGACTGTACCCCAGTGAGAGTCAGTGTGTGTGGGACCCGTACCACAGTGAGAGTCAGTGTGTGTGGGACTGTACTCCAGTGAGAGTCAGTGTGTGTGGGACTGTACCCCAGTGAGAGTCAGTGTGTGTGGAACTGTACTCCAGTGTGAGTCACTGTGGTGGAACTGTACCCCAGTGAGAGTCAGTGTGTGTGGGACCCGTACCCCAGTGAGAGTCAGTGTGTGTGGAACTGCACCCCAGTGAGAGTCAGTGTGTGGGACCCGTACCCCAGTGAGAGTCAGTGTGTGTGGAACTGTACCCCAGTGAGAGTCAGTGCCTGTGGGACCCGAACACCAGTGAGAGTCAGTGTGTGTGGGTCCCGCACAGCAGTGAGAGTCAATGTCTGCAGAACTGTACCCCAGTGAGAGTCAGTGTGTGTGGAACTGTACCCCAGTGAGAGTCAGTGTATGTGGAACAGCACCCCAGTGAGAGTCAGTTTGTGTGGAACTGTCCGCCAGTGAGAGTCAGTGTGTGTGGAACTGTTCTCCAGTGAGTCATTCTGTGTGGAACTGTACTCCAGTGAGTCATTCTGTGTGGAACTGTACTCCAGTGAGAGTCAGTGTGTGTGGAACTGCACCCCAGTGAGAGTCAGTGCCTGTGGGACCCGTACCCCAGTGAGAGTCAGTGTGTGTGGGACCCGTACACCAGTGGGAGTCAGTGTCTGTGGAATATAACCCAGTTAGAGTCAGTGTGTGTGGGGCTGTACCCCAGTGAGAGTCAGTGTGTGTGGGACCCGTACCCCAGTGAGAATCAGTGTGTGTGGGACCCGTACCCCAGTGAGAATCAGTGTGTGTGGGACCCGTACCCCAGTGAGAATCAGTGTGTGTGGGACCCGTACCCCAGTGAGAGTCAGTGTGTGTGGGACCCGTACCCCAGTGAGAGTCAGTGTGTGTGGGACTGTACCCCAGTGAGAGTCACTGTGTGTGGAAGTGTACCCCAGTGAGAGTCGGTGTGTGTCGAACTGTACCCCAGTGAGAGTCAGTGTGTGTGGAACTGTACCCCAGTGAGAGTCAGTGTGTGTGGGACTGTACCCCAGTGAGAGTCAGTGTCTGTGGAACTGTACCCCAGTGAGAGTCGGTGTGTGTCGAACTGTACTCCAGTGAGAGTAAGTGTAGGTGGGACCCGCACCCAGTGACAGTCAGTGTGTGTGTGACTATCCCAATGAGAGTCTGTGTGTGTGGAACTGTCCCGCAGAGAGAGTCAGTCTGTGTGGGTCCCATACCCCAGTGAGAGTCAGTTTGTGTGGGATTGTACCCCAGTGAGAGTCAGTGTGTGTGGGATTGTACCCCAGTGAAAGTCAGTGTTTGTGTGGAACTGTACCCCAGTGAGAGTCAGCGTGTGTGGAACTGTACCCCAGTGAGAGTCAGTGTCTGTGGAACTGTAGCCCAGTTGGAGTCAGTGTGTGTGGGATTGTACCCCAGTGAGAGTCAGTGCCTGTGCGACCCGTACCCCAGTGAGAGTCAGTGTGTGTGGGACTGTACCCCAGTGAGAGTCAGTGTGTGTGGGACCCGTACCACAGTGAGAGTCAGTGTGTGTGGGACTGTACTCCAGTGAGAGTCAGTGTGTGTGGGACTGTACCCCAGTGAGAGTCAGTGTGTGTGGAACTGTACTCCAGTGAGTCATTCTGTGTGGAACTGTACTCCAGTGAGAGTCAGTATGTGTGGGACTGTACCCCAGTGAGAGTCAGTGTGTGTGGACCCGTACCCCAGTGAGAGTCAGTTTGTGTGGAACTGTACTCCAGTGAGTCATTCTGTGTGGAACTGTGCTCCAGTGAGAGTCAGTGTGTGTGGAACTTCACCCCAGTGAGAGTCAGTGTGTGTGGAACTACCCCAGTGAGAGTCAGTGTGTGTGGGACCCGTATCCCAGTGAGAGTCAGTGAGTGTGGGACCCGTACCACAGTGAGAGTCAGTGTGTGTGGGACTGTACCCCAGTGAGACACGGTGTGTGTGGGACCCGTACCCCAGTGAGAGTCAGTGTGTGTCGGACCCGTACCCCAGTGAGAGTCAGTGTGTGTGGAACTGCACCCCAGTGAGAGTCAGTGTGTGGGACTGTACCCCAGTGAGAGTCAGTGTGTGTGTGACTGTACCGCAGTGAGAGTCAGTGTGTGTGTGACTGTACCCCAGTGAGAGTCAGTGTGTGTGGAACTGTACCCCAGTGAGAGTCATTGTGTGTGGGACTGTACCCCAGTGAGACACGGTGTGTGTCGAACTGTACTCCAGTGAGAGTCAGCGTGTGTGGGATTGTACCCCAGTGAGAGTCAGTGTCTGTGGAACTGTAGCCCAGTGAGAGTCAGTGTCTGTGGAACTGTAGCCCAGTTGGAGTCAGTGTGTGTGGGATTGTACCCCAGTGAGAGTCAGTGCCTGTGCGACCCGTACCCCAGTGAGAGTCAGTGTGTGTGGGACTGTACCCCAGTGAGAGTCAGTGTGTGTGGGACCCGTACCACAGTGAGAGTCAGTGTGTGTGGGACTGTACTCCAGTGAGAGTCAGTGTGTGTGGGACTGTACCCCAGTGAGAGTCAGTGTGTGTGGAACTGTACTCCAGTGTGAGTCACTGTGGTGGAACTGTACCCCAGTGAGAGTCAGTGTGTGTGGGACCCGTACCCCAGTGAGAGTCAGTGTGTGTGGAACTGCACACCAGTGAGAGTCAGTGTGTGGGACCCGTACCCCAGTGAGAGTCAGTGTGTGTGGAACTGTACCCCAGTGAGAGTCAGTGCCTGTGGGACCCGAACACCAGTGAGAGTCAGTGTGTGTGGGTCCCGCACAGCAGTGAGAGTCAATGTCTGCAGAACTGTACCCCAGTGAGAGTCAGTGTGTGTGGAACTGTACCCCAGTGAGAGTCAGTGTGTGTGGAACTGTACCCCAGTGAGAGTCAGTGTATGTGGAACAGCACCCCAGTGAGAGTCAGTTTGTGTGGAACTGTCCGCCAGTGAGAGTCAGTGTGTGTGGAACTGTTCTCCAGTGAGTCATTCTGTGTGGAACTGTACTCCAGTGAGTCATTCTGTGTGGAACTGTACTCCAGTGAGAGTCAGTGTGTGTGGAACTGCACCCCAGTGAGAGTCAGTGCCTGTGGGACCCGTACCCCAGTGAGAGTCAGTGTGTGTGGGACCCGTACACCAGTGGGAGTCAGTGTCTGTGGAATATAACCCAGTTAGAGTCAGTGTGTGTGGGGCTGTACCCCAGTGAGAGTCAGTGTGTGTGGGACCCGTACCCCAGTGAGAATCAGTGTGTGTGGGACCCGTACCCCAGTGAGAATCAGTGTGTGTGGGACCCGTACCCCAGTGAGAATCAGTGTGTGTGGGACCCGTACCCCAGTGAGAGTCAGTGTGTGTGGGACCCGTACCCCAGTGAGAGTCAGTGTGTGTGGGACTGTACCCCAGTGAGAGTCACTGTGTGTGGAAGTGTACCCCAGTGAGAGTCGGTGTGTGTCGAACTGTACCCCAGTGAGAGTCAGTGTGTGTGGAACTGTACCCCAGTGAGAGTCAGTGTGTGTGGGACTGTACCCCAGTGAGAGTCAGTGTCTGTGGAACTGTACCCCAGTGAGAGTCGGTGTGTGTCGAACTGTACTCCAGTGAGAGTAAGTGTAGGTGGGACCCGCACCCAGTGACAGTCAGTGTGTGTGTGACTATCCCAATGAGAGTCTGTGTGTGTGGAACTGTCCCGCAGAGAGAGTCAGTCTGTGTGGGTCCCATACCCCAGTGAGAGTCAGTTTGTGTGGGATTGTACCCCAGTGAGAGTCAGTGTGTGTGGGATTGTACCCCAGTGAAAGTCAGTGTTTGTGTGGAACTGTACCCCAGTGAGAGTCAGCGTGTGTGGAACTGTACCCCAGTGAGAGTCAGTGTCTGTGGAACTGTAGCCCAGTTGGAGTCAGTGTGTGTGGGATTGTACCCCAGTGAGAGTCAGTGCCTGTGCGACCCGTACCCCAGTGAGAGTCAGTGTGTGTGGGACTGTACCCCAGTGAGAGTCAGTGTGTGTGGGACCCGTACCACAGTGAGAGTCAGTGTGTGTGGGACTGTACCCCAGTGAGAGTCAGTGTGTGTGGAACTGTAACCCAGTGAGAGTCAGTGTTTGGGGAACTGTACCCCAGTGAGAGTCGGTGTGTGTCGAACTGTACTCCAGTGAGAGTCAGTGTGTGTGTGGGACTGTACCCCAGTGAGAGTCAGTGTGTATGGAACTGTACCCCAGTGAGAGTCAGTGTGTGTGGGACCCATACCCCAGTGAGAGTCACTGTGTGTGGAACTGCACCCCAGTGAGCGTCAGTGTGTTGGACCCGTACCCCAGTGAGAGTCAGTGTGTGTGGAACTGTACCCCAGTGAGAGTCATTGTGTGTGGGACTGTACCCCAGTGAGAGTCGGTGTGTGTCGAACTGTACTCCAGTGAGAGTCAGTGTGTGTGTGGGACTGCACCCCAGTGAGAGTCAGTGTGTGTGTGACTGTACCGCAGTGAGAGTCAGTGTGTGTGGAACTGTACCGCAGTGAGAATCAGTGTGTGTGTGACTATCCCAATGAGAGTCTGTGTATGTGGAACTGTACCGCAGAGAGAGTCAGTCTGTGTGGGTCCCATACACCAGGGGGGAGTCAGTTTGTGTGGGATTGTACCCCAGTGAGAGTCAGTGTGTGTAGGATTGTACCCCAGTGAAAGTCAGTGTGTGTGTGGAACTGTACCCCAGTGAGAGTCAGCGTGTGTGGAACTGTACCCCAGTGAGAGTCAGTGTCTGTGGGACCCGTACCCCAGTGAGAGTCAGTGTGTGTGGGACCCATACCCCAGTGAAAGTCAGTGTGTTTGGAACTGTACCCCAGTGAGAGTCAATGTCTGCAGAACTGTAACCCAGTGAGAGTCAGTGTGTGTGGGATTGTACCCCAGTGAAAGTTAGTGTGTGTGTGGAACTGTACCCTAGTGAGAGTCAGTGTGTGTGTGGAACTGTACACCAGTGAGAGTCATTGTGTGTGCAACTGTACCCCAGTGAGAGTAAGTGTGTGTGGAACTGTACCCCAGTGAGAGTCAGTGTGTTTGGAACTGTACCCCAGTGAGAGTCAGTGAGTGTGGAACTGTAGCCCAGTTGAAGTCAGTGTGTGTGGAACTGTACCCCAGTGAGAGTCAGTGCCTGTGGGACCCGTACCCCAGTGAGAGTCAGTGGGTGTGGAACTGTACCCCAGTGAGAGTCAGGTTGTGTGGGACTGTACCCCAGTGAGAGTCAGTGTGTGTGGGACCCGTACCCCAGTGAGAGTCAGTGTGTGTGGAACTGTACCCCAGTGAGAGTCAGTGTGTGTGTGGAACTGTACCCCAGTGGGAGTCAGTGTGTGTGTGGAACTGTACCCCAGTGAGAGTCAGTGTGTGTTGAACTGTACCCCAGTGAGAGTCATTGTGTGTGGAATTGTACTACAGTGAGAGTCACTCTGTCTGGAACTGCACCACAGTGAGAGTCAGTGCCTGTGGGACCCGTACCCCAGTGAGAGTCAGTGTGTGTGGGACTGTACCCCAGTGAGAGTCAGTGTGTGTGGAACTGTACTCCAGTGAGTCATTCTGTGTGGAACTGTACTCCAGTGAGAGTCAGTATGTGTGGGACTGTACCCCAGTGAGAGTCAGTGTGTGTGGACCCGTACCCCAGTGAGAGTCAGTTTGTGTGGAACTGTACTCCAGTGAGTCATTCTGTGTGGAACTGTGCTCCAGTGAGAGTCAGTGTGTGTGGAACTTCACCCCAGTGAGAGTCAGTGTGTGTGGAACTACCCCAGTGAGAGTCAGTGTGTGTGGGACCCGTATCCCAGTGAGAGTCAGTGAGTGTGGGACCCGTACCACAGTGAGAGTCAGTGTGTGTGGGACTGTACCCCAGTGAGAGTCAGTGTGTGTGGAACTGTCCCCCAGTGAGAGTCAGTGTCTGTGGAACTGTACCCCAGTGAGAGTCGGTGTGTGTCGAACTGTACTCCAGTGAGAGTGTGTGTGTGTGTGGGACTGTACCCCAGTGAGAGTCAGTGTGTATGGAACTGTACCCCAGTGAGAGTCAGTGTGTGTGGGACCCGTACCCCAGTGAGAGTCAGTGTGTGTCGGACCCGTACCCCAGTGAGAGTCAGTGTGTGTGGAACTGCACCCCAGTGAGAGTCAGTGTGTGGGACCCGTACCCCAGTGAGAGTCAGTGTGTGTGGAACTGCACCCCAGTGAGCGTCAGTGTGTGGGACCCGTACCCCAGTGAGAGTCAGTGTGTGTGGAACTGTACCCCAGTGAGAGTCATTGTGTGTGGGACTGTACCCCAGTGAGACACGGTGTGTGTCGAACTGTACTCCAGTGAGAGTCAGCGTGTGTGGGATTGTACCCCAGTGAGAGTCAGTGTCTGTGGAACTGTAGCCCAGTGAGAGTCAGTGTCTGTGGAACTGTAGCCCAGTTGGAGTCAGTGTGTGTGGGATTGTACCCCAGTGAGAGTCAGTGCCTGTGCGACCCGTACCCCAGTGAGAGTCAGTGTGTGTGGGACTGTACCCCAGTGAGAGTCAGTGTGTGTGGGACCCGTACCACAGTGAGAGTCAGTGTGTGTGGGACTGTACTCCAGTGAGAGTCAGTGTGTGTGGGACTGTACCCCAGTGAGAGTCAGTGTGTGTGGAACTGTACTCCAGTGTGAGTCACTGTGGTGGAACTGTACCCCAGTGAGAGTCAGTGTGTGTGGGACCCGTACCCCAGTGAGAGTCAGTGTGTGTGGAACTGCACCCCAGTGAGAGTCAGTGTGTGGGACCCGTACCCCAGTGAGAGTCAGTGTGTGTGGAACTGTACCCCAGTGAGAGTCAGTGCCTGTGGGACCCGAACACCAGTGAGAGTCAGTGTGTGTGGGTCCCGCACAGCAGTGAGAGTCAATGTCTGCAGAACTGTACCCCAGTGAGAGTCAGTGTGTGTGGAACTGTACCCCAGTGAGAGTCAGTGTATGTGGAACAGCACCCCAGTGAGAGTCAGTTTGTGTGGAACTGTCCGCCAGTGAGAGTCAGTGTGTGTGGAACTGTTCTCCAGTGAGTCATTCTGTGTGGAACTGTACTCCAGTGAGTCATTCTGTGTGGAACTGTACTCCAGTGAGAGTCAGTGTGTGTGGAACTGCACCCCAGTGAGAGTCAGTGCCTGTGGGACCCGTACCCCAGTGAGAGTCAGTGTGTGTGGGACCCGTACACCAGTGGGAGTCAGTGTCTGTGGAATATAACCCAGTTAGAGTCAGTGTGTGTGGGGCTGTACCCCAGTGAGAGTCAGTGTGTGTGGGACCCGTACCCCAGTGAGAATCAGTGTGTGTGGGACCCGTACCCCAGTGAGAATCAGTGTGTGTGGGACCCGTACCCCAGTGAGAATCAGTGTGTGTGGGACCCGTACCCCAGTGAGAGTCAGTGTGTGTGGGACCCGTACCCCAGTGAGAGTCAGTGTGTGTGGGACTGTACCCCAGTGAGAGTCACTGTGTGTGGAAGTGTACCCCAGTGAGAGTCGGTGTGTGTCGAACTGTACCCCAGTGAGAGTCAGTGTGTGTGGAACTGTACCCCAGTGAGAGTCAGTGTGTGTGGGACTGTACCCCAGTGAGAGTCAGTGTCTGTGGAACTGTACCCCAGTGAGAGTCGGTGTGTGTCGAACTGTACTCCAGTGAGAGTAAGTGTAGGTGGGACCCGCACCCAGTGACAGTCAGTGTGTGTGTGACTATCCCAATGAGAGTCTGTGTGTGTGGAACTGTCCCGCAGAGAGAGTCAGTCTGTGTGGGTCCCATACCCCAGTGAGAGTCAGTTTGTGTGGGATTGTACCCCAGTGAGAGTCAGTGTGTGTGGGATTGTACCCCAGTGAAAGTCAGTGTTTGTGTGGAACTGTACCCCAGTGAGAGTCAGCGTGTGTGGAACTGTACCCCAGTGAGAGTCAGTGTCTGTGGAACTGTAGCCCAGTTGGAGTCAGTGTGTGTGGGATTGTACCCCAGTGAGAGTCAGTGCCTGTGCGACCCGTACCCCAGTGAGAGTCAGTGTGTGTGGGACTGTACCCCAGTGAGAGTCAGTGTGTGTGGGACCCGTACCACAGTGAGAGTCAGTGTGTGTGGGACTGTACTCCAGTGAGAGTCAGTGTGTGTGGGACTGTACCCCAGTGAGAGTCAGTGTGTGTGGAACTGTACTCCAGTGAGTCATTCTGTGTGGAACTGTACTCCAGTGAGAGTCAGTATGTGTGGGACTGTACCCCAGTGAGAGTCAGTGTGTGTGGACCCGTACCCCAGTGAGAGTCAGTTTGTGTGGAACTGTACTCCAGTGAGTCATTCTGTGTGGAACTGTGCTCCAGTGAGAGTCAGTGTGTGTGGAACTTCACCCCAGTGAGAGTCAGTGTGTGTGGAACTACCCCAGTGAGAGTCAGTGTGTGTGGGACCCGTATCCCAGTGAGAGTCAGTGAGTGTGGGACCCGTACCACAGTGAGAGTCAGTGTGTGTGGGACTGTACCCCAGTGAGAGTCAGTGTGTATGGAACTGTACCCCAGTGAGAGTCAGTGTGTGTGGGACCAGTACCCCAGTGAGAGTCAGTGTGTGTCGGACCCGTACCCCAGTGAGAGTCAGTGTGTGTGGAACTGCACCCCAGTGAGCGTCAGTGTGTGGGACCCGTACTCCAGTGAGAGTCAGTGTGTGTGGAACTGTACCCCAGTGAGAGTCATTGTGTGTGGGACTGTACCCCAGTGAGACTCAGTGTGTGTCGAACTGTACTCCAGTGAGAGTCAGTGTGTGTGTGGGACTGTACCCCAGTGAGAGTCAGTGTGTGTGTGACTGTACCGCAGTGAGAGTCAGTGTGTGTGTGACTGTACCGCAGTGAGAGTCAGTGTGTGTGTGACTATCCCAATGAGAGTCTGTGTGTGTGGAACTGTACCCCAGTGAGACACGGTGTGTGTCGAACTGTACTCCAGTGAGAGTCAGCGTGTGTGGGATTGTACCCCAGTGAGAATCAGTGTGTGTAGGATTGTACCCCAGTGAAAGTCAGTGTGTGTGTGGAACTGTACCCCAGTGAGAGTCAGTGTCTGTGGAACTGTAGCCCAGTTGGAGTCAGTGTGTGTGGGATTGTACCCCAGTGAAAGTTAGTGTGTGTGTGGAACTGTACTCCAGTGAGAGTCAGTGCCTGTGGGAACCGCACCCCAGTGAGAGTCAGTGTGTGTGGGACCCGTACACCAGTGGGAGTCAGTGTCTGTGGAATATACCCCAGTTAGAGTCAGTGTGTGTGGGGCTGTACCCCAGTGAGAGTCAGTGTGTGTGGGACCCGTACCCCAGTGAGAATCAGTGTGTGTGGGACCCGTACCCCAGTGAGAGTCAGTTTGTGTGGGACCCGTACCCCAGTGAGAGTCAGTGTGTGTGGGACTGTACCCCAGTGAGAGTCACTGTGTGTGGAACTGTACCCCAGTGAGAGTCGGTGTGTGTCGAACTGTACCCCAGTGAGTGTCAGTGTGTGTGGAACTGTACCCCAGTGAGAATCGGTGTGTGTCGAACTGCACTCCAGTGAGTGTCAGTGTGTGTGGAACTGTACCCCAGTGAGAGTCAGTGTGTGTGGAACTGTACCCCAGTGAGAGTCAGTGTGTGTGGAACTGTACTCCAGTGTGTCATTCTGTGTGGAATTGTACTCCAGTGAGTGTCACTCTGTCTGGAACTGCACCACAGTGAGAGTCAGTGCCTGTGGGACCCGTACCCCAGTGAGAGTCAGTGTGTGTGGGACTGTACCCCAGTGAGAGTCACTGTGGGTGGAACTGTACCCCAATGAGAGTCAGTGTGTGTGGGACCCGTACCCCAGTGAGAGTCAATGTGTGTGGGACCCGTACCCCAGTGAGAGTCAGTGTGTGTGGAACTGCACCCCAGTGAGCGTCAGTGTGTGGGACCTGTACCCCAGTGAGAGTCAGTGTGTGTGGAACTGTACCCCAGTGAGAGTCAGTGTGTGTGGGACTGTACCCCAGTGAGAGTCGGTGTGTGTCGAACTGTACTCCAGTGAGAGTCAGTGTGTGTGTGGGACTGTACCCCCAGTGAGAGTCAGTGTGTGTGTGACTGTACCGCAGTGACAGTCAGTGTGTGTGTGACTGTACCCCAGTGAGAGTCAGTGTGTGTGTGACTATCCCAATGAGAGTCTGTGTGTGTGGAACTGTACCGCAGAGAGAGTCAGTCTGTGTGGGTCCCATACCCCAGTGAGAGTCAGTTTGTGTGGGATTGTACCCCAGTGAGAGTCAGTGTATGTGGGATTGTACCCCAGTGAAAGTCAGTGTTTGTGTGGAACTGTACCCCAGTGAGAGTCAGCGTGTGTGGAACTGTACCCCAGTGAGAGTCAGTGTCTGTGGAACTGTAGCCCAGTTGGAGTCAGTGTGTGTGGGATTGTACCCCAGTGAGAGTCAGTGCCTGTGCGACCCGTACCCCAGTGAGAGTCAGTGTGTGTGCAAATGTACCCCAGTGAGAGTCGGTGTGTGTCGAACTGTACTCCAGTGAGAGTAAGTGTAGGTGGGACCCGCACCCAGTGACAGTCAGTGTGTGTGTGACTGTACCCCAGTGAGAGTCAGTGTGTGTGTGACTATCCCAATGAGAGTCTGTGTGTGTGGAACTGTCCCACAGAGAGAGTCAGTTTGTGTGGGTCCCATACCCCAGTGAGAGTCAGTTTGTGTGGGATTGTACCCCAGTGAGAGTCAGTGTGTGTGGGATTGTACCCCAGTGAAAGTCAGTGTTTGTGTGGAACTGTACCCCAGTGAGAGTCAGCGTGTGTGGAACTGTACCCCAGTGAGAGTCAGTGTCTGTGGAACTGTAGCCCAGTTGGAGTCAGTGTGTGTGGGATTGTACCCCAGTGAGAGTCAGTGCCTGTGCGACCCGTACCCCAGTGAGAGTCAGTGTGTGTGGGACTGTACCCCAGTGAGAGTCAGTGTGTGTGGGACCCGTACCACAGTGAGAGTCAGTGTGTGTGGGACTGTACTCCAGTGAGAGTCAGTGTGTGTGGGACTGTACCCCAGTGAGAGTCAGTGTGTGTGGAACTGTACTCCAGTGAGTCATTCTGTGTGGAACTGTACTCCAGTGAGAGTCAGTGTGTGTGGGACTGTACCCCAGTGAGAGTCGGTGTGTGTCGAACTGTACTCCAGTGAGAGTAAGTGTAGGTGGGACCCGCACCCAGTGACAGTCAGTGTGTGTGTGACTATCCCAATGAGAGTCTGTGTGTGTGGAACTGTCCCGCAGAGAGAGTCAGTCTGTGTGGGTCCCATACCCCAGTGAGAGTCAGTTTGTGTGGTATTGTTCCCCAGTGAGAGTCAGTGTGTGTGGGACCCGTACCCCAGTGAGAGTCAGTGTGTGTGGGACTGTACCCCAGTGAGAGTCAGTGTCCGTGGGACCCATACCACAGTGAGAGTCAGTGTGTGTGGGACTGTACCCCAGTGAGAGTCAGTGTCTGTGGAACTGTACCCCAGTGAGAGTCAGTGTGTGTGGGACCCGTACCCCAGTGAGAGTCAGTGTGTGTGGGACTGTACCCCAGTGAGAGTCTGTGTGTGTGGGACTGTACTCCAGTGTGAGTCACTGTGGGTGGAACTGTACCCCAGTGAGAGTCAGTGTGTGTGGGACCCGTATCCCAGTGAGAGTCAGTGTGTGTGGGACCCGTACCACAGTGAGAGTCAGTGTGTGTGGGACTGTACTCCAGTGAGAGTCAGTGTGTGTGGAGCTGTACCCCAGTGAGAATCAGTGTGTGTGTGGAACTGTACCCCAGTGAGAGTCAGTGTGTGTGTGGAACTGTACCCCAGTGGGAGTCAGTGTGTGTGTGGAACTGTACCCCAGTGAGAGTCAGTGTGTGTGTGGAACTGTACCCCAGTGAGAGTCATTGTGTGTGCAATTGTACCCCAGTGAGAGTCAGTGTGTGTGGGACCCGTACCCCAGTGAGAGTCAGTGTGTGTGGGACTGTACCCCAGTGAGAGTCACTGTGTGTGGAAGTGTACCCCAGTGAGAGTCGGTGTGTGTCGAACTGTACCCCAGTGAGAGTCAGTGTGTGTGGAACTGTACCCCAGTGAGAGTCAGTGTGTGTGGGACTGTACCCCAGTGAGAGTCAGTGTCTGTGGAACTGTACCCCAGTGAGAGTCGGTGTGTGTCGAACTGTACTCCAGTGAGAGTAAGTGTAGGTGGGACCCGCACCCAGTGACAGTCAGTGTGTGTGTGACTATCCCAATGAGAGTCTGTGTGTGTGGAACTGTCCCGCAGAGAGAGTCAGTCTGTGTGGGTCCCATACCCCAGTGAGAGTCAGTTTGTGTGGGATTGTACCCCAGTGAGAGTCAGTGTGTGTGGGATTGTACCCCAGTGAAAGTCAGTGTTTGTGTGGAACTGTACCCCAGTGAGAGTCAGCGTGTGTGGAACTGTACCCCAGTGAGAGTCAGTGTCTGTGGAACTGTAGCCCAGTTGGAGTCAGTGTGTGTGGGATTGTACCCCAGTGAGAGTCAGTGCCTGTGCGACCCGTACCCCAGTGAGAGTCAGTGTGTGTGGGACTGTACCCCAGTGAGAGTCAGTGTGTGTGGGACCCGTACCACAGTGAGAGTCAGTGTGTGTGGGACTGTACTCCAGTGAGAGTCAGTGTGTGTGGAACTGTACCCCAGTGGGAGTCAGTGTGTGTGTGGAACTGTACTACAGTGAGAGTCATTGTGTGTGCAATTGTATCCCAGTGAGAGTCAATGTGTGTGGAACTGTAACCCAGTGAGAGTCAGTGTGTGTGGAACTGTACCCCAGTGAGAGTCAGTGTATGTGTGGAACTGTACCCCAGTGAGAGTCATTGTGTGTGCAATTGTACCCCAGTGAGAGTCAATGTGTGTGGAACTGTACCCCAGTGAGAGTCAGTGTGTGTGGAACTGTACCCCAGTGAGAGTCAGTGCCTGTGGGACCCGAACACCTGTGAGAGTCAGTGTGTGTGGGACCCGCACAGTAGTGAGAGTCAATGTCTGCAGAACTGTACCCCAGTGAGAGTCAGTGTGTGTGGAACTGTACCCCAGTGAGAGTCAGTTTGTGTGGGACTGTACCCCAGTGAGAGTCAGTGTGTGTGGACCCGTACCCCAGTGAGAGTCAGTTTGTGTGGAACTGTACTCCAGTGAGTCATTCTGTGTGGAACTGTGCTCCAGTGAGAGTCAGTGTGTGTGGAACTTCACCCCAGTGACAGTCAGTGTGTGTGGAACTACCCCAGTGAGAGTCAGTGTGTGTGTGACCCGTACCCCAGTGAGAGTCAGTGTGTGTGGGACCCGTACCACAGTGAGAGTCAGTGTGTGTGGGACTGTACCCCAGTGAGAGTCAGTGTCTGTGGAACTGTACCCCAGTGAGAGTCAGTGTCTGTGGAACTGTACCCCAGTGAGTGTCGGTGTGTGTCGAACTGTACTCCAGTGAGAGTCAGTGTGTGTGGAACTGTACCCCAGTGAGAGTCAGTGTGTGTGGGACCCGTACCCCAGTGAGAGTCAGTGTGTGTGGGACCCGTACCCCAGTGAGAGTCAGTGTGTGTGGGACTGTACCCCAGTGAGAGTCTGTGTGTGTGGGACTGTACTCCAGTGTGAGTCACTGTGGGTGGAACTGTACCCCAGTGAGAGTCAGTGTGTGTGGAACTGTACCCCAGTGAGAGTCAGTGTGTGTGGAACTGTACCCCAGTGAGAGTCAGTGTGTGTGGGACTGTACCCCAGTGAGAGTCAGTGTCTGTGGAACTGTACCCCAGTGAGAGTCGGTGTGTGTCGAACTGTACTCCAGTGAGAGTAAGTGTCGGTGGGACCCGCACCCAGTGACAGTCAGTGTGTGTGTGACTATCCCAATGAGAGTCTGTGTGTGTGGAACTGTCCCGCAGAGAGAGTCAGTCTGTGTGGGTCCCATACCCCAGTGAGAGTCAGTTTGTGTGGGATTGTACCCCAGTGAGAGTCAGTGTGTGTGGGATTGTACCCCAGTGAAAGTCAGTGTTTGTGTGGAACTGTACCCCAGTGAGAGTCAGCGTGTGTGGAACTGTACCCCAGTGAGAGTCAGTGTCTGTGGAACTGTAGCCCAGTTGGAGTCAGTGTGTGTGGGATTGTACCCCAGTGAGAGTCAGTGCCTGTGCGACCCGTACCCCAGTGAGAGTCAGTGTGTGTGGGACTGTACCCCAGTGAGAGTCAGTGTGTGTGGGACCCGTACCACAGTGAGAGTCAGTGTGTGTGGGACTGTACTCCAGTGAGAGTCAGTGTGTGTGGAACTGTACCCCAGTGAGAGTCAGTGTGTGTGTGGAACTGTACCCCAGTGAGAGTCAGTGTGTGTGTGGAACTGTACCCCAGTGAGAGTCAGTGTATGTGTGGAACTGTACCCCAGTGAGAGTCAGTGTGTGTGCAATTGTACCCCAGTGAGAGTCAGTGCCTGTGGGACCCGAACACCAGTGAGAGTCAGTGTGTGTGGGACCCGCACAGTAGTGAGAGTCAATGTCTGCAGAACTGTACCCCAGTGAGAGTCAGTGTGTGTGGAACTGTACCCCAGTGAGAGTCAGTTTGTGTGGGACTGTACCCCAGTGAGAGTCAGTGTGTGTGGACCCGTACCCCAGTGAGAGTCAGTTTGTGTGGAACTGTACTCCAGTGAGTCATTCTGTGTGGAACTGTGCTCCAGTGAGAGTCAGTGTGTGTGGAACTTCACCCCAGTGACAGTCAGTGTGTGTGGAACTACCCCAGTGAGAGTCAGTGTGTGTGTGACCCGTACCCCAGTGAGAGTCAGTGTGTGTGGGACCCGTACCACAGTGAGAGTCAGTGTCTGTGGAACTGTACCCCAGTGAGAGTCAGTGTCTGTGGAACTGTACCCCAGTGAGAGTCGGTGTGTGTCGAACTGTACTCCAGTGAGAGTCAGTGTGTGTGGAACTGTACCCCAGTGAGAGTCAGTGTGTGTGGGACCCGTACCCCAGTGAGAGTCAGTGTGTGTGGGACCCGTACCCCAGTGAGAGTCAGTGTGTGTGGGACTGTACCCCAGTGAGAGTCTGTGTGTGTGGGACTGTACTCCAGTGTGAGTCACTGTGGGTGGAACTGTACCCCAGTGAGAGTCAGTGTGTGTGGAACTGTACCCCAGTGAGAGTCTGTGTGTGTGGGACTGTACTCCAGTGAGTGTCAGTGTGTGTGGAACTGCACCCCAGTGAGAATCAGTGTGTGGGACCCGTACCCCAGTGAGAGTCAGTGTGTGTGGAACTGTACCCCAGTGAGAGTCAGTGCCTGTGGGACCCGAACACCAGTGAGAGTCAGTGTGTGTGGGTCCCGCACAGCAGTGAGAGTCAATGATTGCAGAACTGTACCCCATTGAGAGTCAGTGTGTGTGGAACTGTACCCCAGTGAGAGTCAGTGTGTGTGGAACTGTCCGCCAGTGAGAGTCAGTGTGTGTGGAACTGTTCTCCAGTGAGTCATTCTGTGTGGAACTGTACTCCAGTGAGTCATTCTGTGTGGAACTGTACTCCAGTGAGAGTCAGTGTGTGTGGAACTGCACCCCAGTGAGAGTCAGTGCCTGTGGGACCCATACCCCAGTGAGAGTCAGTGTGTGTGGGACCCGTACACCAGTGGGAGTCAGTGTCTGTGGAATATACCCCAGTTAGAGTCAGTGTGTGTGGGGCTGTACCCCAGTGAGAGTCAGTGTGTGTGGGACCCATACCCCAGTGAGAATCAGTGCGTGTGGGACCCGTACCCCAGTGAGAGTCAGTGTGTGTGGGACTCGTACCCCAGTGAGAGTCAGTGTGTGTGGGACTGTACCCCAGTGAGAGTCAGTGTCCGTGGGACCCGTACCACAGTGAGAGTCAGTGTGTGTGGGACTGTACCCCAGTGAGAGTCAGTGTCTGTGGAACTGTACCCCAGTGAGAGTCAGTGTCTGTGGAACTGTACCCCAGTGAGAGTCAGTGTCTGTGGAACTGTACCCCAGTGAGAGTCGGTGTGTGTCGAACTGTACTCCAGTGAGAGTCAGTGTGTGTGTGGGACTGTACCCCAGTGAGAGTCAGTGTGTGTGGAACTGTACCCCAGTGAGAGTCAGTGTGTGTGGGACCCGTACCCCAATGAGAGTCAGTGTGTGTGGGACCCGTACCCCAGTGAGAGTCAGTGTGTGTGGGACCCGTACCCCAGTGAGAGTCAGTGTGTGTGGGACCCGTACCCCAGTGAGAGTCAGTGTGTGTGGGACTGTACCCCAGTGAGAGTCTGTGTGTGTGGGACTGTACTCCAGTGTGAGTCACTGTGGGTGGAACTGTACCCCAGTGAGAGTCAGTGTGTGTGGGACCCGTATCCCAGTGAGAGTCAGTGTGTGTGGGACCCGTACCACAGTGAGAGTCAGTGTGTGTGGGACTGTACTCCAGTGAGAGTCAGTGTGTGTGGAACTGTACCCCAGTGAGAGTCAGTGTGTGTGTGGAACTGTACCCCAGTGAGAGTCAGTGTGTGTGTGGAACTGTACCCCAGTGGGAGTCAGTGTGTGTGTGGAACTGTACCCCAGTGAGAGTCAGTGTGTGTGTGGAACTGTACCCCAGTGAGAGTCATTGTGTGTGCAATTGTACCCCAGTGAGAGTCAGTGTGTGTGGGACCCGTACCCCAGTGAGAGTCAGTGTGTGTGGGACTGTACCCCAGTGAGAGTCACTGTGTGTGGAAGTGTACCCCAGTGAGAGTCGGTGTGTGTCGAACTCTACCCCAGTGAGAGTCAGTGTGTGTGGAACTGTACCCCAGTGAGAGTCAGTGTGTGTGGGACTGTACCCCAGTGAGAGTCAGTGTCTGTGGAACTGTACCCCAGTGAGAGTCGGTGTGTGTCGAACTGTACTCCAGTGAGAGTAAGTGTAGGTGGGACCCGCACCCAGTGACAGTCAGTGTGTGTGTGACTATCCCAATGAGAGTCTGTGTGTGTGGAACTGTCCCGCAGAGAGAGTCAGTCTGTGTGGGTCCCATACCCCAGTGAGAGTCAGTTTGTTTGGGATTGTACCCCAGTGAGAGTCAGTGTGTGTGGGATTGTACCCCAGTGAAAGTCAGTGTTTGTGTGGAACTGTACCCCAGTGAGAGTCAGCGTGTGTGGAACTGTACCCCAGTGAGAGTCAGTGTCTGTGGAACTGAAGCCCAGTTGGAGTCAGTGTGTGTGGGATTGTACCCCAGTGAGAGTCAGTGCCTGTGCGACCCGTACCTCAGTGAGAGTCAGTGTGTGTGGGACTGTACCCCAGTGAGAGTCAGTGTGTGTGGGACCCGTACCACAGTGAGAGTCAGTGTGTGTGGGACTGTACTCCAGTGAGAGTCAGTGTGTGTGGAACTGTACCCCAGTGGGAGTCAGTGTGTGTGTGGAACTGTACCCCAGTGAGAGTCAGTGTATGTGTGGAACTGTACCCCAGTGAGAGTCATTGTGTGTGCAATTGTACCCCAGTGAGAGTCAGTGTGTGTGGAACTGTACCCCAGTGAGAGTCATTGTGTGTGGAACTGTACCCCAGTGAGAGTCAATGTGTGTGGAACTGTACCCCAGTGAGAGTCAGTGTGTGTGGAACTGTACCCCAGTGAGAGTCAGTGCCTGTGGGACCCGAACACCAGTGAGAGTCAGTGTGTGTGGGACCCGCACAGTAGTGAGAGTCAATGTCTGCAGAACTGTACCCCAGTGAGAGTCAGTGTGTGTGGGACTGTACCCCAGTGAGAGTCAGTTTGTGTGGGACTGTACCCCAGTGAGAGTCAGTGTGTGTGGACCCGTACCCCAGTGAGAGTCAGTTTGTGTGGAACTGTACTCCAGTGAGTCATTCTGTGTGGAACTGTGCTCCAGTGAGAGTCAGTGTGTGTGGAACTTCACCACAGTGACAGTCAGTGTGTGTGGAACTACCCCAGTGAGAGTCAGTGTGTGTGTGACCCGTACCCCAGTGAGAGTCAGTGTGTGTGCACCCGTACCACAGTGAGTCATTCTGTGTGGAACTGTGCTCCAGTGAGAGTCAGTGTGTGTGGAACTTCACCACAGTGACAGTCAGTGTGTGTGGAACTACCCCAGTGAGAGTCAGTGTGTGTGGGACCCGTACCACAGTGAGAGTCAGTGTGTGTGTGACTGTACCCCAGTGAGAGTCAGTGTCTGTGGAACTGTACCCCAGTGAGAGTCAGTGTCTGTGGAACTGTACCCCAGTGAGAGTCGGTGTGTGTCGAACTGTACTCCAGTGAGAGTCAGTGTGTGTGGAACTGTACCCCAGTGAGAGTCAGTGTGTGTGGGACCCGTACCCCAGTGAGAGTCAGTGTGTGTGGGACCCGTACCCCAGTGAGAGTCAGTGTGTGTGGGACTCTACCCCAGTGAGAGTCTGTGTGTGTGGGACTGTACTCCAGTGTGAGTCACTGTGGGTGGAACTGTACCCCAGTGAGAGTCAGTGTGTGTGGAACTGTACCCCAGTGAGAGTCAGTGTGTGTGGGACTGTACTCCAGTGAGAGTCAGTGTGTGTGGAACTGCACCCCAGTGAGAGTCAGTGTGTGTGGAACTGTACCCCAGTGAGAGTCAGTGTATGGGACCCGTACCCCAGTGAGAGTCAGTGTGTGTGGAACTGTACCCCAGTGAGAGTCAGTGCCTGTGGGACCCGAACACCAGTGAGAGTCAGTGTGTGTGGGTCCCGCACAGCAGTGAGAGTCAATGATTGCAGAACTGTACCCCAGTGAGAGTCAGTGTGTGTGGAACTGTACCCCAGTGAGAGTCAGTGTGTGTGGAACTGTCCGCCAGTGAGAGTCAGTGTGTGTGGAACTATTCTCCAGTGAGTCATTCTGTGTGGAACTGTACTCCAGTGAGTCATTCTGTGTGGAACTGTACTCCAGTGAGAGTCAGTGTGTGTGGAACTGCACCCCAGTGAGAGTCAGTGACTGTGGGACCCATACCCCAGTGAGAGTCAGTGTGTGTGGGACCCGTACACCAGTGGGAGTCAGTGTCTGTGGAATATACCCCAGTTAGAGTCAGTGTGTGTGGGGCTGTACCCCAGTGAGAGTCAGTGTGTGTGGGACCCATACCCCAGTGAGAATCAGTGCGTGTGGGACCCGTACCCCAGTGAGAGTCAGTGTGTGTGGGACCCGTACCCCAGTGAGAGTCAGTGTGTGTGGGACTGTACCCCAGTGAGAGTCAGTGTCTGTGGGACCCGTACCACAGTGAGAGTCAGTGTGTGTGGGACTGTACCCCAGTGAGAGTCAGTGTCTGTGGAACTGTACCCCAGTGAGAGTCAGTGTCTGTGGAACTGTACCCCAGTGAGAGTCAGTGTCTGTGGAACTGTACCCCAGTGAGAGTCGGTGTGTGTCGAACTGTACTCCAGTGAGAGTCAGTGAGTGTGTGGGACTGTACCCCAGTGAGAGTCAGTGTGTGTGGAACTGTACCCCAGTGAGAGTCAGTGTGTGTGGGACCCGTACCCCAATGAGAGTCAGTGTGTGTGGGACCCGTACCCCAGTGAGAGTCAGTGTGTGTGGGACCCGTACCCCAGTGAGAGTCAATGTGTGTGGGACCCGTACCCCAGTGAGAGTCAGTGTGTGTGGGACTGTACCCCAGTGAGAGTCTGTGTGTGTGGGACTGTACTCCAGTGTGAGTCACTGTGGGTGGAACTGTACCCCAGTGAGAGTCAGTGTGTGTGGGACCCGTATCCCAGTGAGAGTCAGTGTGTGTGGGACCCGTACCACAGTGAGAGTCAGTGTGTGTGGGACTGTACTCCAGTGAGAGTCAGTGTGTGTGGAACTGTACCCCAGTGAGAGTCAGTGTGTGTGTGGAACTGCACCCCAGTGAGAGTCAGTGTGTGTGTGGAACTGTACCCCAGTGGGAGTCAGTGTGTGTGTGGAACTGTACCCCAGTGAGAGTCAGTGTGTGTGTGGAACTGTACCCCAGTGAGAGTCATTGTGTGTGCAATTGTACCCCAGTGAGAGTCAATGTGTGTGGAACTGTACCCCAGTGAGTGTCAGTGTGTGTGGAACTGTACCCCAGTGAGAGTCAGTGCCTGTGGGACCCGAACACCAGTGAGAGTCAGTGTGTGTGGGACCCGCACAGCAGTGAGAGTCAATGTCTGCAGAACTGTACCCCAGTGAGAGTCAGTGTGTGTGGGACTGTACCCCAGTGAGAGTCAGTTTGTGTGGGACTGTACCCCAGTGAGAGTCAGTGTGTGTGGACCCGTACCCCAGTGAGAGTCAGTGTGTGTGGGACTGTACCCCAGTGAGAGTCAGTGTGTGTGGAACTGTACTCCAGTGAGTCATTCTGTGTGGAACTGTGCTCCAGTGAGAGTCAGTGTGTGTGGAACTTCACCCCAGTGACAGTCAGTGTGTGTGGAACTACCCCAGTGAGAGTCAGTGTGTGTGGGACCCGTACCCCAGTGAGAGTCAGTGTGTGTGGGACCCGTACCACAGTGAGAGTCAGTGTGTGTGGGACTGTACCCCAGTGAGAGTCAGTGTCTGTGGAACTGTACCCCAGTGAGAGTCAGTGTGTGTGGAACTGTACCCCAGTGAGAGTCGGTGTGTGTCGAACTGTACTCCAGTGAGAGTCAGTGTGTGTGTGGGACTGTACCCCAGTGAGAGTCAGTGTGTGTGGAACTGTACCCCAGTGAGAGTCAGTGTGTGTGGGACCCGTACCCCAGTGAGAGTCAGTGTGTGTGGGACCCGTACCCCAGTGAGAGTCAGTTTGTGTGGAACTGTACTCCAGTGAGTCATTCTGTGTGGAACTGTGCTCCAGTGAGAGTCAGTGTGTGTGGAACTTCACCCCAGTGACAGTCAGTGTGTGTGGAACTACCCCAGTGAGAGTCAGTGTGTGTGTGACCCGTACCCCAGTGAGAGTCAGTGTGTGTGGGACCCGTACCACAGTGAGAGTCAGTGTGTGTGTGACTGTACCCCAGTGAGAGTCAGTGTCTGTGGAACTGTACCCCAGTGAGAGTCAGTGTCTGTGGAACTGTACCCCAGTGAGAGTCGGTGTGTGTCGAACTGTACTCCAGTGAGAGTCGGTGTGTGTGGAACTGTACCCCAGTGAGAGTCAGTGTGTGTGGGACCCGTACCCCAGTGAGAGTCAGTGTGTGTGGGACCCGTACCCCAGTGAGAGTCAGTGTGTGTGGGACTGTACCCCAGTGAGAGTCTGTGTGTGTGGGACTGTACTCCAGTGTGAGTCACTGTGGGTGGAACTGTACCCCAGTGAGAGTCAGTGTGTGTGGAACTGTACCCCAGTGAGAGTCTGTGTGTGTGGGACTGTACTCCAGTGAGAGTCAGTGTGTGTGGAACTGCACCCCAGTGAGAGTCAGTGTGTGGGACCCGTACCCCAGTGAGAGTCAGTGTGTGTGGAACTGTACCCCAGTGAGAGTCAGTGCCTGTGGGACCCGAACACCAGTGAGAGTCAGTGTGTGTGGGTCCCGCACAGCAGTGAGAGTCAATGATTGCAGAACTGTACCCCAGTGAGAGTCAGTGTGTGTGGAACTGTACCCCAGTGAGAGTCAGTGTGTGTGGAACTGTCCGCCAGTGAGAGTCAGTGTGTGTGGAACTGTTCTCCAGTGAGTCATTCTGTGTGGAACTGTACTCCAGTGAGTCATTCTGTGTGGAACTGTACTCCAGTGAGAGTCAGTGTGTGTGGAACTGCACCCCAGTGAGAGTCAGTGCCTGTGGGACCCATACCCCAGTGAGAGTCAGTGTGTGTGGGACCCGTACACCAGTGGGAGTCAGTGTCTGTGGAATATACCCCAGTTAGAGTCAGTGTGTGTGGGGCTGTACCCCAGTGAGAGTCAGTGTGTGTGGGACCCATACCCCAGTGAGAATCAGTGCGTGTGGGACCCGTACCCCAGTGAGAGTCAGTGTGTGTGGGACCCGTACCCCAGTGAGAGTCAGTGTGTGTGGGACTGTACCCCAGTGAGAGTCAGTGTCTGTGGGACCCGTACCACAGTGAGAGTCAGTGTGTGTGGGACTGTACCCCAGTGAGAGTCAGTGTCTGTGGAACTGTACCCCAGTGAGAGTCAGTGTCTGTGGAAC
This sequence comes from Pristiophorus japonicus, assembly GCF_044704955.1. NCBI lineage: Eukaryota > Metazoa > Chordata > Chondrichthyes > Pristiophoridae > Pristiophorus > Pristiophorus japonicus. Next base: position 27,024 of record NW_027254440.1, on the reverse strand, counting down.
TGTACCCCAGTGAGAGTCAGTGTCTGTGGAACTGTACCCCAGTGAGAGTCGGTGTGTGTCGAACTGTACTCCAGTGAGAGTCAGTGAGTGTGTGGGACTGTACCCCAGTGAGAGTCAGTGTGTGTGGAACTGTACCCCAGTGAGAGTCAGTGTGTGTGGGACCCGTACCCCAATGAGAGTCAGTGTGTGTGGGACCCGTACCCCAGTGAGAGTCAGTGTGTGTGGGACCCGTACCCCAGTGAGAGTCAATGTGTGTGGGACCCGTACCCCAGTGAGAGTCAGTGTGTGTGGGACTGTACCCCAGTGAGAGTCTGTGTGTGTGGGACTGTACTCCAGTGTGAGTCACTGTGGGTGGAACTGTACCCCAGTGAGAGTCAGTGTGTGTGGGACCCGTATCCCAGTGAGAGTCAGTGTGTGTGGGACCCGTACCACAGTGAGAGTCAGTGTGTGTGGGACTGTACTCCAGTGAGAGTCAGTGTGTGTGGAACTGTACCCCAGTGAGAGTCAGTGTGTGTGTGGAACTGCACCCCAGTGAGAGTCAGTGTGTGTGTGGAACTGTACCCCAGTGGGAGTCAGTGTGTGTGTGGAACTGTACCCCAGTGAGAGTCAGTGTGTGTGTGGAACTGTACCCCAGTGAGAGTCATTGTGTGTGCAATTGTACCCCAGTGAGAGTCAATGTGTGTGGAACTGTACCCCAGTGAGTGTCAGTGTGTGTGGAACTGTACCCCAGTGAGAGTCAGTGCCTGTGGGACCCGAACACCAGTGAGAGTCAGTGTGTGTGGGACCCGCACAGCAGTGAGAGTCAATGTCTGCAGAACTGTACCCCAGTGAGAGTCAGTGTGTGTGGGACCCGTACCCCAGTGAGAGTCAGTTTGTGTGGGACTGTACCCCAGTGAGAGTCAGTGTGTGTGGACCCGTACCCCAGTGAGAGTCAGTTTGTGTGGAACTGTACTCCAGTGAGTCATTCTGTGTGGAACTGTGCTCCAGTGAGAGTCAGTGTGTGTGGAACTTCACCCCAGTGACAGTCAGTGTGTGTGGAACTACCCCAGTGAGAGTCAGTGTGTGTGGGACCCGTACCCCAGTGAGAGTCAGTGTGTGTGGGACCCGTACCACAGTGAGAGTCAGTGTGTGTGGGACTGTACCCCAGTGAGAGTCAGTGTCTGTGGAACTGTACCCCAGTGAGAGTCAGTGTCTGTGGAACTGTACCCCAGTGAGAGTCGGTGTGTGTCGAACTGTACTCCAGTGAGAGTCAGTGTGTGTGGGACCCGTACCCCAGTGAGAGTCAGTGTGTGTGGAACTGTACCCCAGTGAGAGTCAGTGTGTGTGGGACCCGTACCCCAGTGAGAGTCAGTGTGTGTGGGACCCGTACCCCAGTGAGAGTCAGTGTGTGTGGGACCCGTACCCGAGTGAGAGTCAGTGTGTGTGGGACTGTACCCCAGTGAGAGTCTGTGTGTGTGGGACTGTACTCCAGTGTGAGTCACTGTGGGTGGAACTGTACCCCAGTGAGAGTCAGTGTGTGTGGGACCCGTACCCCAGTGAGAGTCAGTGTGTGTGGAACTGTACCCCAGTGAGAGTCAGTGTGTGTGGGACCCGTACCCCAGTGAGAGTCAATGTGTGTGGAACTGCACCCCAGTGAGAGTCAGTGTGTGGGACCCGTACCCCAGTGAGAGTCAGTGTGTGTGGATCTGTACCCCAGTGAGAGTCAGTGCCTGTGGGACCCGAACACCAGTGAGAGTCAGTGTGTGTGGGTCCCGCACAGCAGTGAGAGTCAATGTCTGCAGAACTGTACCCCAGTGAGAGTCAGTGTGTGTGGAACTGTACCCCAGTGAGAGTCAGTGTGTGTATGGAACTGTACCCCAGTGGGATTCAGTGTGTGTGTGGAACTGTACCCCAGTGAGAGTCAGTGTGTGTGTGGAACTGTACCCCAGTGAGAGTCAGTGTGTGTGTGGAACTGTACCCCAGTGAGAGTCAGTGTGTGTGTGGAACTGTACCCCAGTGAGAGTCATTGTGTGTGCAATTGTACCCCAGTGAGAGTCAAATGTGTGTGGAACTGTACCCCAGTGAGAGTCAGTGTGTGTGGAACTGTACCCCAGTGAGAGTCAGTGCCTGTGGGACCCGAACACCAGTGAGAGTCAGTGTGTGTGGGACCCGCACAGCAGTGAGAGTCAATGTCTGCAGAACTGTACCCCAGTGAGAGTCAGTGTGTGTGGAACTGTACCCCAGTGAGAGTCAGTGTCTGCAGAACTGTACCCCAGTGAGAGTCAGTGGGTGTGGAACTGTACCCCAGTGAGAGTCAGTGTGTGTGGAACAGCACCCCAGTGAGAGTCAGTTTGTGTGCAACTGTCCGCCAGTGAGAGTCAGTGTGTGTGGAACTGTTCTCCAGTGAGTCATTCTGTGTGGAACTGTACTCCAGTGAGTCATTCTGTGTGGAACTGTACTCCAGTGAGAGTCAGTGTGTGTGGAACTGCACCCCAGTGAGAGTCAGTGCCTGTGGGACCCGTACCCCAGTGAGAGTCAGTGTGTGTGGGACCCGTACACCAGTGGGAGTCAGTGTCTGTGGAATATACCCCAGTTAGAGTCAGTGTGTGTGGGGCTGTACCCCAGTGAGAGTCAGTGTGTGTGGGACCCATACCCCAGTGAGAATCAGTGTGTGTGGGACCCGTACCCCAGTGAGAGTCAGTGTGTGTGGGACCCGTACCCCAGTGAGAGTCAGTGTGTGTGGGACTGTACCCCAGTGAGAGTCACTGTGTGTGGAACTGTACCCCAGTGAGAGTCGGTGTGTGTCGAACTGTACCCCAGTGAGAGTCAGTGTCTGTGGAACTGTACCCCAGTGAGAGTCGGTGTGTGTCGAACTGTACTCCAGTGAGAGTAAGTGTAGGTGGGACCCGCACCCAGTGACAGTCAGTGTGTGTGTGGGACTGTACCCCAGTGAGACTCAGTGTGTGTGTGACTATCCCAATGAGAGTCTGTGCGTGTGGAACTGTACCGCAGAGAGAGTCAGTCTGTGTGGGTCCCATTCCCCAGTGAGAGTCAGTTTGTGTGGGATTGTACCCCAGTGAGAGTCAGTGTGTGTGGGATTGTACCCCAGTGAAAGTCAGTGTTTGTGTGGAACTGTACCCCAGTGAGAGTCAGCGTGTGTGGAACTGTACCCCAGTGAGAGTCAGTGTCTGTGGAACTGTAGCCCAGTTGGAGTCAGTGTGTGTGGGATTGTACCCCAGTGAGAGTCAGTGCCTGTGGGACCCGTACCCCATTGAGAGTCAGTGTGTGTGGGACTGTACCCCAGTGAGAGTCAGTTTGTGTGGAACTGTACTCCAGTGAGTCATTCTGTGTGGAACTGTGCTCCAGTGAGAGTCAGTGTGTGTGGAACTTCACCCCAGTGAGAGTCAGTGTGTGTGGAACTACCCCAGTGAGAGTCAGTGTGTGTGGGACCCGTATCCCAGTGAGAGTCAGTGTGTGTGGGACCCGTACACCAGTGAGAGTCAGTGTGTGTGGGACTGTACTCCAGTGAGAGTCAGTGTGTGTGGAACTGTACCCCAGTGAGAGTCAGTGTCTGTGGAACTGTACACCAGTGAGAGTCGGTGGGTGTCGAACTGTACTCCAGTGAGAGTCAGTGTGTGTGTGGGACTGTACCCCAGTGAGAGTCAGTGTGTGTGGAACTGTACCCCAGTGAGAGTCAGTGCCTGTGGGACCCGAACACCAGTGAGAGTCAGTGTGTGTGGGACCCGCACAGCAGTGAGAGTCAATGTCTGCAGAACTGTACCCCAGTGAGAGTCAGTGTGTGTGGAACTGTACTCCAGTGAGAGTCAGTGTGTGTGGAACTGTACTCCAGTGCGTCATTCTGTGTGGAATTGTACACCAGTGAGAGTCACTCTGTCTGGAACTGCACCACAGTGAGAGTCAGTGCCTGTGGGACCCGTACCCCAGTGAGAGTCAGTGTGTGTGGGACTGTACCCCAGTGAGAGTCAGTGTGTGTGGAACTGTACTCCAGTGAGTCATTCTGTGTGGAACTGTACTCCAGTGAGAGTCAGTATGTGTGGGACTGTACCCCAGTGAGAGTCAGTGTGTGTGGACCCGTACCCCAGTGAGAGTCAGTTTGTGTGGAACTGGACTCCAGTGAGTCATTCTGTGTGGAACTGTGCTCCAGTGAGAGTCAGTGTGTGTGGAACTTCACCCCAGTGAGAGTCAGTGTGTGTGGATCTACCCCAGTGAGAGTCAGTGTGTGTGGGACCCGTATCCCAGTGAGAGTCAGTGTGTGTGGGACCCGTACCACAGTGAGAGTCAGTGTGTGTGGGACTGTACCCCAGTGAGAGTCAGTGTGTGTGGAACTGTACCCCAGTGAGAGTCAGTGTCTGTGGAACTGTACCCCAGTGAGAGTCGGTGTGTGTCGAACTGTACTCCAGTGAGAGTCAGTGTGAGTGTGGGACTGTACCCCAGTGAGAGTCAGTGTGTGTGGAACTGTACCCCAGTGAGAGTCAGTGTGTGTGGGACCCGTACCCCAGTGAGAGTCAGTGTGTGTGGGACCCGTACCCCAGTGAGAGTCAGTGTGTGTGGGACTGTACCCCAGTGAGAGTCTGTGTCCGTGGGACTGTACTCCAGTGAGAGTCAGTGTGTGTGGAACTGTACCCCAGTGAGAGTCAGTGTGTGTGGGACTGTACCCCAGTGAGAGTCAGTGTGTGTGGAACTGTACCCCAGTGAGAGTCTGTGTCCGTGGGACTTTACCCCAGTGAGTGTCAGTGTGTGTGGAACTGTACCCCAGTGAGAGTCAGTGTGTGTGGGACCCGTACCCCAGTGAGAGTCAGTGTGTGTCGGACTGTACCCCAGTGAGAGTCAGTGTGTGTGGGACTGTACCCCAGTGAGAGTCAGTGTGTGTGGGACCCGTACCCCAGTGAGAGTCAGTGTCTGTGGGACAAATACCCCAGTGAGAGTCAGTGTGTTTGGAACTGTACCCCAGTGAGAGTCAATGTGTGTGGAACTGTACCCCAGTGAGAGTAAGGTTGTGTGGGACTGTACCCCAGTGAGAGTCAGTGTGTGTGGGGACCGAACACCAGTGAGTGTCAATGTCTGCAGAACTGTACCCCAGTGAGAGTCAGTGTGTGTGGAACTGTACCCCAGTGAGAGTCAGTGTGTGTGGAACTGTACTCCAGTGAGTCATTCTGTGTGGAACTGTACTCCAGTGAGAGTCAGTTTGTGTGGGACTGTACCCCAGTGAGGGTCAGTGTGTGTGGACCCGTACCCCAGTGAGAGTCAATTTGTGTGGAGGTGTACTCCAATGAGTCATTCTGTGTGGAACTGTACTCCAGTGAGAGTCAGTGTGTGTGGAACTGCACCCCAGTGAGACTCAGTGCCTGTGGGACCCGTACCCCAGTGAGAGTCAGTGTGTGTGGGACCCGTACACCAGTTGGAGTCAGTGTCTGTGGAATATACCCCAGTTAGAGTCAGTGTGTGTGGGGCTGTACCCCAGTGAGAGTCAGTGTGTGTGGGACCCGTACCCCAGTGAGAATCAGTGTGTGTGGGACCCGTACCCCAGTGAGAGTCAGTGTGTGTGGGACCCGTACCCCAGTGAGAGTCAGTGTGTGTGGGACTGTACCCCAGTGAGAGTCACTGTGTGTGGAACTGTACCCCAGTGAGAGTCGGTGTGTGTCGAACTGTACCCCAGTGAGTGTCAGTGTGTGTGGAACTGCACCCTAGTGAGAGTCAGTGTGTGTGGGACTGTACCCCAGTGAGAGTCAGTGTCTGTGGAACTGTACCCCAGTGAGAGTCGGTGTGTGTCGAACTGTACTCCAGTGAGAGTCAGTGTAGGTGGGACCCGCACCCAGTGAGAGTCAGTGTGTGTGTGGGACTGTACCCCAGTGAGAGTCAGTGTGTGTGTGACTGTACCGCAGTGAGAGTCAGTGTGTGTGGGACTGTACCCCAGTGAGAGTCAGTGTGTGTGTGACTATCCCAATGAGAGTCTGTGTGTGTGGAACTGTACCGCAGAGAGAGTCAGTCTGTGTGGGTCCCATACCCCAGTGAGAGTCAGTTTGTGTGGGATTGTACCCCAGTGAGAGTCAGTGTGAGTGGGATTGTACCCCAGTGAAAGTCAGTGTTTGTGTGGAACTGTACCCCAGTGAGAGTCAGCGTGTGTGGAACTGTACCCCAGTGAGACTCAGTGTCTATGGAACTGTAGCCCAGTTGGAGTCAGTGTGTGTGGAACTGTACCCCAGTGAGAGTCAGTGCCTATGGGACCCGAACACCAGTGAGAGTCAGTGTGTGTGGGACCCGCACAGCAGTGAGAGTCAATGTCTGCAGAACTGTACCCCAGTGAGAGTCAGTGTGTGTGGAACTGTACTCCAGTGTGTCATTCTGTGTGGAATTGTACTCCAGTGAGAGTCACTCTGTCTGGAACTGCACCACAGTGAGAGTCAGTGCCTGTGGGAGCCGTACCCCAGTGAGAGTCAGTGTGTATGGGACTGAACCCCAGTGAGAGTCAGTGTGTGTGGAACTGCACTCCAGTTCGTCATTCTGTGTGGAACTGTACTCCAGTGAGAGTCAGTATGTGTGGGACTGTACCCCAGTGAGAGTCAGTGTGTGTGGACCCGTACCCCAGTGAGAGTCAGTTTGTGTGGAACTGGACTCCAGTGAGTCATTCTGTGTGGAACTGTGCTCCAGTGAGAGTCAGTGTGTGTGGGACCCGTACCCCAGTGAGAGTCAGTGTGTGTGGATCTACCCCAGTGAGAGTCAGTGTGTGTGGGACCCGTATCCCAGTGAGAGTCAGTGTGTGTGGGACCCGTACCACAGTGAGAGTCAGTGTGTGTGGGACTGTACCCCAGTGAGAGTCAGTGTGTGTGGAACTGTACCCCAGTGAGAGTCAGTGTCTGTGGAACTGTACCCCAGTGAGAGTCGGTGTGTGTCGAACTGTACTCCAGTGAGAGTCAGTGTGTGTGTGGGACTGTACCCCAGTGAGAGTCAGTGTGTGTGGAACTGTACCCCAGTGAGAGTCAGTGTGTGTGGGACCCGTACCCCAGTGAGAGTCAGTGTGTGTGGGACCCGTACCCCAGTGAGAGTCAGTGTGTGTGGGACTGTACCCCAGTGAGAGTCTGTGTCCGTGGGACTGTACTCCAGTGAGAGTCAGTGTGTGTGGAACTGTACCCCAGTGAGAGTCTGTGTCCGTGGGACTTTACCCCAGTGAGTGTCAGTGTGTGTGGAACTGTACCCCAGTGAGAGTCAGTGTGTGTGGGACCCGTACCCCAGTGAGAGTCAGTGTGTGTCGGACTGTACCCCAGTGAGAGTCAGTGTGTGTGTGACTGTACCGCAGTGAGAGTCAGTGTGTGTGGGACTGTACCCCAGTGAGAGTCAGTGTGTGTGTGACTATCCCAATGAGAGTCTGTGTGTGTGGAACTGTACCGCAGAGAGAGTCAGTCTGTGTGGGTCCCATACCCCAGTGAGAGTCAGTTTGTGTGGGATTGTACCCCAGTGAGAGTCAGTGTGAGTGGGATTGTACCCCAGTGAAAGTCAGTGTTTGTGTGGAACTGTACCCCAGTGAGAGTCAGCGTGTGTGGAACTGTACCCCAGTGAGACTCAGTGTCTATGGAACTGTAGCCCAGTTGGAGTCAGTGTGTGTGGAACTGTACCCCAGTGAGAGTCAGTGCCTATGGGACCCGAACACCAGTGAGAGTCAGTGTGTGTGGGACCCGCACAGCAGTGAGAGTCAATGTCTGCAGAACTGTACCCCAGTGAGAGTCAGTGTGTGTGGAACTGTACTCCAGTGTGTCATTCTGTGTGGAATTGTACTCCAGTGAGAGTCACTCTGTCTGGAACTGCACCACAGTGAGAGTCAGTGCCTGTGGGAGCCGTACCCCAGTGAGAGTCAGTGTGTATGGGACTGAACCCCAGTGAGAGTCAGTGTGTGTGGAACTGCACTCCAGTTCGTCATTCTGTGTGGAACTGTACTCCAGTGAGAGTCAGTATGTGTGGGACTGTACCCCAGTGAGAGTCAGTGTGTGTGGACCCGTACCCCAGTGAGAGTCAGTTTGTGTGGAACTGGACTCCAGTGAGTCATTCTGTGTGGAACTGTGCTCCAGTGAGAGTCAGTGTGTGTGGAACTTCACCCCAGTGAGAGTCAGTGTGTGTGGATCTACCCCAGTGAGAGTCAGTGTGTGTGGGACCCGTATCCCAGTGAGAGTCAGTGTGTGTGGGACCCGTACCACAGTGAGAGTCAGTGTGTGTGGGACTGTACCCCAGTGAGAGTCAGTGTGTGTGGAACTGTACCCCAGTGAGAGTCAGTGTCTGTGGAACTGTACCCCAGTGAGAGTCGGTGTGTGTCGAACTGTACTCCAGTGAGAGTCAGTGTGTGTGTGGGACTGTACCCCAGTGAGAGTCAGTGTGTGTGGAACTGTACCCCAGTGAGAGTCAGTGTGTGTGGGACCCGTACCCCAGTGAGAGTCAGTGTGTGTGGGACCCGTACCCCAGTGAGAGTCAGTGTGTGTGGGACTGTACCCCAGTGAGAGTCTGTGTCCGTGGGACTGTACTCCAGTGAGAGTCAGTGTGTGTGGAACTGTACCCCAGTGAGAGTCAGTGTGTGTGGGACTGTACCCCAGTGAGAGTCAGTGTGTGTGGAACTGTACCCCAGTGAGAGTCTGTGTCCGTGGGACTTTACCCCAGTGAGTGTCAGTGTGTGTGGAACTGTACCCCAGTGAGAGTCAGTGTGTGTGGGACCCGTACCCCAGTGAGAGTCAGTGTGTGTCGGACTGTACCCCAGTGAGAGTCAGTGTGTGTGGGACTGTACCCCAGTGAGAGTCAGTGTGTGTGGGACCCGTACCCCAGTGAGAGTCAGTGTCTGTGGGACAAATACCCCAGTGAGAGTCAGTGTGTTTGGAACTGTACCCCAGTGAGAGTCAATGTGTGTGGAACTGTACCCCAGTGAGAGTAAGGTTGTGTGGGACTGTACCCCAGTGAGAGTCAGTGTGTGTGGGGACCGAACACCAGTGAGTGTCAATGTCTGCAGAACTGTACCCCAGTGAGAGTCAGTGTGTGTGGAACTGTACCCCAGTGAGAGTCAGTGTGTGTGGAACTGTACTCCAGTGAGTCATTCTGTGTGGAACTGTACTCCAGTGAGAGTCAGTTTGTGTGGGACTGTACCCCAGTGAGGGTCAGTGTGTGTGGACCCGTACCCCAGTGAGAGTCAATTTGTGTGGAGGTGTACTCCAATGAGTCATTCTGTGTGGAACTGTACTCCAGTGAGAGTCAGTGTGTGTGGAACTGCACCCCAGTGAGACTCAGTGCCTGTGGGACCCGTACCCCAGTGAGAGTCAGTGTGTGTGGGACCCGTACACCAGTTGGAGTCAGTGTCTGTGGAATATACCCCAGTTAGAGTCAGTGTGTGTGGGGCTGTACCCCAGTGAGAGTCAGTGTGTGTGGGACCCGTACCCCAGTGAGAATCAGTGTGTGTGGGACCCGTACCCCAGTGAGAGTCAGTGTGTGTGGGACCCGTACCCCAGTGAGAGTCAGTGTGTGTGGGACTGTACCCCAGTGAGAGTCACTGTGTGTGGAACTGTACCCCAGTGAGAGTCGGTGTGTGTCGAACTGTACCCCAGTGAGTGTCAGTGTGTGTGGAACTGCACCCTAGTGAGAGTCAGTGTGTGTGGGACTGTACCCCAGTGAGAGTCAGTGTCTGTGGAACTGTACCCCAGTGAGAGTCGGTGTGTGTCGAACTGTACTCCAGTGAGAGTCAGTGTAGGTGGGACCCGCACCCAGTGAGAGTCAGTGTGTGTGTGGGACTGTACCCCAGTGAGAGTCAGTGTGTGTGTGACTGTACCGCAGTGAGAGTCAGTGTGTGTGGGACTGTACCCCAGTGAGAGTCAGTGTGTGTGTGACTATCCCAATGAGAGTCTGTGTGTGTGGAACTGTACCGCAGAGAGAGTCAGTCCGTGTGGGTCCCATACCCCAGTGAGAGTCAGTTTGTGTGGGATTGTACCCCAGTGAGAGTCAGTGTGAGTGGGATTGTACCCCAGTGAAAGTCAGTGTTTGTGTGGAACTGTACCCCAGTGAGAGTCAGCGTGTGTGGAACTGTACCCCAGTGAGACTCAGTGTCTATGGAACTGTAGCCCAGTTGGAGTCAGTGTGTGTGGAACTGTACCCCAGTGAGAGTCAGTGCCTATGGGACCCGAACACCAGTGAGAGTCAGTGTGTGTGGGACCCGCACAGCAGTGAGAGTCAATGTCTGCAGAACTGTACCCCAGTGAGAGTCAGTGTGTGTGGAACTGTACTCCAGTGTGTCATTCTGTGTGGAATTGTACTCCAGTGAGAGTCACTCTGTCTGGAACTGCACCACAGTGAGAGTCAGTGCCTGTGGGAGCCGTACCCCAGTGAGAGTCAGTGTGTATGGGACTGAACCCCAGTGAGAGTCAGTGTGTGTGGAACTGCACTCCAGTTCGTCATTCTGTGTGGAACTGTACTCCAGTGATTGTCAGTGTGTGTGGAACTGTACCCCAGTGAGAGTCAGTGTGTGTGGAACTGTACTCCAGTGCGTCATTCTGTGTGGAATTGTACTCCAGTGAGAGTCACTCCGTCTGGAACTGTACCCCAGTGAGAGTCAGTGTGTGTGGGACCCGTACCCCAGTGAGAGTCAGTGTGTGTGGGACTGTACCCCAGTGAGAGTCAGTGTGTGTGGAACTGTACTCCAGTGAGTCATTCTGTGTGGAACTGTACTCCAGTGAGAGTCAGTATGTGTGGGACTGTACCCCAGTGAGAGTCAGTGTGTGTGGAACTACCCCAGTGAGAGTCAGTGTGTGTGGGACCCGTATCCCAATGAGAGTCAGTGTGTGTGGGACCCGTACCCCAGTGAGCGTCAGTGTGTGTGGAACTGCACCCCAGTGAGCGTCAGTGTGTGGGACCCGTACCCCAATGAGAGTCAGTGTGTGTGGGACTGTACCCCAGTGAGAGTCAGTGTGTGTGGAACTGTACTCCAGTGAGTCATTCTGTGTGGAACTGTACTCCAGTGAGAGTCAGTATGTGTGGGACTGTACCCCAGTGAGAGTCAGTGTGTGTGGAACTACCCCAGTGAGAGTCAGTGTGTGTGGGACCCGTATCCCAATGAGAGTCAGTGTGTGTGGGACCCGTACCCCAGTGAGAGTCAGTGTGTGTGGAACTACCCCAGTGAGAGTCAGTGTGTGTGGGACCGTACCCCAGTGAGAGTCAGTGTGTGTGGAACTGTACCCCAGTGAGAGTCAGTGTCTGTGGAACTGTACCCCAGTGAGAGTCGGTGTGTGTCGAACTGTACTCCAGTGAGAGTCAGTGTGTGTGTGGGACTGTACCCCAGTGAGAGTCAGTGTGTGTGGAACTGTACCCCAGTGAGAGTCAGTGTGTGTGGGACCCGTACAACAGTGAGAGTCAGTGTGTGTGGGACCCGTACCCCAGTGAGAGTCAGTGTGTGTGGGACTGTACCCCAGTGAGAGTCTGTGTCCGTGGGACTGTACTCCAGTGTGAGTCACTATGTGTGGGACGCGTACCCCAGTGAGAGTCAATGTGTGTGTGACCTGTACCCCAGTGAGAGTCAATGTGTGTGGGACCCGTACCCCAGTGAGAGTCAATGTGTGTGGGACCCGTACCCCAGTGAGAGTCAATGTGTGTGGGACCCGTACCCCAGTGAGCGTCAGTGTGTGTGGAACTGCACCCCAGTGAGCGTCAGTGTGTGGGACCCGTACCCCAATGAGAGTCAGTGTGTGTGGAACTGTACCCCAGTGAGAGTCATTGTGTGTGGGACTGTATCCCAGTGAGAGTCGGTGTGTGTCGAACTGTACTCCAGTGAGAGTCAGTGTGTGTGTAGGACTGTACCCCAGTGAGAGTCAGTGTGTGTGTGACTGCACCGCAGTGAGAGTCAGTGTGTGTGTGACTGTACCTCAGTGAGGGTCAGTGTGTGTGTGACTATCCCAATGAGAGTCTCTGTGTGTGGAACTGTACCGCAGAGAGAGTCAGTCTGTGTGGGTCCCATACACCATGGGGGAGTCAGTTTCTGTGGGATTGTACCCCAGTGAGAGTCAGTGTGTGTAGGATTGTACCCCAGTGAAAGTCAGTGTGTGTGTGTAACTGTACCCCAGTGAGAGTCAGCGTGTGTGGAACTGTACCCCAGTGAGAGTCAGTGTCTGTGGAACTGTAGCCCAGTTGGAGTCAGTGTGTGTGGGATTGTACCCCAGTAAAAGTTAGTGTGTGTGTGGAACTGTACACCAGTGAGAGTCATTGTGTGTGCAACTGTACCCTAGTGAGAGTAAGTGTGTGTGGAACTGTACCCCAGTGAGAGTCAGTGTGTGTGGAACTGTACCCCAGTGAGAGTCAGTGTCTGTGGAACTGTAGCCCAGTTGGAGTCAGTGTGTGTGGAACTGTACCCCAGTGAGAGTCAGTGCCTGTGGGACCCGTACCCCAATGAGAGTCAGTGTGTGTCGAACTGTACCACAGTGATTGTCAGTGTGTGTGGGACTGTACCCCAGTGAGAGTCAGTGTGTGTGGAACTGTACCCCAGTGAGAGTCAGTGTGTGTGGGACCCGTACCCCAGTGAGAGTCAGTGTGTGTCGGACTGTACCCCAGTGAGAGTCAGTGTGTGTGGGACTGTACCCCAGTGAGAGTCAGTGTGTGTGGGACCCGTACCCCAGTGAGAGTCAGTGTGTGTGGGACCCATACCCCAGTGAGAGTCAGTGTGTTTGGAACTGTACCCCAGTGAGAGTCAATGTCTGCAGAACTGTAACCCAGTGAGAGTCAGTGTGTGTGTGGAACTGTACCCCAGTGAGAGTCAGTGTGTGTGGAACTGTACCCCAGTGAGAGTAAGGTTGTGTGGGACTGTACCCCAGTGAGAGTCAGTGTGTGTGGGAACCGAACACCAGTGAGAGTCAATGTCTGCAGAACTGTACCCCAGTGAGAGTCAGTGTGTGTGGAACTGTACCCCAGTGAGAGTCAGTGCCTGTGGGACCCGAACACCAGTGAGAGTCAGTGTGTGTGGGACCCACACAGCAGTGAGAGTCAATGTCTGCAGAACTGTACCCCAGTGAGAGTCAGTGTGTGTGGAACTGTACCCCAGTGAGAGTCAGTGTGTGTGGAACAGCACCCCAGTGAGAGTCAGTGTGTGTGGAACTGTACGCCAGTGAGAGTCAGTGTGTGTGGAACTGTACTCCAGTGAGTCATTCTGTGTGGACCCGTACCCCAGTGAGAGTCAGTTTGTGTGGGACCCGTACACCAGTGGGAGTCAGTGTCTGTGGAATATACCCCAGTTAGAGTCAGTGTGTGTGGGGCTGTACCCCAGTGAGAGTCAGTGTGTGTGGGACCCGTACCCCAGTGAGAATCAGTGTGTGTGGGACCCGTACCCGAGTGAGAGTCAGTGTGTGTGGGACCCGTACCCCAGTGAGAGTCAGTGTGTGTGGGACCCGTACCCCAGTGAGAGTCAGTGTGTGTGGGACTGTACCCCAGTGAGAGTCACTGTGTGTGGAACTGTACCCCAGTGAGAGTTGGTGTGTGTCGAACTGTACCCCAGTGAGTGTCAGTGTGTGTGGAACTGTACCCCAGTGAGAGTCAGTGTGTGTGGGACTGTATCTTAGTGAGAGTCAGTGTCTGTGGAACTGTACCCCAGTGAGAGTCGGTGTGTGTCGAACTGTACTCCAGTGAGAGCAAGTGTAGGTGGGACCTGCACCCAGTGAGAGTCAGTGTGTGTGTGAAACTGTACCCCAGTGAGAGTCAGTGTGTGTGTGACTGTACCGCAGTGAGAGTCAGTGTGTGTGGGACTGTACCCCAGTGAGAGTCAGTGTGTGTGTGACTATCCCAATGAGAGTCTGTGTGTGTGGAACTGTACCGCAGAGAGAGTCAGTCTGTGTGGGTCCCATACCCCAGTGAGAGTCAGTTTGTGTGGGATTGTACCCCAGTGAGAGTCAGTGTGTGTGGGATTGTACCCCAGTGAGAGTCAGTGTGTGTGGTATTGTACCCCGGTGAAAGTCAGTGTTTGTGTGGAACTGTACCCCACTGAGAGTCAGTGTCTATGGAACTGTAGCCCAGTTGGAGTCAGTGTGTGTGGGATTGTACCCCAGTGAGAGTCAGTGCCTGTGGGACCCGTACCACATTGAGAGTCAGTGTGTGTGCAAATATACCCCAGTGAGAGTAAGTGTGTGTGGAACTGGACCCCAGTGAGAGTCTGTGTGTGTGGAACTGTACCCCAGTGAGAGTCAGTGTCTGTGGAACTGTAGCCCAGTTGGAGTCAGTGTGTGGGCCACCCGTACCCCAGTGAGAGTCAGTGTGTGTGGAACTGTACCCCAGTGAGAGTCAGTGTGTGTGTGGAACTGTACCCCAGTGGGAGTCAGTGTGTGTGTGGAACTGTACCCCAGTGAGAGTCAGTGTGTGTGTGGAACTGTACCCCAGTGAGAGTCATTGTGTGTGCAATTGTACCCCAGTGAGAGTCAATGTGTGTGGAACTGTACCCCAGTGAGAGTCAGTGTGTGTGGAACTGTACCCCAGTGAGAGTCAGTGCCTGAGGGACCCGAACACCAGTGAGAGTCAGTGTGTGTGGGACCCGCACAGCAGTGAGAGTCAATGTCTGCAGAACTGTACCCCAGTGAGAGTCAGTGTGTGTGGAACTGTACCCCAGTGAGAGTCAATGTGTGTGGAACTGTACTCCAGTGTGTCATTCTGTGTGGAATTGTACTCCAGTGAGAGTTACTCTGTCTGGAACTGCACCACAGTGAGAGTCAGTGCCTGTGGGACCCGTACCCCAGTGAGAGTCAGTGTGTGTGGGACTGTACCCCAGTGCGAGTCAGTGTGTGTGGAACTGTACTCCAGTGAGTCATTCTGTGTGGAACTGTACTCCAGTGATTGTCAGTGTGTGTGGGACTGTACCCCAGTGAGAGTCAGTGTGTGTGGAACTGTACCCCAGTGAGAGTCAGTGTGTGTCGGACTGTACCCCAGTGAGAGTCAGTGTGTTTGGAACTGTACCCCAGTGAGAGTCAATGTCTGCAGAACTGTAACCCAGTGAGAGTCAGTGTGTGTGTGGAACTGTACCCCAGTGAGAGTCAGTGTGTGTAGAACTGTACCCCAGTGAGAGTAAGGTTGTGTGGGACTGTACCCCAGTGAGAGTCAGTGTGTGTGGGAACCGAACACCAATGAGAGTCAATGTCTGCAGAACTGTACCCCAGTGAGAGTCAGTGCCTGTGGGACCCGAACACCAGTGAGAGTCAGTGTGTGTGGGACCCACACAGCAGTGAGAGTCAATGTCTGCAGAACTGTACCCCAGTGAGAGTCAGTGTGTGTGGAACAGCAACCCAGTGAGAGTCAGTGTGTGTGGAACTGTACGCCAGTGAGAGTCAGTGTGTGTGGAACTGTACTCCAGTGAGTCATTCTGTGTGGAACTGTACTCCAGTGAGAGTCAGTTTGTGTGGGACTGTACCCCAGTGAGGGTCAGTGTGTGTGGACCCGTACCCCAGTGAGAGTCAGTTTGTGTGGAACTGTACTCTAGTGAGTCATTCTGTGTGGAACTGTACTCCAGTGAGAGTCAGAGTGTGTGGAACTGCACCCCAGTGAGAGTCAGTGCCTGTGGGACCCGTACCCCAGTGAGAGTCAGTGTGTGTGGGACCCGTACACCAGTGGGAGTCAGTGTCTGTGGAATATACCCCAGTTACAGTCAATGTGTGTGGGGCTGTACCCCAGTGAGAGTCAGTGTGTGTGGGACCCGTACCCCAGTGAGAATCAGTGTGTGTGGGACCCGTACCCCAGTGAGAGTCAGTGTGTGTGGGACCCGTACCCCAGTGAGAGTCAGTGTGTGTGGGACCCGTACCCCAGTGAGAGTCAGTGTGTGTGGGACTGTACCCCAGTGAGAGTCACTGTGTGTGGAACTGTACCCCAGTGAGAGTTGGTGTGTGTCGAACTGTACCCCAGTGAGTGTCAGTGTGTGTGGAACTGTACCCCTGTGAGAGTCAGTGTGTGTGGGACTGTACCCCAGTGAGAGTCAGTGTCTGTAGAACTGTACCCCAGTGAGAGTCGGTGTGTGTCGAACTGTACT
The DNA here is from genome assembly GCF_044704955.1 of Pristiophorus japonicus. NCBI lineage: Eukaryota > Metazoa > Chordata > Chondrichthyes > Pristiophoridae > Pristiophorus > Pristiophorus japonicus. The sequence continues at coordinate 11,021 of NW_027254440.1, read as the reverse complement.
CCAGTGAGAGCAAGTGTAGGTGGGACCCGCACCCAGTGAGAGTCAGTGTGTGTGTGGGACTGTACCCCAGTGAGAGTCAGTGTGTGTGTGACTGTACCGCAGTGAGAGTCAGTGTGTGTGGGACTGTACCCCAGTGAGAGTCAGTGTGTGTGTGACTATCCCAATGAGAGTCTGTGTGTGTGGAACTGTACCGCAGAGAGAGTCAGTCTGTGTGGGTCCCATACCCGAGTGAGAGTCAGTTTGTGTGGGATTGTACCCCAGTGAGAGTCAGTGTGTGTGGGATTGTACCCCAGTGAGAGTCAGTGTGTGTGGGATTGTACCCCAGTGAAAGTCAGTGTTTGTGTGGAACTGTACCCCAGTGAGAGTCAGTGTCTATGGAACTGTAGCCCAGTTGGAGTCAGTGTGTGTGGGATTGTACCCCAGTGAGAGTCAGTGCCTGTGGGACCCGTACCACATTGAGAGTCAGTGTGTGTGCAAATATACCCCAGTGAGAGTAAGTGTGTGTGGAACTGGACCCCAGTGAGAGTCAGTGTGTGGGCCACCCGTACCCCAGTGAGAGTTAGTGTGTGTGGAACTGTACCCCAGTGAGAGTCAGTGTGTGTGTGGAACTGTACCCCAGTGGGAGTCAGTGTGTGTGTGGAACTGTACCCCAGTGAGAGTCATTGTGTGTGCAATTGTACCCCAGTGAGAGTCAATGTGTGTGGAACTGTACCCCAGTGAGAGTCAGTGTGTGTGGAACTGTACCTCAGTGAGAGTCAGTGTGTGTGTGACTATCCCATGAGAGTCTGTGTGTGTGGAACTGTACCGCAGAGAGAGTCAGTCTGTGTGGGTCCCATACACCATGGGGGAGTCTGTTTCTGTGGGATTGTACCGCAGTGAGAGTCAGTGTGTGTAAGATTGTACCCCAGTGAAAGTCAGTGTGTGTGTGGAACTGTACCCCAGTGAGAGTCAGCGTGTGTGGAACTGTACCCCAGTGAGAGTCAGTGTCTGTGGAACTGTAGCCCAGTTGGAGTCAGTGTGTGTGGGATTGTACCCCAGTAAAAGTTAGTGTGTGTGTGGAACTATACCCCAGTGAGAGTCAGTGTGTGTGTGGAACTGTACACCAGTGAGAGTCATTGTGTGTGCAACTGTACCCTAGTGAGAGTAAGTGTGTGTGGAACTGTACCCCAGTGAGAGTCAGTGTGTGTGGAACTGTACCCCAGTGAGAGTCAGTGTCTGTGGAACTGTAGCCCAGTTGGAGTCAGTGTGTGTGGAACTGTACCCCAGTGAGAGTCAGTGCCTGTGGGACCCGTACCCCAATGAGAGTCAGTGTGTGTAGAACTGTACCACAGTGATTGTCAGTGTGTGTGGGACTGTACCCCAGTGAGAGTCAGTGTGTGTGGAACTGTACCCCAGTGAGAGTCAGTGTGTGTCGGACTGTACCCCAGTGAGAGTCAGTGTGTGTGGGACTGTACCCCAGTGAGAGTCAGTGTGTGTGGGACCCGTACCCCAGTGAGAGTCAGTGTGTGTCGGACTGTACCCCAGTGAGAGTCAGTGTGTGTGGGACTGTACCCCAGTGAGAGTCAGTGTGTTTGGAACTGTACCCCAGTGAGAGTCAATGTCTGCAGAACTGTAACCCAGTGAGAGTCAGTGTTTGTGTGGAACTGTACCCCAGTGAGAGTCAGTGTGTGTGGAACTGTACCCCAGTGAGAGTAAGGTTGTGTGGGACTGTACCCCAGTGAGAGTCAGTGTGTGTGGGAACCGAACACCAGTGAGAGTCAATGTCTGCAGAACTGTACCCCAGTGAGAGTCAGTGTGTGTGGAACTGTACCCCAGTGAGAGTCAGTGCCTGTGGGAACCGAACACCAGTGAGAGTCAGTGTGTGTGGGACCCACACAGCAGTGAGAGTCAATGTCTGCAGAACTGTACCCCAGTGAGAGTCAGTGTGTGTGGAACTGTACCCCAGTGAGAGTCAGTGTGTGTGGAACTGTACTCCAGTGAGTCATTCTGTGTGGAACTGTACTCCAGTGAGAGTCAGTTTGTGTCGGACTGTACCCCAGTGAGGGTCAGTGTGTGTGGACCCGTACCCCAGTGAGAGTCAGTTTGTGTGGAACTGTACTCCAGTGAGTCATTCTGTGTGGAACTGTACTCCAGTGAGAGTCAGTGTGTGTGGAACTGCACCCCAGTGAGAGTCAGTGCCTGTGGGACCCGTACCCCAGTGAGAGTCAGTGTGTGTGGGACCCGTACACCAGTGGGAGTCAGTGTCTGTGGAATATACCCCAGTTAGAGTCAATGTGTGTGGGGCTGTACCCCAGTGAGAGTCAGTGTGTGTGGGACCCGTACCCCAGTGAGAATCAGTGTGTGTGGGACCCGTACCCCAGTGAGAGTCAGTGTGTGTGGGACCCGTACCCCAGTGAGAGTCAGTGTGTGTGGGACCCGTACCCCAGTGAGAGTCAGTGTGTGTGGGACTGTACCCCAGTGAGAGTCACTGTGTGTGGAACTGTACCCCAGTGAGAGTTGGTGTGTGTCGAACTGTACCCCAGTGAGTGTCAGTGTGTGTGGAACTGTACCCCAGTGAGAGTCAGTGTGTGTGGGACTGTACCCCAGTGAGAGTCAGTGTCTGTAGAACTGTACCCCAGTGAGAGTCGGTGTGTGTCGAACTGTACTCCAGTGAGAGCAAGTGTAGGTGGGACCCGCACCCAGTGAGAGTCAGTGTGTGTGTGGGACTGTACCCCAGTGAGAGTCAGTGTGTGTGTGACTGTACCGCAGTGAGAGTCAGTGTGTGTGGGACTGTACCCCAGTGAGAGTCAGTGTGTGTGTGACTATCCCAATGAGAGTCTGTGTGTGTGGAACTGTACCGCAGAGAGAGTCAGTCTGTGTGGGTCCCATACCCCAGTGAGAGTCAGTTTGTGTGGGATTGTACCCCAGTGAGAGTCAGTGTGTGTGGGATTGTACCCCAGTGAGAGTCAGTGTGTGTGGGATTGTACCCCAGTGAAAGTCAGTGTTTGTGTGGAACTGTACCCCAGTGAGAGTCAGTGTCTATGGAACTGTAGCCCAGTTGGAGTCAGTGTGTGTGGGATTGTACCCCAGTGAGAGTCAGTGCCTGTGGGACCCGTACCACATTGAGAGTCAGTGTGTGTGCAAATATACCCCAGTGAGAGTTAGTGTGTGTGGAACTGTACCCCAGTGAGAGTCAGTGTGTGTGTGGAACTGTACCCCAGTGGGAGTCAGTGTGCGTGTGGAACTGTACCCCAGTGAGAGTCAGTGTGTGTGTGGAACTGTACCCCAGTGAGAGTCATTGTGTGTGCAATTGTACCCCAGTGAGAGTCAATGTGTGTGGAACTGTACCCCAGTGAGAGTCAGTGTGTGTGGAACTGTACCTCAGTGAGAGTCAGTGCCTGTGGGACCCGAACACCAGTGAGAGTCAGTGTGTGTGGGACCCGCACAGCAGTGAGAGTCAATGTCTGCAGAACTGTACCCCAGTGAGAGTCAGTGTGTGTGGAACTGTACCCCAGTGAGAGTCAATGTGTGTGGAACTGTACTCCAGTGTGTCATTCTGTGTGGAATTGTACTCCAGTGAGAGTTACTCTGTCTGGAACTGCACCACAGTGAGAGTCAGTGCCTGTGGGACCCGTACCCCAGTGAGAGTCAGTGTGTGTGGGACTGTACCCCAGTGCGAGTCAGTGTGTGTGGAACTGTACTCCAGTGAGTCATTCTGTGTGGAATTGTACTCCAGTGATTGTCAGTGTGTGTGGGACTGTACCCCAGTGAGAGTCAGTGTGTGTGGAACTGTACCCCAGTGAGAGTCAGTGTGTGTCGGACTGTACCCCAGTGAGAGTCAGTGTGTGTGGGACTGTACCCCAGTGAGAGTCAGTGTGTGTGGGACCCGTACCCCAGTGAGAGTCAGTGTGTGTGGAACTGTACCCCAGTGAGAGTCAGTGTGTGTCGGACTGTACCCCAGTGAGAGTCAGTGTGTGTGGGACTGTACCCCAGTGAGAGTCAGTGTGTGTGGGACCCGTACCCCAGTGAGAGTCAGTGTGTGTGGGACTGTACCCCAGTGAGAGTCTGTGTCCGTGGGACTGTACTCCAGTGTGAGTCACTATGTGTGGGACGCGTACCCCAGTGAGAGTCAATGTGTGTGTGACCTGTACCCCAGTGAGAGTCAATGTGTGTGGGACCCGTACCCCAGTGAGAGTCAATGTGTGTGGGACCCGTACCCCAGTGAGAGTCAATGTGTGTGGGACCCGTACCCCAGTGAGCGTCAGTGTGTGTGGAACTGCACCCCAGTGAGCGTCAGTGTGTGGGACCCGTACCCCAATGAGAGTCAGTGTGTGTGGAACTGTACCCCAGTGAGAGTCATTGTGTGTGGGACTGTATCCCAGTGAGAGTCGGTGTGTGTCGAACTGTACTCCAGTGAGAGTCAGTGTGTGTGTAGGACTGTACCCCAGTGAGAGTCAGTGTGTGTGTGACTGCACCGCAGTGAGAGTCAGTGTGTGTGTGACTGTACCTCAGTGAGGGTCAGTGTGTGTGTGACTATCCCAATGAGAGTCTCTGTGTGTGGAACTGTACCGCAGAGAGAGTCAGTCTGTGTGGGTCCCATACACCATGGGGGAGTCAGTTTCTGTGGGATTGTACCCCAGTGAGAGTCAGTGTGTGTAGGATTGTACCCCAGTGAAAGTCAGTGTGTGTGTGGAACTGTACCCCAGTGAGAGTCAGCGTGTGTGGAACTGTACCCCAGTGAGAGTCAGTGTCTGTGGAACTGTAGCCCAGTTGGAGTCAGTGTGTGTGGGATTGTACCCCAGTAAAAGTTAGTGTGTGTGTGGAACTGTACACCAGTGAGAGTCATTGTGTGTGCAACTGTACCCTAGTGAGAGTAAGTGTGTGTGGAACTGTACCCCAGTGAGAGTCAGTGTGTGTGGAACTGTACCCCAGTGAGAGTCAGTGTCTGTGGAACTGTAGCCCAGTTGGAGTCAGTGTGTGTGGAACTGTACCCCAGTGAGAGTCAGTGCCTGTGGGACCCGTACCCCAATGAGAGTCAGTGTGTGTCGAACTGTACCACAGTGATTGTCAGTGTGTGTGGGACTGTACCCCAGTGAGAGTCAGTGTGTGTGGAACTGTACCCCAGTGAGAGTCAGTGTGTGTGGGACCCGTACCCCAGTGAGAGTCAGTGTGTGTCGGACTGTACCCCAGTGAGAGTCAGTGTGTGTGGGACTGTACCCCAGTGAGAGTCAGTGTGTGTGGGACCCGTACCCCAGTGAGAGTCAGTGTGTGTGGGACCCATACCCCAGTGAGAGTCAGTGTGTTTGGAACTGTACCCCAGTGAGAGTCAATGTCTGCAGAACTGTAACCCAGTGAGAGTCAGTGTGTGTGTGGAACTGTACCCCAGTGAGAGTCAGTGTGTGTGGAACTGTACCCCAGTGAGAGTAAGGTTGTGTGGGACTGTACCCCAGTGAGAGTCAGTGTGTGTGGGAACCGAACACCAGTGAGAGTCAATGTCTGCAGAACTGTACCCCAGTGAGAGTCAGTGTGTGTGGAACTGTACCCCAGTGAGAGTCAGTGCCTGTGGGACCCGAACACCAGTGAGAGTCAGTGTGTGTGGGACCCACACAGCAGTGAGAGTCAATGTCTGCAGAACTGTACCCCAGTGAGAGTCAGTGTGTGTGGAACTGTACCCCAGTGAGAGTCAGTGTGTGTGGAACAGCACCCCAGTGAGAGTCAGTGTGTGTGGAACTGTACGCCAGTGAGAGTCAGTGTGTGTGGAACTGTACTCCAGTGAGTCATTCTGTGTGGACCCGTACCCCAGTGAGAGTCAGTTTGTGTGGGACCCGTACACCAGTGGGAGTCAGTGTCTGTGGAATATACCCCAGTTAGAGTCAGTGTGTGTGGGGCTGTACCCCAGTGAGAGTCAGTGTGTGTGGGACCCGTACCCCAGTGAGAATCAGTGTGTGTGGGACCCGTACCCGAGTGAGAGTCAGTGTGTGTGGGACCCGTACCCCAGTGAGAGTCAGTGTGTGTGGGACCCGTACCCCAGTGAGAGTCAGTGTGTGTGGGACTGTACCCCAGTGAGAGTCACTGTGTGTGGAACTGTACCCCAGTGAGAGTTGGTGTGTGTCGAACTGTACCCCAGTGAGTGTCAGTGTGTGTGGAACTGTACCCCAGTGAGAGTCAGTGTGTGTGGGACTGTATCTTAGTGAGAGTCAGTGTCTGTGGAACTGTACCCCAGTGAGAGTCGGTGTGTGTCGAACTGTACTCCAGTGAGAGCAAGTGTAGGTGGGACCTGCACCCAGTGAGAGTCAGTGTGTGTGTGAAACTGTACCCCAGTGAGAGTCAGTGTGTGTGTGACTGTACCGCAGTGAGAGTCAGTGTGTGTGGGACTGTACCCCAGTGAGAGTCAGTGTGTGTGTGACTATCCCAATGAGAGTCTGTGTGTGTGGAACTGTACCGCAGAGAGAGTCAGTCTGTGTGGGTCCCATACCCCAGTGAGAGTCAGTTTGTGTGGGATTGTACCCCAGTGAGAGTCAGTGTGTGTGGGATTGTACCCCAGTGAGAGTCAGTGTGTGTGGTATTGTACCCCGGTGAAAGTCAGTGTTTGTGTGGAACTGTACCCCACTGAGAGTCAGTGTCTATGGAACTGTAGCCCAGTTGGAGTCAGTGTGTGTGGGATTGTACCCCAGTGAGAGTCAGTGCCTGTGGGACCCGTACCACATTGAGAGTCAGTGTGTGTGCAAATATACCCCAGTGAGAGTAAGTGTGTGTGGAACTGGACCCCAGTGAGAGTCTGTGTGTGTGGAACTGTACCCCAGTGAGAGTCAGTGTCTGTGGAACTGTAGCCCAGTTGGAGTCAGTGTGTGGGCCACCCGTACCCCAGTGAGAGTCAGTGTGTGTGGAACTGTACCCCAGTGAGAGTCAGTGTGTGTGTGGAACTGTACCCCAGTGGGAGTCAGTGTGTGTGTGGAACTGTACCCCAGTGAGAGTCAGTGTGTGTGTGGAACTGTACCCCAGTGAGAGTCATTGTGTGTGCAATTGTACCCCAGTGAGAGTCAATGTGTGTGGAACTGTACCCCAGTGAGAGTCAGTGTGTGTGGAACTGTACCCCAGTGAGAGTCAGTGCCTGAGGGACCCGAACACCAGTGAGAGTCAGTGTGTGTGGGACCCGCACAGCAGTGAGAGTCAATGTCTGCAGAACTGTACCCCAGTGAGAGTCAGTGTGTGTGGAACTGTACCCCAGTGAGAGTCAATGTGTGTGGAACTGTACTCCAGTGTGTCATTCTGTGTGGAATTGTACTCCAGTGAGAGTTACTCTGTCTGGAACTGCACCACAGTGAGAGTCAGTGCCTGTGGGACCCGTACCCCAGTGAGAGTCAGTGTGTGTGGGACTGTACCCCAGTGCGAGTCAGTGTGTGTGGAACTGTACTCCAGTGAGTCATTCTGTGTGGAACTGTACTCCAGTGATTGTCAGTGTGTGTGGGACTGTACCCCAGTGAGAGTCAGTGTGTGTGGAACTGTACCCCAGTGAGAGTCAGTGTGTGTCGGACTGTACCCAGTGAGAGTCAGTGTGTTTGGAACTGTACCCCAGTGAGAGTCAATGTCTGCAGAACTGTAACCCAGTGAGAGTCAGTGTGTGTGTGGAACTGTACCCCAGTGAGAGTCAGTGTGTGTAGAACTGTACCCCAGTGAGAGTAAGGTTGTGTGGGACTGTACCCCAGTGAGAGTCAGTGTGTGTGGGAACCGAACACCAATGAGAGTCAATGTCTGCAGAACTGTACCCCAGTGAGAGTCAGTGCCTGTGGGACCCGAACACCAGTGAGAGTCAGTGTGTGTGGGACCCACACAGCAGTGAGAGTCAATGTCTGCAGAACTGTACCCCAGTGAGAGTCAGTGTGTGTGGAACTGTACCCCAGTGAGAGTCAGTGTGTGTGGAACAGCAACCCAGTGAGAGTCAGTGTGTGTGGAACTGTACGCCAGTGAGAGTCAGTGTGTGTGGAACTGTACTCCAGTGAGTCATTCTGTGTGGAACTGTACTCCAGTGAGAGTCAGTTTGTGTGGGACTGTACCCCAGTGAGGGTCAGTGTGTGTGGACCCGTACCCCAGTGAGAGTCAGTTTGTGTGGAACTGTACTCTAGTGAGTCATTCTGTGTGGAACTGTACTCCAGTGAGAGTCAGAGTGTGTGGAACTGCACCCCAGTGAGAGTCAGTGCCTGTGGGACCCGTACCCCAGTGAGAGTCAGTGTGTGTGGGACCCGTACACCAGTGGGAGTCAGTGTCTGTGGAATATACCCCAGTTACAGTCAATGTGTGTGGGGCTGTACCCCAGTGAGAGTCAGTGTGTGTGGGACCCGTACCCCAGTGAGAATCAGTGTGTGTGGGACCCGTACCCCAGTGAGAGTCAGTGTGTGTGGGACCCGTACCCCAGTGAGAGTCAGTGTGTGTGGGACCCGTACCCCAGTGAGAGTCAGTGTGTGTGGGACTGTACCCCAGTGAGAGTCACTGTGTGTGGAACTGTACCCCAGTGAGAGTTGGTGTGTGTCGAACTGTACCCCAGTGAGTGTCAGTGTGTGTGGAACTGTACCCCAGTGAGAGTCAGTGTGTGTGGGACTGTACCCCAGTGAGAGTCAGTGTCTGTAGAACTGTACCCCAGTGAGAGTCGGTGTGTGTCGAACTGTACTCCAGTGAGAGCAAGTGTAGGTGGGACCCGCACCCAGTGAGAGTCAGTGTGTGTGTGGGACTGTACCCCAGTGAGAGTCAGTGTGTGTGTGACTGTACCGCAGTGAGAGTCAGTGTGTGTGGGACTGTACCCCAGTGAGAGTCAGTGTGTGTGTGACTATCCCAATGAGAGTCTGTGTGTGTGGAACTGTACCGCAGAGAGAGTCAGTCTGTGTGGGTCCCATACCCGAGTGAGAGTCAGTTTGTGTGGGATTGTACCCCAGTGAGAGTCAGTGTGTGTGGGATTGTACCCCAGTGAGAGTCAGTGTGTGTGGGATTGTACCCCAGTGAAAGTCAGTGTTTGTGTGGAACTGTACCCCAGTGAGAGTCAGTGTCTATGGAACTGTAGCCCAGTTGGAGTCAGTGTGTGTGGGATTGTACCCCAGTGAGAGTCAGTGCCTGTGGGACCCGTACCACATTGAGAGTCAGTGTGTGTGCAAATATACCCCAGTGAGAGTAAGTGTGTGTGGAACTGGACCCCAGTGAGAGTCAGTGTGTGGGCCACCCGTACCCCAGTGAGAGTTAGTGTGTGTGGAACTGTACCCCAGTGAGAGTCAGTGTGTGTGTGGAACTGTACCCCAGTGGGAGTCAGTGTGTGTGTGGAACTGTACCCCAGTGAGAGTCAGTGTGTGTGTGGAACTGTACCCCAGTGGGAGTCATTGTGTGTGCAATTGTACCCCAGTGAGAGTCAATGTGTGTGGAACTGTACCCCAGTGAGAGTCAGTGTGTGTGGAACTGTACCTCAGTGAGAGTCAGTGTGTGTGTGACTATCCCATGAGAGTCTGTGTGTGTGGAACTGTACCGCAGAGAGAGTCAGTCTGTGTGGGTCCCATACACCATGGGGGAGTCTGTTTCTGTGGGATTGTACCGCAGTGAGAGTCAGTGTGTGTAAGATTGTACCCCAGTGAAAGTCAGTGTGTGTGTGGAACTGTACCCCAGTGAGAGTCAGCGTGTGTGGAACTGTACCCCAGTGAGAGTCAGTGTCTGTGGAACTGTAGCCCAGTTGGAGTCAGTGTGTGTGGGATTGTACCCCAGTAAAAGTTAGTGTGTGTGTGGAACTATACCCCAGTGAGAGTCAGTGTGTGTGTGGAACTGTACACCAGTGAGAGTCATTGTGTGTGCAACTGTACCCTAGTGAGAGTAAGTGTGTGTGGAACTGTACCCCAGTGAGAGTCAGTGTGTGTGGAACTGTACCCCAGTGAGAGTCAGTGTCTGTGGAACTGTAGCCCAGTTGGAGTCAGTGTGTGTGGAACTGTACCCCAGTGAGAGTCAGTGCCTGTGGGACCCGTACCCCAATGAGAGTCAGTGTGTGTAGAACTGTACCACAGTGATTGTCAGTGTGTGTGGGACTGTACCCCAGTGAGAGTCAGTGTGTGTGGAACTGTACCCCAGTGAGAGTCAGTGTGTGTCGGACTGTACCCCAGTGAGAGTCAGTGTGTGTGGGACTGTACCCCAGTGAGAGTCAGTGTGTGTGGGACCCGTACCCCAGTGAGAGTCAGTGTGTGTCGGACTGTATCCCAGTGAGAGTCAGTGTGTGTGGGACTGTACCCCAGTGAGAGTCAGTGTGTTTGGAACTGTACCCCAGTGAGAGTCAATGTCTGCAGAACTGTAACCCAGTGAGAGTCAGTGTTTGTGTGGAACTGTACCCCAGTGAGAGTCAGTGTGTGTGGAACTGTACCCCAGTGAGAGTAAGGTTGTGTGGGACTGTACCCCAGTGAGAGTCAGTGTGTGTGGGAACCGAACACCAGTGAGAGTCAATGTCTGCAGAACTGTACCCCAGTGAGAGTCAGTGTGTGTGGAACTGTACCCCAGTGAGAGTCAGTGCCTGTGGGAACCGAACACCAGTGAGAGTCAGTGTGTGTGGGACCCACACAGCAGTGAGAGTCAATGTCTGCAGAACTGTACCCCAGTGAGAGTCAGTGTGTGTGGAACTGTACCCCAGTGAGAGTCAGTGTGTGTGGAACTGTACTCCAGTGAGTCATTCTGTGTGGAACTGTACTCCAGTGAGAGTCAGTTTGTGTCGGACTGTACCCCAGTGAGGGTCAGTGTGTGTGGACCCGTACCCCAGTGAGAGTCAGTTTGTGTGGAACTGTACTCCAGTGAGTCATTCTGTGTGGAACTGTACTCCAGTGAGAGTCAGTGTGTGTGGAACTGCACCCCAGTGAGAGTCAGTGCCTGTGGGACCCGTACCCCAGTGAGAGTCAGTGTGTGTGGGACCCGTACACCAGTGGGAGTCAGTGTCTGTGGAATATACCCCAGTTAGAGTCAATGTGTGTGGGGCTGTACCCCAGTGAGAGTCAGTGTGTGTGGGACCCGTACCCCAGTGAGAATCAGTGTGT